>NW_020653611.1:1764080-1824285 GCF_003589595.1 Hyposmocoma kahamanoa | reverse complement strand
AATGACATGCCTAAAGCATTCCATCACTCAATGGTGCTCTATGCGGACGATTGTACAATGACATACATTAAAGAAAATGAAATAAATACAAGTTTAAATTCATTAATAGAATGGCTTGAAGATAACAATTTAAGAATCAATTTAGAAAAAACAAAACTCATGAATTTTAGGTTGAGAAAAATAGCTAGTAAGATAAACGTAGAGTACAAAGGGACCCACATCGGAGACACAAATATAACAAAGTTCCTAGGTATACAGATTCATGACAAAATTAACTGGAAAGCACAATTAGAGAGTATTTGCACTAAACTCAACACTTATGCATATACATTATATATGCTTAGCAAAGTTGTAGATAGAGACTCGGTCCTTCAAGCATACCATGTTGCGTCCGCGAACCCAGTTCTTAAGGCACAAAAAAGATGTGTCAGAGCAATTTGTCGATTGAAGAAAACAGATAGCTGCAAACTATATTTTAAAGATCTTCGACTACTGACTGTTCCTTCACTTTATATCTACGAAACTGCCATGTATGCACTCACACTTGTTCACACGAACTCTGAAGCCAAGACGATATGACCAACTTCGTTTGAGAGCCTGTAAAACTACCTTCATGCAGAAAAGTATTTTTGTAAGGGCGCCAAAAATTTACAACAATTTCAACTACTTACACTAAGGTCCGAGAAAAACCTTATGCTATTTAGAAAAAAAAAACAATTAAACAAGTTACTGACTGATAAAATGTACTATACAGCGTCTGAATTTTTAAATGATGAATCCCTAAATTCATTGTCTAATTTTTGACATTGGACGTTATTGACGTTATTCATGTTACGAAATTATTTTGATATCTAATTACCATTAAAATCGTCCCAAGTAACTATCATCGCGTTTGAATTCTGACCGACTTATTAAATACATGTGTGTACGCTCATGTAATATTATTGAAAAACAAAACATGTTACACCTGGTTTAGTCTGTCGAAGTGCATGTGAGTGAATGTATTCAATATTTGTATGCCTACTGTT
This sequence comes from Hyposmocoma kahamanoa, assembly GCF_003589595.1. NCBI lineage: Eukaryota > Metazoa > Arthropoda > Insecta > Lepidoptera > Cosmopterigidae > Hyposmocoma > Hyposmocoma kahamanoa. The sequence goes on along the minus strand of NW_020653611.1, from coordinate 1,823,257 downwards.
TGGCCGGACACAGTGAAACTATACGTATTTTGTACATGTCAGCTTCTATATAACCTGTGTTTCCACAAATAAATGAATTATTATTATTATTATTACTATATCGCGAGTGTTTATTTTAATTTTATTTTATTCGGAACAACAACAGCTATAAATAACGATTTACCATCATATTTTTAGGTAAACCCAGCCAGTGTCAATTGCAGTTATCCACATTCTCATTTTCAAATATTTTAATTGTTTAAACCCCAAAAGAAAAAATGGACACAAATGTACTAACAACATTAAGCTCAGTAAAAAGAGTATAGCGATGTGAAGTGTGCTTTCCTGACGTACAAAAAAGCGTGCATTAAAAAAAAATGTTAATAAATAAACACTCAACAAGAAAAGTAAACCAATTCTGTAATTAGTATTCAAATTTCAGTTATTTTCAAATAAGACTGTTTCAAATTTCCTTCTAAAAGTGTTTTTAGATGCTACGAACGGTCATCATAGATATAGGAAATGGGTGCTTAAAAAGTTTTGATTAAAAGTGCGCAAAATTGGCGTGAGGATACTACATGTCATAATTTAGTGGATTAATCAGGAACAGAAAATAGTGGTATACGGCTGGTTCTTCAGCGTGGACTTTGAGATCTTTGATAAGAAGTTCAGGGCAATCGAGCCGCCCTCGTAACATGTCAAAAAGATGACATGTCTTTTACCATACGCCTCTCTTCCAGAATCGACAGTGTTCGAAACTTAATCTCCTGAATAAAGCTTATTCGTTAGTCTTCTTTTATATTTTTTTATGCTTATGGAGAATTAGAAAGAAAGTAAATTTAATTCAGTACCATTAATTTTACATTGTACTTACAAAATGAAAATAAATTAAAACTAAAATTAAGATACTGGACGGGCACCACTCAGCCTATGCCGTGTCTGAGAACAGCCACGGCGCTGGTATTATGTGGAGCCCATGGAGTGCGTCACAGGCGCGCCAAACAAACACCACCCACGAGACATTGACATTTTTATATACGCAATCAAATACACACAATTAACAAATAGTGTGGTATTGTAATGACTAAATAATAAAATGTGAGAGGCTTACCCAAATTTATGCATCATGTTCATTGACTTACAATTATATGGACGTCGGGTCCGCGCTAAAAAGTGTCCGAACTTATAGGCCGTTAAAATCGTATACAGAGCGTCATTCACGCTTTAGTCTTCGTTTGTTCGACTGACAGCGAAGCAAGCAAAATTAGACAGTACTGCGATGACATTATAATTTAAATTTAATGTTTTAGCTTTTTCATATTCCTTTACATGTCACTACGTTTAAATAGGTTGACTTGGGACATTTTTTTCGTGGTTTTTGTATTAGACCCGTCGTCCATTTATTTGTAAGTCAATGATCATGTTCATAATTTATTACCTACATATTCATTTCAGAATTCATGATAGTTTTGGTTGCTGTGCTCGTCGCTCCATGCTTAGTCCAAAATTGTAATATTCTGCACTACAGTGTTTTCGTATAAAGCCAGGGATTACAAAATGAAATATTAAAAAAAAAGCGGAGGTTACATATTTAACTCTACTGTACCTATTGAATATTTGCGGACTCTAATTCAAATTCAAATTCAAAATAATCTTTATTTCATAGGTAAGCATTATTACACTTGAAATCGTCACAATGGTTAAACTCTACCGCTCATTCGTAAGGCAGATTCCCCTGAGAAGAATGAGCAAGAAACTCTAGGGGTTGCTCTTTGTAAATAACATTTACAATATTTTTTTTTTATTTGAAACATCAGAGATCGAGACTACCTCCATGAGCTAAACGGGTTACTACCACGGATTTTTGTCATCCAAGTACGCAGAAGTTGTATAATAACCTTTAGTATAAAGTTTTTGTTTCACTATAGTTTTAAACCTCGTGAAAGGCAAATTTTGTATATCAACCGGAATCTTGTTATAGAAGCGTATACATTGCCCCTTAAATGATTTTTTGACTTTCTGAAGACGACTATCAAGAAAAGCTAGTTTATTTCTATTCCTCGTATTAATGTTATGTCTGTCACTATTTTTCATAAAGAAATTACTATTCCTTTTAACATAAATTACATTTTCATAAATGTACTGTGAGGCTAGTGTAAGAAAGTTAATTTCCTTAAACTTATCTCTCAAAGATACTTTGGGGCCCAGATTGTAAATTGCCCTAACTACACGTTTCTGCAGGACAAAGATTCTATTGATATCGGCGGCATTACCCCAAAGCAAAATGCCGTATGTCATTAAACTGTGAAAGTAGCTGAAGTAAACCAATCGGTTTCGACGTCTGAAAGTTTCCTTATTTACTCTATATATGAACGCGTTGTCTTTCTTAAATAACCCGTGTAATATGTGGTAAATAGATATTGAAATTCTTTTAATACGGTTATGGTCTACTGTAACCAATATCGAGAGCCATAAATTTCGAAAATAATTGCTTGGTGGTGCCATTTTTCACTGCAATATTGTGTTTTTACATTGTATACTGGGTCCATATTGTATTTAATACTATAGTATATCCCCGCGCACGGCGGATGCCGCTTTAATTTTCCGCTATTCTTTAAATTTTTCCGTCCAATAACGAGTTTCATGAATTATTTTTGTTCCGCGCGCGGGTTGTTCGTTTAATTGGTGTAAGATTATTTCAGTAACTCGTTATCGATACACATAGATTGTGATGCCTTACTCTCTAAAACTCGCATCTTAAAAAGAGTGATTAATAAAGAGATGAAAAATTTTTCTATTTATTTTAAATTACTTATCAAGGGGGTTAATTTCGACGTATTACTTTAAGAATAGATAAAAGTTAGTGTGTGAATATGAAGGAAATATAATGTGGAAATCAGCCTGCAAAATTTGTATGTACATTCTGTTTTTTTGCATTCCAGTAGGTAACTTTAGGCTTTAAGATACGAGTTTGAGAAAGTAAGACGTTAGATTATAAATACAAAGATCGAATGGTATATAAGATCATTGGACCGAACACAAAGACAAATTAAGTTCTTTTTTTTTTATACGTTTCCATCTGATGGAAAATGGAATCCAAACATGAAGGAACCTAGTTCAGTGTTTATATTGATACAATCAATGCCCTAGCCACCTCCACCATGCATGCCTACAAGTCGCCTGTTCAGGCCTCGTTTGATCTGACGGGACTCAAACACTGCACTCCTTATCATAACTAATTTAATCGACATTTTTAGCGAAATTAAGCTAGTAACATATACCCGAAGCGAGAAACGAGACACTACAACTTCCTATAAGCAGTTTTTATATCTTATTTACTTTCAGTTTTATTGTTAAACAAAATTAACGTAATTGACATTTTTTTTTAAAAAAGAGAAATACTAATTTAGGTACTAAATACTAAATATCTTTTAGTCAAAGTCAAATAATAATTTATTTCATAGGTGAAATTTTTACACTTGAAAACGTCATTTTTTTAAGCTACTGCTCGTTCACTACGCTGATCTCCCTGAGAAGAACGAGCAAGAAACTCTAGGGATTGCTCTTTTCAAATAAACACAGGGTCGTATTCTAGAACTCTACTCAATGCTCAAGTCAGGACTTGAGTATAATTCATAATAATTCAAAGCACTGAAAATCATACTCAAGTCCTTGCCATTAGAGTCGTATTTGCAGTGTTTGAAATCATACTCAAGTCTGCTCAAATCCCGACTTTAGCATTGAGTAGAGTTCTGGAATACGACTCTTAAATGATATGAAGTACTCTGAAGCATAATTGTGTTGAATACTCTGCAATTTTGTAATATGACTTTTCAATTAAAATACTTTTAATGTAAGTTTTAAACTAGGAAATTATAATCTTAATATACTCTCCGGAATCTTGTTGTAAAAACGTATACTGTTCTCCATAAAAGAATCGTTTACCTTAGTTAAACGAAATCGTGGTACCACGAGTTTGGTCTTAGTTCTAAGGTTAATATTATGGATATCTTCTTTCTTAATGAACTATAATATTTTTACGGACATACAAAACATTTGAGTAAATGTACTGAGATGCCACAGTCATGATACCAGTCTCATTAAACTTTTCTCCGAGAGAAACCCGAGAACCTAAATGGTACACAGAAGGAATCGCTCGTTTTCGGAGCACAAATATGGTTTATAATCTTTAGTAGTAGTAGAGCTCCTTCTGAGTTTGTCCAGGGAAGTACTACCACCTTACCTATTTCTACCGCCATGCAGTAATGTGAGCATTACTGCGTACCGGTTTTGAAGGGTAAGGGTGCTGGTGAAATTACAGGCACATGGGACTTGTCAACTTATATCTCAGGGTGACGTAACGTCTGTGCCCCTCACATTTTTGCAGTTTAAAGTTCTAACCGGCACTACATCAGCTAAGGACAGGCGTGTTTACCTTCAGGCGCATGTCTTGTTCGTCCTGTCACTGGATATTATAAAAAAAGACTCGTGTTTCCGTTGTTGAGTATAATACTCTATGTAGGCAGCAATACGGTTCTATATTACATCAACAAATATTTCAATACTCGCCTCGCTCATCCTCGTCAATCTAGATCATTACCACCGAAGATGGGCTAGGAGAGAATTGAAATTTTGTTACACAGATTTCGAACCTCGTTTCGCCTTGTCGGGTAAAACCATTTTTATCGTGGTAAAAAACTTGTAAGTATGTCAATAATCAACTTGTTTTTATTAATTTCGAAAGTTTATCTTTTAAAATAAAATTTAAAAAATGTGGGCCGTTTAGCATACAATCCTATTCATCTCCTGTCAGACTGATGCAATTTTTCTTTGTGTTTGGTCTTTGTATTAATAAGTATACTTTCCAATAAAACAAACAAGCTTTTTTATCCGAAAGCCAACTTTTTGTTCGTGAATATTTAAAAAAAAAATCTTCGATACTTTTTTAACACTCACGGAAAAGGCGGAAAAGGTCAAAGGGGAAAATGACACGATTATCGGTACCTACTTTTGCAAACGGGATCACGATAAAGCACCCATCTAAAATTCAACCCGAACACATAAAATGTGAATCGAAAGTCTCTAACGTCCACGTTTTGCTTATCCGAAGATCCATTCCTGATAGCTTTACCGAGCTATTGTGTATTTATAGGATTGCACGGGAAAATAAATATTTTTAAATTTGGAACAATATGGCGGACAGGGGGTTGCCATAAATCTAGAGATGGTCGTAATGCGCGAATACACGTCTGGAATTCTTTATGAAGGGATGCCAGGTTTAAGTTTCCGCATTGGGAGAAATAAATACATTTATTTGTCTGATATTTGTTTCTGACGCAAGCAGAATTTAAGTACAATGTCTTTGATTCGACAAATGTGCGGGTAAAAAAACAACTTTTATGGGCGTGTCTTACGTGCGTAATTTGGTATCACGAAAAAAAAACTATTTAATTAAGAGACGCATAGATGCAACGTATTGCAGGATATTCCCTGATTAGAGGTACTTCAAAAGATAATTAACAAATCGTGCCTAAAGCCTAAGTCATTTCTCTTATCGATAATTCGGCAATAGGGTTACTAATGAACATTTGTGCTCCCATGTAATGGCAACATTGCAAACGCATTAGAGCATCATTAACGAAACGATGGAACAGTTGGACTGGCGTGCTTCATTATCGGTTTTCTATTGTATTGAAGGCTACTAAGCCTCTCTATACTAATAGAAGTGAAATGTAGTTCATTGGAGGACAGCAGGCTTATAATATAACAATGTTTTATACTCAATTTTCTATTTATCAGATGAGTACCCACGTATTGTAGAGAAAGGTTTTGACTGATAAATTTTAAGTGTTACTATTGATTTTATGGTATTTTATGGCATCTTAATGGTTTGCAGCCAAGCAGAGGCCGTGGTTTCGAATCCGGTCTCGCACTTCTTAGTTTTCGGAATTGATGTGCAAAATGTAATTTGAAATTTACTATGAGATTTTCGATAAAGAAGGTTTACAACACTCGGAAAATGTGTGCGCCCGGCATTTGTGAACCGATTTTGTTGATTAGTTTTTTGTTGGAAAGAGGATAGTGGTACTGAACCCATTTAAATTAGAAGAAAATATTCCACCTATAAGGATGGCAAACTAGATGACAGTAATTTTCAGGTAAGTTTTTTGTACTCAATTTTGGTGACAATTTTTATTATTTAATTACTCGAATATATCATCGTGAAATATTAAAGAATATTTCAGGTTACCACACTCGAGTATTGAATAATACTTCATGATGATATTCTATAAATATTTAAATAAAAATAAATTGAATGAAAAATCTCAAACAGACATAAGCTGCAGTACTTATTAATATGTTTTAATTTATTCTAATTTCTATTATTAATTAATAATAAATTGAACTTAAAAAAATTCATTCAATAAAATAACTTGTAACACTTAATGAATGTTTTCTTTGTAAAATTAAAAATAAGGTATTTAATTAATAACTATTGTAACTATAGTGAAAAAATAGGGTGGTTTGCATCAATATTAGACATAACTGGTTGAAGACTGTACCACCTCAGTCAACCGTGACCATGGGACCTGTAAAGGGCCCGAAACGTCGGTTTGTTTGAAAAAACAAATATACGCGATTTAAATTCGGAAACAGTTTCATTTCCTATGTGTAACAATCGCGAAAACCTAAGAACTCGATAAAAATAAATTGTCACCAAAATAGAGTACAAAAACTTACCTGAAAATTACCCATGAACACGGTTTCGCGCACTTTCTGGTAACCGATTTCAATAAAATTTCGGAATTCCACGACTTTTGAGACCGGTTTTTTTAGTACTTTGTACTGAGATTATTTCTTTTTCTTATTATATTGCTTTTATATCCTTGTATTTGTGTTTTATAGCTCTTATATTTTAATTATCTCGTTCAGTGCAAGATGTTATTAGTTGTGCATTTTGTTAAAATTCTCTCACCTATGTAAATGGAACTTGTAATTATTGTAACAACTGTTGATGAACATAATACATAAAACGAACTATTTGACATCATTAAATGATTTTCATTTATTATTGTGCTAAACCTAAATTTCACTGTACATAGATAAAAACTTTAATAATTATACTTTTTTCATAAAAAAATAAACCAACTTCAAAGTTTGCGGAATTACATCTATTTGCCAAGTGTTATTGATATCTAATAAACCTGTTCTATACCCTAATTTTCTTCAAATATAAATGGAACTGTATATAAGTATAACGTGAACACGGTGATGATATCTGCCGGAAAATATTCACAACGTCGATGATTGACTTTTTGTAACCATTTTGATTTTGGAAATGTATCGAGTCACTCATACCGCAGACTCCTAATGTAACAGTTGTTTTGACAATATACGAATATTTTTACCAGAGAAAATAAAACCAATAATTTCGCCCCGTGTTACGTAGAAGCTCACTATAGTCAAGAAACGAGTAGAGAAAGGAGAAGATAAGATGCTGACCATATCGACACATACACACTCTAAGGCTTAACTCACACTGGCGCAGAGTCGCGTCCTGTTTTTCAACTACAATGCGTTCGCGCGACAACGCTCGCATTAGCGCGCTCGGATCACACTGCTGAAACAGTTGAGAGACTTTTGAACATTCGTGACTGGCGCTCGTGCTCGACACTACACAATGGTTGATATCGCTCTTAATACAATTGCTCTTATATCTGAAACTGACGAGAAAGAAACTGAAATTATGTCAGAAGCTGAAGGGAGGAAAGAAAACGGAAATTTTGGGTTTACGAGTTATGGAAGAAAATACGTATACTTGGCGAATTGAAAACACCTTGTAGTAACGATACTCAAGATATTTTTTGTCTTCATCCATTGTCGCGCACTCGTCTCGTCGCACTTCGGCACTGTACTATGCCTAGTGTGGTCGGCGTCAGACGCGTTGCTGCGCGCTACTAACACACTAATTCTCGGTGATGCGCGACTCCATAACACAAATTTGTATCTTAATATTAGGAGAATAGAGATGAATATGCTCTAGGCGAAAAATAAGACGCGTCGCGACTCTGCACCAGTGTGAGTTGAGCCTAACAGGGACCAATCCCCTTTCTAAAAAGAATCATCAAAATCGGTTCACAAAGTAATCGCATAACTGAAACACAAAAAAGTGAGAAGTTCCTTTTTTAAGATCAGTTAAAAAATTCAAGTCATTTACAACAAAGAAAATAATGATGTTAAATATTGACTTACAAATAAATGGACGACGGGTCTAATACAAAAACCACGAGAAAAATGTCCCAAGTCAACCTATTCGAAATTTAAATTGTAATGTCATCGCAGTATCGCGCTGTCAGTCGAACAAATGAAGACTAAAGCGGAGTTTGGCGCTCTGTATACGATTTTAGCGCCTTACAAGTGCGGACACTTTTTAGCGCGGACCCGACGTCCATATAATTGTAAGTCAATGATGTTAAATGTCAATTTATAGAATACCTGAAACTGAGGGCGGGAATAAAAACTTAAATCTGGGTGCTAGCGGAAAATTAACACTCTCGAGGCTGTACAGGCTTCGTAGGGTTTATTATACAGGGTTATTCTTTTATTCAACCTAATCTCTTAACTTATCATTAACAATTCGGGTTTGTATGTAAAGTCGAAACATTTATGGCTTTAACTTTGAAAATTGTAAAATAAAAGTTTGGTATCGTGATTGCGTAGGCTTTAAAGCATGTAATATTTAAACATTAGCCTTTTAGAAATAAAATATACTCTCTTTTATAAATAAGTTCGGAGATTACGAGCCGTATTTGTTACGAAACACGGGAGAGAAAATTTCATAGAAATATCTCTTATAACAATCGAATAACTCTTAATCTTTATTCCTCTTCTTTAATCTGTCAATAAGAATTTTACGAACAAAGGCGCTCTTTTTAATTCTGAACCAAAATTCTATTGTTTATGGTACTCGCTAAAAATTTCATTATAGCTTTGTATATAGAACTATAATGAGTTTCAAAAGAAGAAAATAGTATTTTTGCTAATTAAAAGAGTCTCCATAATCGCGTCACATAACATCACTATATTTGTGACGTTACTAAAACTCTAATTGAATTCGCTCTGGGCCTTTTGGAGGGAAAAGTGTCGTTTTTATTTTGACTTTCAATTATTTTGTGAAATCTACTAATAAAGTGGACTAGGATAGTGCTATCGTGCCTTAATCGAAGATTAAAACGCGAAATTATACGAATCTCGAACTAAAATACCCGTATCGGCCCGTTCTAATGAATCCCGAGTCAATCCAAGCACGCCGCCTCAAATTGCCTATCCTCTTTGTGGCGGCCATATTTACAGTAACATAATTAAACGCAGACATGGCTCAAAGGACTTGTATACAAGCCAAAATTATTAATAAAAAATTCTAATTGGAGAAAATGGCGGGCTTTTGAAGTTACAAGTACTGTTTTTACAAAAATTAATTTTATTTTAAGTATATTATGAAGAAAATACGAAAAAAGAAATAGTGAAACGAAGACATGGCTCAACAGATGTGTATTCAAGCCAAAATTCTTAAAGGCGTAACAACGAAAAAAAAAGTTATAATTAGTTTGTCATAAATGTACTGTGACGCTAGTGTAAGTATATATAATAAGTTTTATGTTTCCATTCTTAAATCTCTAATGCTTAATGTCTGCCTTTCAAAGACCGATGTACCTGTTTAACAGAATCAGACAGTAGTTCAAAATTATCCCAGGATCGATATAATTGAGTCTATATTCTAACTTTCCTGCCATATAAATTGTAAGTCTCTATTCGCTTGTCTGCCCTTTGCCATGCTCGTTCCTATTACGAGACTATTGACTGCGATTTTGTTATCTAGCTGCGTGATTCAAAGTATACATACCAATATTTTATATAGATAAGCTTGGTAATTAGTGTTGATATTGTAGTGTAGGTAAATAGATAGTGTAACTACAATATGTGATATTTTTTCTGCCGCCTTTAGTTGCTAGGGTGCACGTGACAAAAACTCTAAACCGAGAAAGTAATGTTTAAAGATTTATTTATAATAACTAGTGACGGAACGGACGAACGGACAAGTCGTGCGCCTGATGGTAAGCGATACTTTTGTCTGTAACTCAGGGCTGCCGCTACGCTCGTCACCCAGAGACATAAGTTGACAAGCACCCTTCAACATCGGAATACAGTAATGCGGACATTACTGCTTGGCGGCAGAAATAGGTAAGGTGGCAGTATTTCCCTGGACGTACCGGGACGTACGTTTTTTAGAAGGTGTTTAGCCACCCTAGGTGTCTATAATTTCGAGGGTTTACATTTGCCTTTAGTTTATTTATTTATTTGATGCACAAAACAATTTACATTCAATGGTACTCCAATAATAATACAATTTATGGTTTTAATCTAGGATGTAAACCTAACATATGTACATACAGCATGATCATTCAACTCGTAAACATTACTATTAAAAAGTATAAAAGCTTAAAAACTAGTGGAAATATAAATACCAAAGATGACTAATGAGAAGACGAGGCGAAGTGTTTCTGAATATTGTTACGAAATCTGTAGATGTTGTTGTCAAAAACATCAATGAGACCAGATTCTGATGCTATTAATTCATTATACGTTCGGCACATTCTCGTCAAGGGATTATAAAAAGAAGTATTATTTTTATATACATGCAGTACAAATGTTTTATGGTGACGGGGATTTGGCTTAATATTAAAATTAATGTGGGCTAAAAGATTAGGGGAAATCAAATTATTATGTATTAGTTTATGCAAATGAAGAATATCTAGTATTTTACTTCTAGTCTGGAGTAAAGATATATTGAATTTTCGAGTCGCTCCCTATCCACTCACGCGATGCGCTTATCCTACCGCAAAATGGCGGCTATTTGGTTTCGCAAATTATTTTAAATACAAGTTTTTATAAATAAAAATTATTATTCTGCATTGCTAAATAAATACCCTCCGTACTACAACAAAAACATCTCAAATAAAATGCAGTAATACACCGCAAATCCTGCACTTAAAAAGCACTAATGAAATTTTTGGTGTACTTGGGTAAATATGATAATATTCCGTTAGAGTGGTTCTAACGTTTACCATGAAATTACTCCTATTAAAGTATAGTTTATAAACATTTATATTCAGGGTAAACTTAAAAAACGCTACTTACGGTATGTTTTCAATAAATAAACACCGAAATCACCAGCCTAAACAATAACACACACGATTGTCGTGGCGTATTTTTGAAGTTGTTTATTTTTTAAAATGACAGACTCAGGCATTAAAAACTTTATGGTTTGCTAGAGTAGTTACCGAAATAGCAATTAGTATTAGTTCTTTTACCTGTTCTAACTTCGATATCCGATAAATCGGTATAAATAGGAAATTAAACTATTTTTCCGGATTTAAATCGCGTATATTTGTTTTTTCAAACAAACCGACGTTTCGGGCTGTCTCAGTCAACCGTGACCATGGGACCTGTAAAGGGCCCGAAACGTCGGTTTGTTTGAAAAAACAAATATACGCGATTTAAAACCGGAAAAATAGTTTCATTTCCTATGTGTAACAATCGCGAAAACCTAAGAACTCGAATCGGTATAAAATCATCACCGGCACCTCTAGGTGTGGTATGCGTCTACGGCTGCATGTATCGCGTGAGCGGATACAAGTAACTAATTCGCGACCCAGCCCCAATCTGTAGCAGATCGTTTTTAGAGCTTTGTTTTGGACTTGTTCTATACGATTACTATGCATTTCGTAGTAAGGGGACCATATAACACAGCCATACTCAAGCTTACTTCTTATTAAGGCGTTAAAAAGATAGATGAAACTAGCGGGTCTTTTAAAATTTGATGTAGCTCTTGTTTAGTCTTAGGTAAACGTTTACTTTTCACTTCAATTGCGAGAAAAAATATTTTTTTTTTTTCATTTTTTTCCAATCAGATACAAACGCAACAAAACGCCGCGATTAGCGGTCTTTGGCAATCATGAGCGTCTTTTGACCGATTTAAGTGCTACGTCGCGCCACTGTCTATGCGGAAAAGGCACTAAACTAAAAAAAACCGAGCGTAGTCTTAGAACGTAACGAGTTATGTCGGCACCTACGGAAGGGTCGGGCTCGGCCTGCGGCGCGTGGTCAGGTTCAGTTTACGGGGGTGCTTACGCTCTTCGGTGGCGCTGCGGTTAGTACTACAGGCGTTTGATGAGGAGGTTCCTGGTTCGATTCTCGATTTGGCCAATTATTTAGGAAACGAACATTTCTAAGTTGGTTCTGCTCTGGGTATTCTGAGTATTGCCCTCAGAATTATCGTTATACTGATATTCATAATACAGGAAATTTCCCCATTTGAGACCAGAAACTTGGTGTGATTGTCTGGTATTTTTTTTTCTAAATACTTCTCTTTGGCATAGCTTTCAAGAAAAAACAATCTAACAGGGAGACGGTCAAGATACAACAACGCTCTAAGTATCTTATTTCCACTACGTCGGGAAGTATGCCTTATATTTGAAATTGTGAGATCTTGTACCTAATCGTAATAGAACCTCCGTGTACTACATACGTACAGTGACGTGCAGACTCTTCGGGCTTCACCCTCAGCTGTACGTCGGCCTACAGACTCGGCACTTGCGACTTTTTTTTTAAAAAACGTAATATTTTCGTAATGGAAATGGTCCGCTTGCAAGCACTTTTTTTATTGAATTTCCGCAGAGCTGCGATCTCTGTGAAACTGTAGGGTTATTTACTTAGATGAATTATTATAATGTTAAATTATAAGTAATTATCTTTTTGTTTTTGTGCTTATTTTGAAGTGTCGTTTTAGTTGTAATCAATTATCTGTAATTGTATTGTCTCACTTAATGAACATTTACATTTTGGTATGTAATAGAGCAAGTACTGGCTGTTTGAGATTGTCTAGTCTCTCGAAGTCAATTAAAAACTAGGTACTTTTTTCTCACTAGAGAGTAAATGATGCATTTCACTGCCGAGACTTAGCTTTTTTGCAGTAGCGCCATCTGTGAGAACTTATGAAACTTTCTTCACTTAACCAGTTATCTTTACAGCTACTAGAAAACAAACAGAGATGTCACTGTATTAGCTGCTATATCTTATTTTAATAATTATTATGTTTTTACTTTTCACTTTTTTTATATTAATTTTTTACGTTAAAGTACTCCACTGATTTGTTGTTATTTAACTTATTTAAGTTTTCTACACAGAAAATGTTTCTATTGCAGATACAGGAAAATAAACTAAGAGAGAGAGAGAGATGTCATTGGGATTCAAAATCTGTACGTACAGAATCAAGCAGAGCATGCCTTTAAGGGGAGACTCCGGAAAATTGCAAACATAAAGTTTCTAATCGACGGATCTTTTATTCCCTAGCTTTCGAGATACAGCCCATTAGCTTTGTAATGGGGGGATGTTCCAAATTTATTTTATCATCTCTTGGCACGTGATGTCTTTGTTTTACTAGCTATAGGCAAAATTTCAAGCTGTACTCCCTGATTTATGGCATGCTATTTTTTTGCCGGAAACAAAAGTAACAAATTTAATTTTGCTTTCATAATCGTTTCTCTTCAATCATAGCTTAGTGCAACGTTTGTTTTTCAGTTATTTACGCTTTTAATATTTTATCTTCTACTAACAATACAGGAAGCATTTCTTTTAACAATTTAATGGCAGTAGCTCCTTGTGAAAGAGTTCGTCCAGGCAAATACTGCCACCTTAACTATTTCTGCCGCCAAGCAATAATGTGAGCACCTACTGCGTTCCACTTTTGAAGGATAAGGGTGCAATTACAGATAGGTGGGACTTTTCAACTTGTGTCTCGTGGTGATCTTTGCAATTGCTTTGTAGTGCGGCTTTACTCTTCTATTAGAAGAAATATATACTTTACTTAGCAGAGAATATGTTCTATAGTATATTACCTTTTATAAAGCGCGCCCACTGCCGCGCGCCGCCGCCCGCGCTGCTTGCCGCCGGTTACAGTAGCTTCATTTCATTTTTCATTGTTTGTTTAATGAAATATTGACTTATGCTGTATAGGATTGTTAACTAATTGTACAATAACCTTCAATATATTTACCTAAACATTTAAAATATATAGAATGTAATAATTTGAGAGGATAATTAAACCTAATAATTTAATTGGTACTTCATTTGTTCATTTCCTACACGAGCGCCATATTGTCCGATCGAGTAGGGATGGCTCGACTAATACAATATTTCCGACTGTTTCTTTCTGAACATAAAATCTGTAACCTAATTATACTATTAGTGTCGATATATTTATGTAATCATTTTAAATATGTAGAATATAATTTAAGAGGATGATTAAACCTAATCATTTAAAATGAGGACTTGTGTTGTTCACTCCCTACCATATATTGTCCGATCGAGCCGTGACGATACGACGGAAAAATATGACGCAGTCTTCTCTAAAACACCGAATGCGTTTGATAGCTAAAGATAACAACTCAGTCCTCCTTTTATATGGTGAAAGTAGTGGTGTGTAATAAACTAGTATACCCGGTGAGTACTTACTGATGTTATACTGATATTCTTGTGAGTAATTATGCTGTAATTCTGTTGTGTATATTGCTCAATGTGTTACTGAAATGATTATAAAATATAAGAATGTCTTAGCAACTCCTGCTCTTTATTATAGTAATAATATAATATAATTAATATTTCATTTAACATGCCTTATTTATTGTATTGCCTACTAAATTCTTATGCAATAAACTATCTTTATACCTAATGTTGAACTGTTTCATTTACAGGATAAAGGTTATGTTGCATTATTCGTTTTAATGCATTGCTGTTCGGCGGCGGCAATGTGAGGCAACTCTTATGGACTGGCGTGTAGTTTACCATCAGGCCTATGACATATTCGGTGCATCTTTTGTTATCACAATAAAAATAGATTCTTTTCTCCATGGAAAAGGACAACCTTTTATACCGGAATAGCGACAACGCTATTCCGGTATTTCGTTCACAATTATAATTCAGGAAGTTCATTGCAATGTAAAGGCTTACTATCTATCAACAAAAGCGATTATCGCATACACCCTATTCACATAACACGTGAATACGTTGCGAGGCACATTCCCACGCGATTTATATGGCGCGCACAGCGGGAGACTGCATTACCGACTGCAGTCGTTAGATACCGACTCAACTAACGGGCTTGGTAATTTATACTGAATTGTGGAAAAGGATGCATTTTGAATTTGAAAATGTTTGCGATCCTTTGTTGGCCAGTAGTTACCACAGGCAGGAATATGTACTTTATTTTTGGACACAAAAGGTAGCAATTGAAATAGGGTATCAGTTAATGCATCTGTGACTCCTGTATCTTTACCATAAATTTATAGACACATTGTACTAACATTAAATTTTAATGGTGCTGTTGTATAAAATCATTGGTTCTGGCGAAATTACGGTCACATGGGACTTGTCAACTTATCGCCGGGGATAGTGCAATTACGCGTAACTAGCATTGGATTATGAGTTTCCATTTCGGTAAGTTAGTGGCCAGATCAACTCAACGTCGTGGTCGTAAACAAAATTAGCGTGGTTTAAGGGAATCTATTGTTATCAGTCCGTAAACAACACTAATTAATTAATGGTTGCTGTGCAAAAATGAAAGTTAGGAGGAGCACGTTCTCAGCTTTCTCTTTATGGTGCTCTTAACATTGACTTACATATAAATGGACGACGGGTCTAATACAAAAACCACGAAAAAAATGTCCCAAGTCAACCTATTTAAACGTAGTGACATGTAAAGGAATATGAAAAAGCTAAAACGTTGAATTTAAATTGTAATGTCATCACAGTACTGTCTAATTTCGCTTGCTTCGCTGTCAGTCGAACAAACGAAGACTAAAGCGTGAATGACGCTCTGTATACGATTTTAACGCCCTATAAGTTCGGACACTTTTTAGCGCGGACCCGACGTCCATATAATTGTAAGCCAATGGCTCTTAGGGATCGTTTTTGCTTGCTCGGTGCGGATCACAACCGTGAACTGAGGTCTCAAATGGATAACCTGCTGAAACCTCCTTTCACCCGCTCAGAGTACTTTTAAGACTCCTTTACTGTTAAGGCTGCACTGTCATGGAACCGGCTGAAATCCGACATTCTAAATCGCTTTCTATATTTAAAACTGGATCGCGTAAGTATCTTCTGGCTCGATCTTAGTCTGCAACTTAGTCTGTATATTTAGTAGTAAGTAGAAGTAGGGGTCGGCCTTCGGCGCGTGGTCGGGTTCCGTTTACGGAGTGTACTCATGCTTTTCGGTAGCACAGCGGTTAGTACTATGGGGGTGTTTGATTCCCGATTTGGGCCAATTTAAGAAACGAACATTTCTAAGTTTGTTTTGGCCTGAATATTCTAGGTAATGCCCTCAGAGTTACCGTTATTCTGCTATTCCTAGTACAGGAAATTTAGCAGTAGTTTCAAGAAAATGGAATCTAACAGAGAGGTGGTCGAGATACAACAACATTATTATAAGTATCTCATTTCCACTACATCGGGAGGTATGCCTTACATTTGTACAATTGTGAAATCTGCGGCCTCGGCACTTAAAAAAAAAAAAATTTAAAATTGTTTATTACAAACAAATATTATAAATATTATAAATATAAATATTATAACAAGGTAGAATCTTAAAATTATTACTTATGACTTCGTTTTGAAAAATTAAAATAGCTCTTTAATTGGCGGCCACATTTTAAAATTGCAAAAATGTATTTTGAGCACTAATTATTTTCAGACAATCCTATAAATCTTTTCGTGCCAATTTTCAGCCCGAGCAAAGACAATTTTTTCAACAGCCATTTAAAAAAAGATCACTTGTGTGGCGGCTATTTCGAAAAACGGCAGAAACAAAATTTTGACCCCAAATTGTGATCATATTATGAAGTCACTATGATATGATTTCAGTCGAATTAGAAGAAATTTTTATCTACCGCTAAAAAGTTTGTATGGCAGCCATATTGAAAAATGGCAAAAAATAAACTTTGACTGCTTATTATTATTAAATACTCATAGAAACCCCAACATGTCCATTTTCAATCGAATTAGATCAAATTTTTTCGGCCGCTAAAAAGTTTGTATGGTAGCCATATTAAAAAAAGGCAAAAAATAATTTTCACCGCAAATTATTATAAAACACCCCTGTAGAGATCCCACATACCGATTTTCAGTTGAATAAAAGCAAATTTTTATAAGCGCTTGTATGGCGGCCATGTCGGAAAATGGCGAAAAACCAATTTTGATCACAAATTATTATCAAGCACTCTTAGAGACCTCCACATGCCAATTTTTAAAGCGATCAAAGCAATTTTTTTCTGCCGCCAACGAACGCTTCTATGGCGGCCATATTTAAACATGTCGAAAAATAAATTTCGACCACCAATTTTTATCCGGCACTCTTTGAGGCCTGTGCATGTTAATATTTAGCCGAATCAGAGCAAGTCTGTTTCGACAGCCACTTTTGACAAAAAAGAATGCTTCAGTGACAGCCATATTAAAAAAATGGCGAAAAGAAACTTTTGAGTTGGTTAAGACTCCTAAAGATCCCTGTATACCTATTTTCAGCCGGATCGAAGCAAGTTTTTCTTCGGCCGCCATTTTGAATTCGCCATCTTGAACTTGACCACTATTACTGTCTATGACATTCCTTCGAGCACCTCCTACCTATCTCTAGCAGTTTCCGTGATAGGAAACTTGTAGAAATTTGTATGGCGGCCATCTTGTTTATTTGGATTTCGAACATTTTTTACTTCCGGCGAAAATTGACCAGGGTGTACCTCATAAAAGTGCACAAATATTTCCTCCATATGTGATAGTTTTTGCAGGCCGTTGATAAGTCTTTCAAGTTTTCCACATTCAAGTCTTCTCATATTTGATTCTTTGTCTTGGGATCTATCCGCGTACAATAAATTTCTTTTTTCCACCATATCGGGAAGTATGCGTTCTATTTCTATCATTGAGTAAGAACTTGTAGCTTTATATATTTAAAAAAATGGTCACTAATTATTTCAAAATATGATAGTGTAAGTTTTTAATCAAGCATTTAAATTTTTATTACTGGCACACTACGTCTCACTCTCTGTATAGTTCTCCTCTGCCTCAAAGGTTGCCTGGGAGAAATCGCTCTCAGCTATAGGCCGCCTTTGCCCACATTAATTTTAAGTTGTCTATGCACTGTTTTTGTTTTTTATAAAGTGTATCTATCTATCTATCGCAGCCATTGACATAACAATGTAATAACGTTAAATTCCTTTCCGGTAAAATTTGCTTTAGTGCATATTGTACCTTTTACCAATACTGCACACGCGGATTTGGACTATCCCCGACGTTATGTCGTAGGGTGACGGGCGCAGTGGCTGTGACCCTCAGATCTTTGCGATTTAAAGCTCAGAGTGGCACTCCAACTGTCTGTCACACAGTTTACTGTTAGGCGTTTCGTGTACCATCAGGCGCACGACAACCAACCAACACACTTGAACACACAAAGCGGCGCGTGGTTCGATGACAGTTGCAAACCGCTGTTCAAAAGGCTAAACATATTGCCAAGTCATGCATATTACATTAGGGATATCTGCGTATTTGTCAACTCTCATCGTCAATATTTTAAAACAATCGGTGAAGTCATTCAAAGGCAAACTAGAGCAAAAATTATGAATCTTTTATACAATCCTCGTTGCTATAAACTATAAGAATAACTACTTCAATACGTGTATAATTATTTACAATGAATTACCAAACGAATTTAAATTGTTACAAGGACATACTTTTAAATTATAACTGACAAAATGATTTTTGACACGTTGCTTCCGTAGTAATAAAGAATACTTTACTTACTAGAATTTACAAATTCATTATATTAATTTGAAACTATAGAGACTAAACATTAAATGCCATTAATGTATGCACATTTGCCTGCAGGTTGAATACAATGTGCCTAATTTTACTTAAGACCTATGTAAGTAATTACTGTATTCTGGCAAATAAACGCATTCTATTCTATCCTAAATAATATGAAAAAATATTTGTAGACGAATATTTATTTCTTTACGAGTAAGCTAATCAAACAGAAATATAACTTTGATTCTATCTATAGGCAATGAATGCATACACAGGGCAATAAAAGACGAGGTAAATGAGAAAACTAAGATTACCCCCCGAAGTTAACAGAAGGGTCGTACAATATTAACAAACAAAGCAATAAGAACGGATACAACCAGTAGACTTACTAGTGTGTGAAATGAAAGCGACTACAAAAGTTGTGAAGTTGCGCTGTAAATCCTGCTACAACGCTTGCCAACTGCAAATGCCGGAAATCCAGATGAAATTGGCTTTTGTAATTGTAAGTCTAAGGATGTTATGGAGGGTAAAGTTATTGTTGTAAGTAAACAGAAGCCCAAGGGAAAGTGTTGTCAAGGAACAAAGATAAGTCGGGATTGTCGCCAGCCTCGTCTGCGAGGAAATTACAACTAGTACAGTACAAAGAAGCTTCAACTTTAAACTTTCCATTTAAAAGTTTCGAAGCCGCTTTTTCAATTGTTGGCGTTTTTCAATTGAAGTCTTTTAACTTATAGGCTTCCGTCTGAAAGGAGTATTCTCAATACAGCTGTGGTAGATCTCGTATAAACCACATCCAGTCGTTGTAGTACTGTTTTCTTGTTAATAACCGACCCGTGCGTCCAATGAGGCATTGCATCTATCAGTGATGAAGAGAGGGATATGTTATACGGAAGATTTACTGACGATGACTTATTGTAAGTTTTTTATTAGTACCAAGATTGCTTTGTCATCGAGTTGGCCTACCATAAGAGTTGTGTAATCAAAACGAAATAGCACGTGGTCGTTTTTTCGTAGGATCAGTGGCGCCTAAGGCCCAGTAGGCCCGGGGCTAGGGCGGCCAATCGTGACAAAAATTCACTGGTGATAACAAGAAATAACTAACAAAGTAATCTTCCTAAATCACTTTCGTACATTTTATGTATAAAAAATAGACATGTTGCATATATATAATGTAATATATAATCACTACAGTACTAAATAATTATGATCACTACCACGTACGTCTGTCTGTGTGACCGCGATAAACTCAAAAACTATTGAACCGATTTTCATGCGGTTTCCATCAATAAACAGACTGCAGATTATTATATAGGGTTTTTCAACAAGAACTTTGTTTTATAAATCAAATTAAAACAATAAATTCTGATGACAATGATTCAATTTTTTATTGTATTAAAAAAGTAATGTTTTAATGGCAATTATTAATGAAAAATGATATCTGATAAATGTCCACCACGACCACAGCTACAGATGTCGATTCTTTTATCAAAGTTTTTATCACTTTTTGACAAAATGCCACCATTTTGTTATTTCGTTAATCACTTCACGAATTTTGAGTTTTAAGGCTGCAATCGATTCGACTGGCTCTGTATAGACTCTGTCTTTAACATAACCTCATAAAAAATAATCCAGCCGTGTTAAATCACATGATCGAGCTGGCCACTTAACGGCTGAATTTCGGGAAATTTGGTTTGCAATAAATTCATTGTTTCGATGGCTGTGTGACTTTTTTATAGGGTTATGTGAAAGACTGTTCTATTTGACCTTTTTTAGTTCGTACAAAAAGTTTATAAAAATTGTGGTAGGGATGAAATAACACGTATGTGGTGTTAGATCAACTAACACCACATATGGTTCAAAATAGACGCCTACGTAATGTGCCCTAGACGAGCGCTTAGTTACTGCTTTGAAAGTTATATTCAATTTTATTACGAAAATTCTGTTGCGTTCGTAACAGTCACTAGGATAGCGCGCAAGAACGAATATATTCGAGCCAAATCGGGGCCTGTGCCTACATCATGAGTGGCAGACGCCCCCGAGACCGAGGGAAGCGCCCTAGGGCTACGTGTACAAAAGGTTCACGTTTCCCCTTTGCATAACTAAGCTTATTCTTTTACGAAATTAACTGCCAGCCTTCTGGTCACTGAAACTTCAACATTAGATCAAATTGTTTTTTTCTAAAATCCAGTCACTTTTTTATTTTATTTATTTATTTGAATCAGGCACTTTATGGCCCACATAATACGCAACTTAAGTAACATACACATGATATAATATATAAAATTAAAATAGTTAATCTACACGACTTGTACTTCTTCAGGTGGTAACCGGCTGCGGAAACGCAGATATACGACACCCTTCGGCCAAAACTCCTCCTTCACGAAGGTCGATAGATGTTCGGTCGACACTCTCAGGGTCGTATTCCAGAACTCTACTCAATACTCAAATCAGGACTTGAGTATTGCAATGAGCACTGAAAATCATACTCAAGTCCTTGCTATTAGGGTCGTATTTCTAGTGCTTGAAATCATACTCAAGTCTGCTCAAGTCCTGATTTGTGCATTGAGTAGAGTTCTGGAATACGACCCTTAGACTCTCTCTCGGCGCGACTCCAATCGCTCGACCCTCAGGGTTTATTTGACTTTTAGCCTTATGTACTCGACCATTTCCTCAAACTTCGTGGAGTAACGCATTCGCGACAGGTACGGCAGTGTCGTCGTTTTTGCATATAGTTTCAATTTATGGAGAAGGTAGGTATAGGCCACAGTTTACTACACGCGCACAATGCGGGTTAGACCATAAACTTTCTCCTACGTGTAAACTTCGCATGTCCGTCGTTGTTGAAACAAGGGAAATAGCACCTACCGCAGTAAAATTTCAAGAATTTCTTCAATATTATTTAACTTGTTTAACGTATTTCAAAGTGTTCAACCCTCTTAAGTGATCCTCATTCAAATATATTTGTATCCACCCCAACATAATTTCGTTCTACGAATAAAACAAGCTGCTATAAGTTACTGCTTACAAGACAATACGTGTTTAATTCGCGCCTTACTCGAGTTTAAGAGAGAATGTGAAATGTTCTTAGCCTTTTTACTTTCGAATGTGTTTGTGGGTCTAATATAGATCAAGGAAACTAGAATATTTTATTTAGTGAATTTTACTTCTGTACTGGAAATATGTTAATTATTGTAGTTGTGATTATTGATTGAATCGATGTCAGTATTTTTTTGAAGTACTAATCGATTCAGCAACAGTCAATTTCTGAACGATCGCTTTAAAAAAAAGAATAATAAGAGAAAATGGCGGGCTTTTGAAGTGACAATTACAGTTTTTACAAAGATTAATTTTATTTTAAGTATATTAAAAAGAAAATACGAAAAAAGAAATAGTGATGAAGAAAGTTAGAACTATATTCCTTATTTTAAACCAAGTGAAAGTGACGACATAAATATTGACTCCCGCCACTTATAAGACTATTTAGAAACCCCAAACAAGAGAACTTGAGTTATAGAGAAAGTGAAAACATAATGTATTAGAACCACAATGGAAAATATTTAATGAGGATCCCGATAATTAAGCAAAGACATAGCTTAAAGAAAGAAAAAAAAGAATAATAAGAAAGGAGTATACTTTGGTAAGTTCAACGTAAATATGAACGTAACGTTCACCGTTCTGTTTGGATGCGGCCTTAACAATAGTATTTGGCTAGTATGTATTATAATGCGTTAGTTAAGATTGATATTGATTGTTAGATTAGTATAGCCATAGTGCAATGATGTATATTGGAACTGATCTTCTAGTTCTAATCGACTCTGGTAGAATTGTGTAAAAATGTGGAGAGGAGATCAAGTAGTGTAAATTTAGTTAAAAATAATCTTAACAATTTTTTAAGTAAACTGAATATTTAATGATTACTGAAGTACTTTACTAGTACGTAGTGATATTAATGAAAGTGGATGGACGTGTTACAACTTTAAAATGATCTGTCAAAATCACCATAATTTCTTTGTATGCACCGAAGACGAGGCTTAATGCCTATAAAATATAATGAACCCATCTAAAACCACCAAAAGAAAAATTTTCCAAGACAAGGCTGTATGATTTTAAACTTTTGCCTTTTCCTTAGCGGGAAGAATTTAAATGCCAAGTAAGCTACTCTTTTGTCCACAACAGTTGTAGTGCCTCTCAGAGCTTTAAATAGCAAAGATCTGAGGGCACTCCCACTGCGCCGTCACCCTGAGACATAAGTTGACAAGTCTCAGACATAAGTTGAGAAGAAACCGGAACGCAGTAATGCTCACATTACTGCTTGGCGGCAGAAATATGTATGCAGTACTTCCCTGGACGAATTGTTTCACCAGGCGCTCTACTCGGAGACTTGCTTTAAAAGAACTGTAATGGAAAAATACGGTCACTTATTTTAAACCTTTCTTGCTGTAAAGTTACGTTAAGGCATTTTCAATTACTTAACGAATAATTAAATTATTGAAAGTAGACACATGTTTTTTTAACTGGGACAGTATGGGGCAATATCAAACTTTAGGACATAGAGAGGAACTATCTTAGAAACGATTAGGACTTTTTTAAAAACAATTTTGTCATAGTAAATACGATACAGAGAAGGGAGAGAATGTTTGGACATTTATTACGTAATGACGAATTTGTGAAGGTGACATTTGAGGGGAGAATAGAAGGGAAAAGAAAATAGGACGACCAAGAACGGCGTATAGTGAACAAATAAAGATGAAGATCAAAGTGAACATCTATAAAGACATCAAGGAACTGTCTATGAACTGCGAGAATTGGAGGAGGCTACACTGACAATAGTCCAGCTGTTAAATAGGATAATGAAATTTTTGGTCAAGCGCGAGTTGTGAATAAATATTAATAATATAGTTTTAATGCTCATCGCCTAATTTTTTTGTAAGGAACATTTCATTGTTTCGGAAAAACTGAGAGAGCAGAAATTGGTCACATTTAATTAAATGTTTTTTTTTTCGTTAAATTTTCTAATAAAGTTTTTTTTTACAAAAGCTGTCAGTATTTTCGGAAACCTGTAATACCGACCCGTTAGTTCTTTATGTGGTTTATTTATCTATTTGTTTTTCTTTAATATAGAACAAACATCGATTTTTTTTATGATTTAAACTAGGTAGTTCATGGAATCCGGTGCACTAATTACAAGAATAATAACAGTATAGCGCGAGTATAGTTTGTCGGAAAAAGAGTGAGTGACAATGGTAACGCCACAAGTAATCGAGATTTGAAGGTAATCGTCGACAAAAGGAAATAGGGTAGGTAGATATATCTGTTTTGACATCTGCCGTTGGCCAGTTAACCAATGTTCATGGATCGTGTAAACTAGTAAACACATTATAATTTTAATGTTAGCATACAATATTGCTTAGGTTTATCGTTAGACTTTGAAAAATGTCCATATATAATCCTCATAAAGTAGATAACGGTTTCGAGGGTCAGTAGGCACAAGGGCGCTTATCCCAAATGGTAAAATGTGAATTTTTAAAATGCTCGTAAAGTTATAATGATAAAGAAGACACCGGGTTTTTATTTTGATAGACGTGGCCGATTACAGGGCTTACTCTCGCCGAGAATTTAACGTTAAAAGCGAAATAAAATTTAGTCATTCCCGAATATTTTGTCCACAAAATTCTATGTTACATTTCAAATTATAAATAAGAAAGAATGCAAATTATTTGTACGCGACTGCGTCAGGAGGGTTATGTTTTTCGAGTGTACGCATGTATGTATGTCCATTTCCATATCATGCTGTATGACCTAAATGGCTGCATGCATTTTGACATATCATGAGGTGTCGTTAGATTCGTCTTGATTTTGGGAGTATACATAGGCTATAATAACGTTGGTAAACCAAAAGAGATATATTAAATTAATGTATAACAGAATTTTATCTCTTTTCAATTATTTTGTGTGCAGTCCAGTTTTACATTTAACTTTTTATATACCTATCTGTTATCTATTCAGCTAAATATTTTTGCAGTCGGGTTTTTGTTATTTTACCGGCAGCGCTTTGAATGTGAAATCGTCGTCGATACGTTTGGTTTGTTTGAAGAAAAAATAAACATATATATAATATACTTCGCTGGACGAACTCTGACCTATTTTAACTAACAACAATAAAGTATATTATTGTGTTTGTCAACTTATGTCTCAGGGTGACGGGCGCAGTGGCAGTTCGCCTTAGACCTTTGCGACTTAAAGCTCTGAGTGGGACTGCAGCTGTTATAGACAGGCGTGTAGTTTGCCATCAGGCGCACAACTTGTTCGTGCCGTCACTTGATATTATAAAAAATATAATACATTACTTTAATAAATAACAATAAATCATTGTATACTTTCAAGATATCCAAGATGGCTACGAAGTAAAGAAAAGGTAATATCTAACCAATTAATTTGTTAAACAAGATGTAGAGTGAAATAAATATGCAGGATAATAAATCAATTTTAAATTTCAGCACAAACTTTGTTTATTTTATAATAATCAGGAACACACACATAACATAAGAAATCCAGAATGGATACCAGCCGTCTAATAGCGAAATTACATAATTAACCCGAAATTAGTGAATTGAAGTTTGTACAAAACTAAAAAGCAGAAATTAAATTTAGCTGCGTTGGGTAATCCGATTTCATGCCTAGTAAGGAGCGCCATTAAATAACACATTTGTCTGTATACAAAACACCTTACCTGCCGTTAAAACTTTCTTCGAATAGCTACTTTAAGCGTTAAAGCTCTAGGTTTGAAATTGGGTATCCGATATTCGCTTACAACTGAATTTGGAAATCTGGATAGCCTAATACGTCACGTGAATTCAATCTCTAACACCATACAATACAGTCCAAGTTCAATAACGCGATGTCACTGATGTTCAATTCACGTGAAAAGATATGCCGAAGTCGGGTACAGACGGAATATGAGGATTAAATTCCTGTAGTGCACTTAACAAGACTAATTTATGCAGGACGCCAGGCGAGGGGAGGGGATGCGGGTGTGGGGGACTCGAGTTAACAAAACTAATTGAGAGGTAATGGTTCAGTGTTGTGTTTTGATTCTGTTAGACGGTTTAAATCAGGTAATAGTAAAGTTCGGTGAATTGCTTGTTGTGTAATTGTAAAGCTGTTATTAGGTGGTTGAAAAGTGCCTTCAACCTAATGGTGGTTAGACAGATTATAAACATTTGTTGGAAAGATAGTTTCCAGCTTTGTAGCTTTTGTATGGGTTTGGGATTTTTTATTAAATGTGTATTATAAAAAGGGATAATATTTGTGATATTCAATTATATAATTGATCTAATGTAAATGTGCACTTTTTTAAATTAACTGTTAAGTCTATATTAGTTGATCTACGGATAAATTATAAATGGATTGCATTCAAGATAACACCATCATTAATTAATATTTGATAGTCAAAAATAATATTTGATTTTCTTTTCTCATATACCTAGGTCAAATCTTGATTGAGTCCTCCATTCAGTAGGTTAGGAAAGGTTAGTATATAAAAAGCAGTTAGAGCTAAGCGAGGGAAGCGAGCGTGCCACGGCAGCGGCCGGTGAGAGCCAGAAGCGAATTTGCTTGCGTTTCCGAACATGTTTTTAGGATTTTTAATGTTCATTTGTCAATCGTTTTGAATGAAAATATCAAAGTTAATTTATGCAAATCAAACATTAGCTTAGAATATTATCAAAATATACATTGATTTAATGTATTTTATAAAGTCAAAGTCAAAGATCATTTATTCCATAGGTAAAATAAATTTGCACTTGAAAACGTCACATTTACATTACATTAAGCTACTGCTCGTTCACTACGCTGACTTCTCTGAGAAGTACGAGCACTCTTTTCAAATAAACTTAAATGCTATGGAATACACTTTGAATTAAATTTGTGTGGATTCTGGAGCCGCGTCGTCTTTCCGTACATCTTTATCTAACACGTAGACTTTATATCTCAGAGAAAAAGGATTAATCATTAAAGTAGATGACCGTTTACATCTTTTGCCTTCTGTTTTTGCAAATTTAAAATGATCATTTAAATACATGCTTAGAAAGTCTTATCTAATTGTAAGGACTTAAGTTTAAAATCTTCACTTCTAAGATTATGGTACTTTTATGTAACCCATCGCAAGCGAGACATAATGATAATGAAGCTAGATATAAACACAACTTATCTCTTCCAGTTTATCAAAACGCTTTTGTTAGGCTGATTATACATGGTGCCTTGATTTTTTTTTCTCAGGACTTGCGGCGTCACACCGCAGCACCATCTAAAATCGTACATTAGTATGTATGGTGATGTGTATACAAATGCAAGGGCGACTACATCTGCCGCGTTGCAGTGGCGGAGGTACCGCTGTTTACGACGCGGCGCGTCGTGTGTAATCTAAACAGACACAGAACATTGAGACTCTCTAGAAGCCCGAAGGTGAAGACTGAGGGTTTTCAGAGTCAAGGTTCGTAATTCCCGATCCGCCCGTGAAACGTACAATATTTTTCATCACAGTTGCACTTAAATAGTATAATGGCATACAGGCTAACCTGACTGCCGCCAATAAAACCCTCGGGCCTTTTCTCTTCTCATTACTGCTGTGGTCGTGTAATGAGAAGAAAAAAGACCCGAGGGTTTTATCTGGAGCATAATAGTTAAGTTAGCCTGCATACAATCAAACTATTTACTTGCAAGTGTGATGACAATGTTATGCAAGTGGTTACACTTGACACGCACTATGTTTTGTGCATACATCATCTCCACGATCATCAGTCATGAACATGTTATTACTGTTTTTAGGGCCTTATCATGTCTCAGGGTGACGGGCGCAGTGCTCCTCAGATCTACGTTGCGGTTTTTTTTTATAATATCAAGAGATCGGACGGACAAGTTGTGCTCCTGGTGGTCAGCGACACGCATATCCATAACAGTTGCAGCTTTTAAACTCAAAAATCGGAGGGGCATTGCCACTGCGCCCGTCATCCTGAGACATAAGTTGACAAGTCCCATGTGCCTGTACTTCATAAATATTAGGGGTTAAAGTATGAAATTGCCGTTTTATTGCAATAGGTTCTTTGAATTTTCATAGAATCTTCATGGTTTGAGGTTTTCGAATGAAACTTTTTTCAAATGGTTTCTGTGATTTTTTTTTTTAAATTTGAAACATTTGAATATCGACTTTCAATTGTTTTTGTTATTCAATTTAGACAAGAAAGATGGATACTGCAAAAATTCGAGTGATTTTTGAATACGAGTTCCGACGCGGAACTAACGCGGCAGAAACAGCCCGCAATATCAATGCTGCGTTTGGAGAGGGGTCTACTAATGAACGCACCGTGCGATTTTGGTTTAAACGCTTTCGTGATGGAAATTTCGACTTAAAGAACGAGCCACGAGGAAGACCGCCCACACAGGTGAATAACGATGAATTAAGAGAGATAGTGGAAGCCGATCCTAGTCAAACTACCCAGGAATTAGCGGCATGGTTTAACGTTACCTTACCCACAATATTGACTCACTTCCGTCAAATCAATAAAATAAAAAAATACGAAAAATGGGTGCCTCATGATTTGACTGATCTGCAGAAAGAAACGCGTGTTGAAACTTGTGTTGCCTTGTTGAACCGGTACAGAAATGAAGGAATATTGGTTCGAATTGTAACATGTGATGAAAAGTGGATTGTTTATGATAACCGGAAAAGAAAAATGCAATGGCTGACCCCAGGTCAAATGCCACAACAGTGTCCTAAAGCAAAACTTACCAATAAAAAGGTAATGGTAACTGTTTGGTGGTCTCAGCATGGTGTTATTCACTATAGTTTTCTCCGATCTGGTCAAGCAATAACGGCAGATGTCTATTGTGCCGAACTCCGAACCATGTTGACAAAACTAGCAGTAAAACAGCCCCGACTCATTAATCGATTTTCACCATTATTGCTCCACGACAACGCGAGACCTCACACAGCACGAGAAACCATTTTGACCCTTCAGGAACTGCAGTTAGAAACCATTCGTCATCCTCCGTATTCACCAGACCTTGCTCCAACGGACTACCATTTTTTTCGTGATTTGGACAATTATCTACGTGACAAGAAGTTTTCTTCCCAGGAGGCAGTACAAAATGCTTTCACACAGTTTGTGCAGTCTAGATCGTCGGAGTTCTATCGCAAAGGCATTTATAACCTTCCCATTAGATGGCAGCAATGTATAGATAATATTGGCAACTATTTTGATTAAATAAATTTGTTAAAAATTTAAAAAATAAACAATTTAGATTTTCAGTACAAATCGGCAATTTCATACTTTAACCCCTATTAGATACGATGGCTATCTGATTAGTCTTGTGAATTTGTGAGACTGGTGTCCATTTCTTTGCACCCCTTATCCTTCCCACGTTCACACTTTCCCAGCTTTCCCTTAATACTTCATGTATCCAGTTAGCTTTAATAATATTGCAAGACGATACTAAACAGAGACAGATAAAGTTACTTGACTCTACACCAATCATATTAAAAAAAAAATGAAACCGCAAAAGAACAAAATGAAAATATATGTTCACATAAAAATGTCCTTATTCGGTGTCGCTTCACGAAATTAGCCAATACATTGTTTGAATAAAGTAATAGATGAGATTTTTCACCGTCGCGTTAAACATATTTGCGTGTCTCGAACGAATTACATCCGAGGCCTACGACGACGAAGCGTGAAATTGGCTTGAGATGAAATCGCGAGCTGACACCTCCGAGGTTACCTTAGCGTGTTTTTAAAATTATATAGACTTTTTTAAGAAGCGAAGAACGGTGGTATCCTGGTTGGATAACGGTTGTTTCTCAAAGTCGTAGGTTTGTGTCCCTTTGACAGGCTTGTACATGTGACAAATTAATAAATAAGTATAACCGGTGAAGGAAAGGATCTTGATAAAACCTGCATCTCGAAAAATGTGCACAATTCTTGGAAAATGTGGAAAGTTTCCGCTTTCTCTTTAGAGAAGACCAAGATTGTGACCTTTGTATGTTCCTATTAAGGAGAAAAAATTATAATTTTTTTATAGAAAATAACATTCATGGAATTATATATATTTGCCAAGTTTTATTGATATCGGTTACCGGAAAGTGCGCAAAACCAGATTCATCCCCTAGTTTGCCACCCTTAGAGGTGGAGTACTTTCCTCAAATTTAAATAGAACCAATACTGTAGTACCCTCTTTCCAACAAAAAAAGAATTAATATTAAATAGCGACATCTCTCGCCAGGACTGGTAGCTGTAAAGGTACTAACTGGGTGATAAATCTGTCATAGATTTCTCATAGATGGCGCTACGACTAAAAAGTCGTTGAAAGACCAAGTACAAAGACACGACGCCAGCACATAGAAAAATTCGTGAGGTCCGTTGGTTCGTTCCGTGGCTTAGTTGGTATAGCGTCTGGCACGGTATGCAAGAAGACGTCGGTTCGATTCCGACCGGATCGAAGGAATTTTTTCTGAGTGTTTTTTCTGAGTGTTCGATCTTTGTATTAATAATTATAAACTAGTGGAGTAATTTAATAAAAAATAATTGAATATCAATTCAATAAAAATTTAATTAAAAAAGAATCATCAAAGTCGATTCACAAATCGAGTAATAGCATAACATACACACACAAAAAAACAGTCCAATTGAGAACCTCCTCCTTTTTTGAAGTCGGTTAAAGAATAAATGATGACTAGTGAGAAGACGAAGCAAAGTGATTTTGGTTACAGAGATGTGCAAGCATCCAGGTTTTAACCCGGCGCTTTGTTAACCGATTGAAATCCATTAACGCCCGATATTGAGGGAAAAAATGACTTAATATTTGTAAATCGATCGTTTTGTTCAAATATAATAATAATATTGATAATATTATTACAAAATGTTTACTGCTTACTTACATATTTCCACTTTCTACTGAACCCATTTGCTTGAAAATCGCTTAGAAATAAATTTGTACAAAAACTCCATTATCTTTACGATACACTTTAATCGATTTTCATTGTGCATTCCTAGTAGTGTGCATAGTAGAGAGTACACAGGATTGCAAGGTATGTAGGTGGTAACAGTAGATAGCAAACGGGTTATTTGGCCGAACAAAAAATAAAAATAAGTAAATTGGGGCAAGATGTTGGGCAGAGATGGGTTAAAACCCTTAAAAGCGCTTTGGGTACAAACCCGATTATACCCGGGTGGGTTGATTGGGTTTTAACCCATCTCAGTTTGGTTATTCTTATGAAATATAAGACATTTCCTCTTCCTACGACAATAACTTTCTCCAAACTTCGTCTCTCTGGCTCTCTTTATAATAAACACAAAAACCGTAGAAAAAGAGACTCTATTTTAAAAGACTGAACTTCCAGTGAGGTATGAAAGCACAAAGTAACCATAAACGGTCGAATAGGAGAGTGACTAAAATGCGCTTTGAAAATTGCACACGGCAACAGTAAATAATTGGAGTTCTGCGGTTTTTATTATGACTGCTTGAAAGCCTGGGCTTTCACGGCGATAAGGATTTAATGATAAGGCGATTACGGCGGTTCTGCACCTCTGAAAGCTGAATAATAGAACACCGTTTTGTCTTCTGCACTTAATACTTCTAAAAAGAACAAACACAATAGAAAATAAATGTGAAGGACTCTTGATTTCGTTACGTTTTCCAAGTTGTAAAATTTTCAGTAAAGAATATGTTTGACTGAGTACCGTATTAAATAGAATTACGAAAAATGAGGGGTAGCAGCAACGAGATCCTGAAGATTATAGCGGATAGGATGGACGCAGCAGTGTTCCGGAGGTTTTCTGAGCTTCATGTTTTACGCGTGAGCTGGGTTCATCTTATATGTAATTTGTCAGTCTGTAGAGCGACCATACAACATAGTTATACGGTGTGTTATGTTACTAACTTGTATGGACTATGTTGTCTGAAAATAAATGATTTTTCACCTCACTAGCTTGGAAAGGCTTTTTTTCTCATTATAAAATCTGCAAGAGCGTGTTTTGTCCGCTAACGTGGAAAAAAAAGATACTGACAAGTTCAATTACGCGATGTGTGGTACGTTACTTATTTATGTAATATAAATCCGTTGGTATATTTTAATCTTATCATTGTTGACATTAAGAAGGAGGAGAGGAAAAATTCCTAATCTTAGATTTGATTTTAGAGGGGTATATCCACTTTAAAGTTAAAAATAAAATATTGTATGAGTAACTACACGATATATTCAAGCATAGACATTAATCAGAAACATAAAACAATAAAATTTCCTCGATAGATAAAAATCACGAAATGACCTCTAATTTTCACATTTTTTCGATTCATCCTCGAAATGCTACAGGTTATTAGGACAAAAATTAGATAATTAATTATATTTATGCATGATCGACAACTGTCACTACGGATTTTTATTTAATCCCTTTAGTTTTAGAGTTATTCCGCTAAAACGAATTTGGTACTTTTAATGCGCAAAATTCAACATCTCCTGTCGCATGTCACGCCAACTTCAGGCATATATTTGTTTTACAAATTTGGGCGGAGCCAACGTCAAAACTTTTTTGGCATGAGAGCTCTTAAAGTGACAGTGATAAGTAATTTTGTTTATTAAATTATTTTAATTCGTTGAAGAACTAAAATAGTTTCAATAATCACTTAATCGCATAAAAATATAGAAGTATAAGCAAGAATAAAAATTTATGAGATGCAAATTCAGAACGCATCATTCGACCCTCACTACGCTCAGGGACCGATTTTTGAATTATTTATTGTAATCTTAGTTTCCACGGTTAATCAGGTTACAATACAAGCGTCAAACAGCAACTTGACAGCTTTGCATAACAAATAACTATTTAATTTACAGCAAAAAAAAAATAATTTTTCCTGTTTTTGTATATATTTGACGACTTCCGTTATATATATATTTATATACATGACAGGCAAATGACTCCACTCCACCTGATGTTAAGTGGAAAGTGGTATCCAAACGCGAAGGAACCTAGTGCAGCGATGAAATCCTCACTGCACTAGCCCCCTCCACCCTGCCTGCCTACAATATGCCTCTTCACGCCTCGTTTGAAGGACCCCATATCATATGAGGGAGTTCCATTTGTCAACCGTGCGGCAGAGAAAGGAGCCACCGAACCTTTTAGTACGCGATGGAATGCGGCAGGTAGTGAAACGGTGACTACGAAGGCCAGCACGCGTGCTTCTGAGCAGGAACGGGGAAGGGGGGATGAGGTTGAACAGCTCTTCAGAGCACTCACCATGGTACATGCGGTAAAAGGCGCTAAGCGATGCAATATCTCTACGCAGTTGCAGAGGTTCAAGGCGTGATGAGACCTCTTCGTCGCCTATAATTCCGTGGTTGAGTGCCTTGCACACAGGTTTTCGTGGTGTCGCCATCTCTGGGGTCCCGAGTTCGATCTCCAGCCGGGTCAACGTAGAAATCTTTTCTATATTGTCTCGGGTCTGGGTGTTTGTAGTACCGTCGTTGTTTCCGATTTCTATAACACAAGTGATTTAGTTATTTGTTCTTGTTCCCTTCCTTTGCCGTTCACAAAAAGTTATTTACAAGGAAAACTTTTGCCTAATGTTAAGCAAACTTCCTAATTGACCATAAATAATTCACCAAATGACAGTATTATCGAACACAAAGGAAGCAAACGGGCTGAGTAAATAAACGAATATCTACTTGAACGCTCTCCAAAAGGCAAACATCTTGAAACAAGCCCGGTGTTTTAACGGATCCTTGTGTGGATTGAGCCGTAACTCAATCTCCAACACAGAATTTAGAAAAAAATATAAGAAAAAATAAAAAAATTAAGAAACAGAAGTGATGTCACTTCTGTTTCTTAAAATTTATAGGTTTAAAGATTTATTTCACACTAAGAATTTCCATTTACTTAACATGAGATAAAATAACAAAATATAAGTACAAGTGAAATATCGAACTACAAACATTAAGTATTCAATTATTCTACAATAAGCGGGTCGTTGTTTACTTAAATGTGAGTTAGTGCGTTCAATCACTAATATGAGTGTTGGTATACAAAATTAACAAAGATACATAGAACGAGCAAAACTAGAAGCGACATGCAAGTAGTTTAATTAGAACGAGCCATTTAGTAGTTTAAATTATTATTTTATTATGTTTATTATTTATAAGAAGTTTATACAGTTAGAGAGAGCTCAGCGTTCAATCTTGAAAGTAATGTTTAAAAAACCTCGTAGATTTCCCACTGAGCTACTGTACTCCATTGGCGACTTGTTAACGGTACGTAAATTATATATTCTTCAGGTTGTACTTAGAACGCACAAGAATATAGGCTTCAATGCAGCTTTTCTTCAGAAAAGAAGAAAATGTAATGTTGCTCCCGTACATATAATTAAGACAACTTTTGCGTCTCGACAATACAAAAAACAATCCACTCATATTTATAATCCAATTAATAAATTTGCTACATGTATATTCGCTAAATGCCTATGAGTGTCGTAATGAGACAACTAAATGGTTAAAGTCTAAAAATTATAATGAAGTTGAAAATCTTTTGCGAGTCTCGGTCTAAGTAATCACTTTCTCAAACACACACACACACGCGCACACACACACACACTCGCACCCATCCACATAATTAATTTTTAATTTTAATTAGTTAACATAAAATAAGATCAGCACTTAATCTAAGTAATAATTGTACCGGATTGGAGGAGCGGTGGCTTCTGACACAGGTATTTTCATACTTAAAAGAAGTTCACCGGCAATGATATATGTAACCTAGATTAAGTTAAGTCAATAAATTTGTTTTTTTTTTTGCTTTTTTTTTATAATAAACAGTAAATAAATAACGCACACACTCATGGACACTAGGAAAACCCTGTGTCGCGGGTGCCATGGACACACACTTAGAATAACACAAAATACACCCAAACCCCCCCCCCCAAACCCAATAAATGTAGGCCATATAAATATCTCTTCCGGCCCGGGAATCGAACGCGGGACCTCTGCGTGGCATACCAGTATGGTAACCGTTCGGCCACAGAGGCAGTTAATGTAGTTTTTTTTGTTTTCTTTATGCCAACAAGAGTTTACAAAATATTTTGCAATCTCTTTTTTAAAAGAGCTTATCGATTATAATCGTTGCTTAGTGAAGGTTCTAAGGCTAAGAACTCACGGAGCGGTTTCCATCTGCGCCCGCTGCGGCTGCGGGGCGTCCGTATTTATTTCAATATTCACGATACCGCAGGTTTGTGCGGTCACGTAGCCGCCGCGGTTGCGGGACAAACTTGGCGGGAGATGATCGCCAGTCGCGCGGTGACCGCATCCCGGACGGTTTTACTAGCACCCCGCAGACGCTGCGGCTCCTCATTTACATTCTACGGAGGCCGCGGTCCCGCAACCACGGCGGGCGCGGGTGAAAATCGCTCCGTGAGTTCTTAGCGTAAGGGTCGTATTCTAGAACTCTACTAAATGCTCTGGATTTGAGTATGATTTAAAGCATTAGAAATCATACTCAAGTCCTTGCCATTAGGGTCGTATTACACACGTACAACTCCTGACTTGAGCTTTGAGTAGAATTCAGGAATACGACCCTGAAAGTCGAATATCGTGTTTAGGACATGAGGCATTGCCGAGTGGCCTAAGGAATTAGTACGAGATTTAAATACCTAATTATTATTATTGTAATGACTGCAAAACTATTTCTACGCATTTTTTTTTCAATAAATTTTATCCTATATACAGCCTCTTCATATATTTGGACGTAGTTAAGCAAAAAGGACCCAGTCCACAAAATTATCAAAAAATGAGTTACGTGTACCAAACGGTTCCTAAAGTCTAACCTCTTAGATCAGCAAAAAAATCCAACATAATAAACATAAATAAATATATCTGGAATTACATGACATTATAAGTTAAAATGAAACAAGAGTGAGAAACACTTTGAAACTTCAAACTGCCATATCTCGAAAGTGACTGGATGTGCATAGGATCATTTTTGTTTAACTACGTCCATTTATACGAAAGATAAACAATAGCTACGAAATACGAAAGAAATAGAATAGAACTGGCCAAGACCGCATATGCAATGATTTTTGTTTATAAACATTTATGGCCTGATAGCAAATATTTTAGATCAATTTAACCAATCAGGAGGCAGTATAGCGTTTGAGCAGCGTCCTAATTGATGTCTTAATTTGAAAAAATACGATTTTTTTTTAACTCTTTGTAGTTCAATCTTAGACTATGGAAACTAAAGGACATGTTACGTTGACATATATAAATCAGACGTTATATGTATATGATGCATTTCGACGTCGAAAACATAAACATATTATTGTCTTTGTTTAACTATTACGTGCCGTCTTAAGCCAAAAGAGATAGCATTACATTGGTCTGTGTCAAACACGGGAATCGAAAATTCGTAACGTCATTTTAAATGCCAACCGTGGCCATTTCAAGTACATGAGGTACATGATACCGTTGTCAAAGGGAAGTACATCAAATGTCAAAACAAATGTTTTTCCAAATGTATTATTGAATTATTAACATGTATTATAATTAAAATGGACAAAAATATTGACAGTGAGAATAATTAGGTATTAATAAAAATGCGACGCTGCAGCATTAAAGGATGCGGCTTTAGAAAAACTGCAAATCAATCGAATGTTACATTGCACAGGCATGTGTTATTTTTTTGTCTATAAATCACACAATAGCCCGAATATTTTATGTAATTAGACTTATTTAAGTAGTTTATTTATAAATCTTGCCAAATTTTGCTTTTGTTACTTTAGATCGCCTGTTTGTTTGTATATGTTGATGATTGTTGTTAACGATTATTTTGAGATAGTGTTGATCTTGTAAGCATACATATTATCGATATTCTGTTATTAAAACAATTCACTATGAGGTTTTTATTGTTTTATTATTATTATTTCAAGTTTTCCTACAAATGAAAAAAGGAAGAAAGAATGGTAGGAAATCATAGGACTGCCGAATATAAACGTTGGATCAAAGACCATCTTCATTTGTTCGCTTCATTTTGAAGAGTCAAATTTTAACAGAACTTTAAATGTAACTAGATTACATGACAATGCTATTCCATCATTAGGTTTATTGGTAAATAATTTTATGTTCAATTTAGATTAAACAAGACTCATTTACTAGCTATTCTCAGTTCCTGAAAACAAAATTATCCACTCGTTTCTGATTTTTCCCAATGACAACTCTAACTATTAAAAATGACTATTTTTTTAAAGCCTGCAATACAATGACAACATACCAACGTATAGACAGCCTATTTGCCTTGCCTTGCCTTGTTCGGTGTCACTCGCCTAGCTGACCGAGTGAAGCGAGCGCCAACGTGTATAGAGTTCATTGGGCTTATCACAAACCAAAGGCGCTCGACCAATAGCGTTCACACGTTAGTCCGTCCGCATATGAAATGCATACTGGTTTTATAACTCTATTCAAAAAAAAATCAAAACACAAAATAAAGAAGTATATATTATATATCAACAAAATGTCATGTTGTTCTGTTTCTGGAATAATCAGCATCCACCACGTTCGTTTTTGTCATTTCTTTTTTGCAACTTTATTGCGGGGATTTTATCGTGGGGAAAAGCTAGTACATGATAATTGTTGATTTCCGATAATTGATTTTTACAACTACTTCCATTATTTCTGTGTTAAAATTGCTTGATAGATTCATTTGCTTAAGAAAGCCCGGGAATTAACGGGAATACTAGAATCCGCAGAAACCTGAATAGACTTGTACTTGACGGTTAGTTAAAAGACGTTATGTAAATATGTACTAAAATGTAGGTTAAAGGCGTACCTCTTAAAGTAATTTTTATATTTTATTTAGTAAGTACAATTAATACTACGTAATGTTAAATACAAGTAAAGTAGGTATAATTAAGCAAGAATGCGCATGTCGCCAACAAACTGTACAGCAGTTTGGTGACTTTTACTAAATAAGTTACCAGTTGTAATGTTGAAAATAAATTTTTTTTGAAGTTTAAAAATGTGTGTTGACATTTATAAGAATATACCACTCGAGATTAAATTATCAGACTTGTGTTTGTTTAGGCATACTTTGGTTACAGTAAACTAAAGAAACAAAAATTCAAGCCATACATTTGCATGTCTATAATGACTTATCGATAGATTATGGTACAACACTAAAGAAATCCGCCATTTGTAACTTTCCAATTTTGGTAATATGCACGATGATTCTGTACTTAGGGCAGCTCCTTTCTTTTATTTTTTTCCATCCTCTAAGAGTTCAATGTATACTTTCTTATGCATTATAGTTCTGCGTACTCAGCACAGTGACGAGCATCATAGATAATAGAATTTTGATTCAGAACTAAAAAGAGAGCCGTTATGATAATATGGTTTACTAAATTACAATTGACAGTTTAAAGTACAGGTGCATAAAAAAATGTATAGATCTGTACACAGAATAAATGAGTTACAAAAAAAGAACGTATTTTTGCTAATTAAAAAACCAAATATAACGCTACTCAAAGCTCTACTGTCTCCTGATTGGTTAAATTACTCTGAAAGGTCTTCTAACCGGGCCATAAGCCTTTAAAAAAAAATTGGTTAAAGCGGTATTTGACCACTTCTATTCTATATCTTTGGTTTTTTATTTTGTAGCGTTTATTTTTTTTCTTTCGTTTTAGTTTAAATATTGATTGTGTTTCATTATTTTAATTTACTCGTGGAAGTATTGTATGCGATCATTACATAATTAGGTCTTAAAATCTCGTACCTCTCGTACCGTTCGGCAAAGCCACGTGGCTTAAGAAATTGCTACGAGATTTTAAACATGGAATGCTCATTATTACAACAACGATTGCTTAAAATAGTATTTAGAGTATCTACTTTATTGTAATCATCAATACAAAGATCGAACACTCAGAAAAAAATCCTTCGATCCGGTCGGATTCGAACCGACGTCTTCTTGCATACCGTGCCAGACGCTATACCAACTAAGCCACTGAACGAACCAACGAGTTTTTCTTGTGCTTGCGTCGTGTGTTTGGTTTTTCTACGACTTTTTAGTCGTAGCGCCATCTATGAGAAATCTATTGCAGATTTATCACCCAGTTAGTACCTTTACAGCTACTAGTCCTGAACGGATCGAAGGATTTTTTTCTGAGTGTTCGATCTTTGTATTAATGATTACAACAAACTAGTGGAGTAATTTCACGAAAAATAATTGAATATCAATTCAATAAAAATGTAAAATACCTATTTTATTTTTTATTTTTTCATTACATGTCAACTTCTATACAGCTTAGGTTTACAGCAAATAAATGGGGTTATGAATTGTGACTGATGCCTCTATAAAGTGTTTGACAGTCAAAAAGGGTAAAATTATTTATACAACAAAATTAAACATCGACAAGTATCAACATGTTCGCGGGAGATTAAATTCTACAACGGCTGCGCGCGTCGATAACCGAAATTAATGTTTTGTTTGGACTCGCAAATATTGGGCTAATTTTGTACAAGAGTTGCCGGTGCTATTGAAATTTAAATTTAATCCTTATAAATATTTATGTTATGACCCAATTTCCTTCATACGTACTTCAGATGTTTTACACAGATGCTTATGTAAGGGAAAATTAATTGATATTTTGTAACATGTCTTGGATTCTATACTCTCCTTGTGTCGTGTATGAGTTTTGTATGAGTTTTTCTTTTGAATCTATGAGTTTTTCTTTTATCTCGTTTACTCTTGGTAATGTTTGCATTACTTTCAAAAAGCGAATACAGAAAGTTTGTCATTTATGGGCCATGCGATGACTTCTCGCTTCCCGGTCAAGGCCTTGAAAGTAAGTATTGAAAATCCATTACTGTCTTCTTCTCTAGCCTTTTAAGTCTACTTACTAATAATGACTATATAAGCCAGCAAAAGATAAACTCATACAGCCAACTGCCATGTGTTCATAACTGCGAGAATTAAAAATACCTGTACCGCTTACTTAAAAAAAAAGGAAATGGCGGTAATATTTAAACTAAAGTGTTTTGCTATTCGTTTCTTTTGGCGTGTTTCTTTTGTATTTTAGTCGCGAAAATGAATGCAAGTGAGAAGAACATTGACTTACAATTATATGGACGTCGGGTCCGCGCTAAAAAGTGTCCGCACTTGTAAGGCGCTAAAATCGTATACAGAGCGCGACACTCCGCTTTAGTCTTCATTTGTTCTACTGACAGCGCGATACTGCGATGACATAACAATTTAAATTTCGAATAGGTTGACTTGGGACATTTTTTTCGTGGTTTTTGTATTAGACCCGTCGTCCATTTATTTGTAAGTCAATGGAGAAGAACGATGACGAAAATACAGTAATAAGATATACATTCAAACCATAGATATAGAATATGTCTGGCCGGATCGAAGGGTTTTTTCTGAGTGTTCGATCTTTGTATTAATAATTATAACAAACTGGTGGAGTAATTTCATAAAAAAAAATTGAATATCAAATTCAATAAAAATTTAAAATGTCAAATACTACTTTTAATATTAATTAATATTTTTTTTTTACTTTTTCTGTTATACATCTTCCTCTCTTTAGTTCTTTATTATTTCCTCACATTGTTTGAGAAAAATTCTACACATGCCTCGGCGGGAACGGGGATTGCTTGACTGGTATTAATACATCCCTTACTTCCCGGCCTCTGCAATAATGTACTATAAAAGTTTAAAGCAGCGGACAGTCATTGATTTTCATACTCTGCAAGCCTTGGCCGGGAAGAAGTCGCACACTCCATAAATGACAAAATTTCCCTGTTCGTTTTCAAAGTAATTAATGCAAACATTTTGGAGAAAATAATATTAATATCAATTCAATCATTCGTTCAATTATTAAATAATAATCACGGTTAAGATTACCTGTCACGATTACACACGACTTATACCTCTAGCTACGATCAATTAGCGAGACATTAAAAAAAAATGTTTATGAGTATACTTCAGAGTCCAATTCTGTCAGAACAACTCACCTGAGGCTAAAACGGAATTTGTTTCTGAAACGTAAATTCGCATAATTAGCATTCAAACAAACAAAGTTCTATTTAAATTCATGCGAGCACGTGTACGCTTGAAAAAGCGTTTAAACAAAAACTCCGCTCAGATAACTTTTGCATTCATTCAGACAAAACAGGTCACCGCAGTCTGTTGGATACGTGTACATGTTGTAGTAAGATATCTTGCAGTGGACTATATTCGAACCCTGGAATAGAAGGTTTTTTTAAGTTTTG
Source organism: Hyposmocoma kahamanoa (assembly GCF_003589595.1). Taxonomy (NCBI): domain Eukaryota; kingdom Metazoa; phylum Arthropoda; class Insecta; order Lepidoptera; family Cosmopterigidae; genus Hyposmocoma; species Hyposmocoma kahamanoa. Next base: position 1,782,072 of record NW_020653611.1, on the reverse strand, counting down.
TGGGGCATAAGACTTAATTTCTAAGTTACGTGTATTTGTGAATCTTTAAGAGTCTGTACTATCTCAAATGTCTTTGGTTGATTCAGCATAACAGTGAAAGTGTTGAATCAATCACTCTGCAAAAAATATGTAGTAAAATTGAGAATATACATTGATCTTTTGATTTGAATTTATCCATTAAAACTAACCTGTATGCACGCACACATTCGCTTAATAATAAAAGGCGCGTAAGACCAATGCAAATGTATCGCGAGATTATGCTAATGTGTGCGTGTAGCCGCGGTGCTACGTTTGTGTGGAGTTACCATACTTGTCGTTAATTATACTATGGCTAGTTATATCACCGTCTTTAAGTCTTGCAAAGAAGTACATCTGTACTGTACTCCACTGTGGCAAGCACTTGCATTTCCAGTAATAATGGAAAAATGGGAACAGTTGTCAGCTATGCTTTGTCCAATATCGCTCGATGCGAGATCTATGGCTTCCTACATTCAAAGCGATGAAAAGAAAATATAAAGATGCAACTCATTGTGCTACTACATCGACGTTTATTCAAATAATATTGGTTATCCACTCAAAATGAGAGATACTTCCCGTTTACATTATTTTTACTGTTAATTTTTGAACTCAAATCTCATTATTATTATAAGAAACAAAGATAGAACAAACACAGAAAACTAGGGACTGTTGCCTCAACATGTCTACCGATTTGCGCACCGAGCTACGAATTGAGCCATCTTCCGTTTTTTTAATATGCTTGTTACGGATATTTGTATCGGGTTTTAACGGTTTTTTTGTATTAATAATATCTTTGTACACAAAAAATAGATTAATATTATGGCATTAAAACTGCATGAATATTATTTTTATTAAAATTAATAAAGAATTACATAAATTAAAAAAAATTATGAATGCAAAAACATTATTATGTAAGTGGTTGAAATAACTTAATTATGAGGAAATAGACACGCTTACGCTGAGATCCATAGTATTCCCAAAAATACACTCATACCCATTCACACGCATACACCTGTGCACTCGCTTTAATTCACAAATTAAATATTAATGCTACACATACAATTCAACATACAGTACGTGTCTTGGTACCTGCTGTGTTCATTTAATAGATAATAAATATTAAACTCCACAAATATAAAATGTTTTTTTAGCTTAATTAAAAACGAATACTCAAATTAATGTAAGTTTTGAAACGTTTAATTATTTTAAATACAATTTAGAGTAAGTATTACATTAGAAGACTTTATTCTTCTCAGCTTGTTAGCTGGTTTGAAAAGTCAAGTAAATGCAGTATGGCGTGTATCTACGAGTATGTGGTGGGTGTGCAATAAGATCTTACTTCGTCCTCTTCTTCCATCTGCATGAAATTTCGGACGATGTGGCATGTATTTAAAATTACAGCCTTTTGCAAGGTTATGTAGAGGCTTTCTTTACACCTCTTAGTTTTCTTTATTAATAATTTAAGGCTATGGAGAAGATGATTAGGAATAATGCCTGTTGTGGAAAGAACAATTGGGATAACCTTATATATATTATATAATATATATTATATATAAATAATATACCTTTTCTTGTCGCCAAATTCTAGACACTTCATCCTTTAGATCTGCGTATTTACTTATTTTTTTATTTATAGTTTTCTGCATGTTATGTGTGTTGGGAACTGCATTGTCTATTGGGTAAGTAATTTTATTTATTTTATTTTGTAGAGTTACATCTGGTCTATTAAAATGAATTGTCCCATCCGTGAGAATGGCGCGGTCGGAATAGAGTTATTTTTATCATTATTATATCTGATCCGATCGATACGATTTTTCCCAGTGTTCGATTTTTGTATTAATAATTGTAACAAACTCGTGGAGTAATTTCACATAGAAAATATTGAACATCAATTTAATAAGAATTTAAATACAATGAATAGCGACATCTCTAGCCAGGGCTGGTAGCTGTAAAGGTATTTAACTGGGTGACGAATTACTTAAGATTTCTCAATAATAAAAATGCAATTTCACATAAATTCAATAAAAACTTTATTATTATTGTTATAGATAAAAAAAATTCTTTTTTAAATGTTTTCATGAATGCCTAGAAGTGAGCCCTTTCTAAATATTTTATTTTTTTCTTTTTTATTATTATTTCTTACATGGTTGTGTTTAAATTAAGTCGATTTGTTTATTTTGTTATTTAGTTTTAAGCCAATGGCCTCGTAGCCAAAGCTCAATAAAAAAAACAATGTCAATTACGTGAGTTTCATTGTTCATTTATCGACTTTGCTTCTTATCTCTTTGGTTGGAATTTCCAAGCTAGATTGGCCTTTCTGTTTTATGCCTTGAATTTAAAATATAAGCGAAACTTTTAAAATAAACTCCTAACTCCCAACTATTCCAGTTTAGCCAACAACCTCACAATAGTTGAGACTTAAGACTGACAAGAGAGTGGAGTACGCTTTTCTCTCAATAATAAACTAGGAACTGAAACAAACTTCTCTATTACCTGTATTAGCAAAACTTGCACCTAGCGAAAACTCTAATACGACTTGGTTTATAACTATACAAACATGGAGGCTTTATCTTCCTGTATGTCGAGTGAAGTAATTAGTTCCTCGTGCTGTTGAATTTGCATGACTGTAACATTTCCTTAGGGTTCCTTCGGGTACAGTCCGCGCAATAAAGGTATTTAACCGATGAGAATCCAACTATTGCCGCCGTTCCAACTGTAATTCGTGAATATTGAGTTTCGTAACGGCTGTAATAAGTTCTTCGGGGTAGTTATCTTTGAAAATTATTACCAGATAATTTGTAATAAATTAATTTACATACAAGCGTATATGCCACACAGCTATCGTTTATTTGATTAATTAACAACGACGGTATCGTTACTTCGGGACTATTTAAAAACAATCTCAGAACATAGTACTAAAAAAAACCGTCCTCAAAAGTCATTCATCCTCTAGTTTGCTACCCTTAAAAGCCGGAAGTAGATGGAATCACTACTAAGGTACCCTCTTTCCAACAAAAAAAGAATCGTCAAATTTATTGAGTTATCGCCTAACATACATACAAAAAGAAATACAGTCGGATTGAGACCCTCCTCCTTTATTTTGAAGTCGGTTAAGAACAATCTCCAACTTATACAAAGAAAATTTGAACTTTAAAATAACTAACATTAGTTCTTTCACTTTGCCCCGACCTCCTATAGGTTAAGAGATGTACTTGCTATAAAAAAATTAAAATCGGTGTATCGTGCTTTGATTGAATCACAATTTCGTTATAGCATTGCGCTTTACTTTTGCTATTGCGCATAGACTAATTTTTTTTGACGTACCTAAGGTAGAAAAATATAATCAAAATTGTTTGTGTATGTGTGTTAGAATTTACAATAGATTACCAAATGACATTAAACACTTGCCCATTACATTATTTAAGACTAAATTATATGAATTGTTAAAGAATAAAGTATATTACAGTATTAGGGAATTTCTACAATAAATTTTATGTAAAAGAATTTAAATTAATCATATAGAACTTAATGTAAATGTAACCATGTGACGACCTATTTTTCATTTATTTTGCATGCCTAAATTATCTTCGGGCGAAACATGCTTGTACTTATATGTATATTACTGTGTTATCATGACCACCATGTTTTATGCAAATAAACGATTTGATTGATTGATTGATTGATTGCTATGGGGATACAGTTTCCAATAGAGTGTGCTTTCATATTGCAATCACCATCAAGTCATGCCTACAACATTTTAAAGATTTGGTTATACTCACTGTACCAAGTCTTATTCATCATTGTATTGCTGACAGGACTTTTGAAGCGGAGAAGAAACTTTGAGACGAATTAAGAGCCAAGTCAGAAAGAGGTCAATGTGGTTGAGCCTAAATTAAATATTGTGAGCCACTGTTCTCAATATCCGTCCGTGAAATTATTTAATAAATTACCTGTAGAGTTTAAGATTATTACTAACATAAAACTATTTAATAAAAAGACTAAGAGATTTATTAATACAAAAATGCTGTTACTCCGTAGAAGAATTTTAAATTTCTTGCTCATTTTATAAATTGTGGTTTTTTATTTTTTTATTGATTGTTTTAAATTGTTTTTCTTTGACTCATAGTAATTCATATACTTGTGTCCTGACATCTTGTTATTGTTAATTATTTCTTTTTTCTTATAATTTTTTTGACTGTGTGTTCTAATTAATTTGTATGATTAAATTTAAATCCATGACATTCAAACACAATTATGTATATTGTGAACATTGACTTACAATTATATGGACATAGCGTCCGCGCTAAAAAGTGTCCGAACTTATAGGGCGTTAAAATCGTATACAGAGCGTCATTCACGCTCTAGTCTTCGTTTGTTCGACTGACAGCGAAGCAAGCAAAATTAGACAGCACTGCGATGACATTACAATTTAAATTCAACGTTGTAGCTTTTTCATATTCCTTGACATGTCATTACGTTTAAATAGGTTGACTTGGGACATTTTTTTCGTGGTTTCTGTCTTAGACCCGTCGTCCATTTATTTGTAAGACAATGATTGTGATTGTATAAATGATAGTGTTGATATATATTTTGTAGATTTTGAAAGGGATAATTCACGTCTTGTTAACCGACTTCAAAAAAAAGGAGGCTATCAATTCCATTGTATGTTTTTTTTCTTTGTATGTTACGCGATAATTCATTTGTGAACCGATTTTGTTGATTCTTTTTTTGTTGGAAAAGGGTCCCTCAGAAGTGGTTCCATTTAAATATCAAGAAAATATTCCACCTCTACGAATGGCAAACTAGGGAATGAATGACTTTTGAGATTGGTTTTTGAGTACTCTGTCTGTATTTAGATTATTTTAAAATTCAATTTTCGGCATTAACTATGTCCTCATAGCGGTCCATGGTTGTATTTGTGTGTTGTTGATCGTAGTGTAGGATGTAGTTACAATGCCAAATTACAAATAAGTAAACATACTCACTTTTCAATAACTCTGTTCACTCAACACTCACTTCCTTTACAATCCTTTTTCCTCCGCTCCAGATAGATCGAGTTCTCTTCAATCCTCCTATCTCACCTTCCCGCTTGAAAAATTCGTTACCATCACTGCCGTCTGACTTTCGTACGTTGGTGGCGCCCCCAATGAACTCGGTCTATCCTTCGCTTTACAAACTTTTCTCTACTAATAATGAATACGTTCAATTATTACAATACATAGCATAGTAATTGATCTATTATATTAAATATAAGTTGAACTACGTAACTGTTGATGACAGTAGATATAGAAATCTTAGATGTAATTCTACACACTATATTACGAATACGACTGTACTTTTCTCCACATAGTTAAAGAAAGCTTTCTTATTGTTGACTTCAGAAATTAGAATGCACCCTAACATCGTAAAGATCTGTCCCCGCCACTGTTTAACTAAGTGTTAATGAATATTCAGTTCTTCTAACTTTCACCTTTTACTGTTTGTCTTTCGTGTCTGCTTTAATATAACGCTGCGTTGTATTTTGTACTTTTTGTTTAGAATTGCAAAACTTGTAAGAGATATTTTGTTCCGATAAGGCTTTTAGTTATTTTGTTTACTTGTGTTTCCGGTACAGGTTGCATTTTGCAATAGGCTGAGAAAAACAAAATCTCTCAAAAGGAATATATCGAAGATTAAAAAACATTGGTGTCACCTTAACCAATGACATTTTGCACTGCTATTACAATAGTGTTGTAACTCAAAATATGTGAAATTCAAGATTATATTTTAACCGAAAGCAAAAAATTATTCTCTACCCGTCAATAAAATCGTCGTTACAATGTTGTAAGAAAAGATATCAACTTAACTCAAACAGACACTTTTTGTGAACTAGTTCTGGATAAAGCAGCCTTTACTCAGAAATATAAAATTGTTTTTAACCTTTTAATTTTTAAATATGTTTGGAAATTGTTTAGATGTCTGTAATAAACTTTAACCTATACTTACATAAATTTGAATAATCTTTCACGGGGAGTGAGTACCTAATTCGTTTTTCATCGATTCTGAAAATATACATTTTTTGAGTACACTATTGTATTAACAGTGGGATTTATCAATAAAGATTTTATTTATTTATTTATTTCATACATATAGCTATTTTTACAGGACCATCTCAATACCATAGTGGAGCATTCCATAACGTAATCAATCAGAAAACATATTACGAGTATTATAACTAATAATACTAATTATGATTATTACTGGCCTTTTACCCTCTGACTAGACATGAGTGTAAGAATAAAATAACAAATTGGTTACTCAGTCTCGATTATCAGACTACAGAAGATCTTCACGCACGCACGCACGCACGCACGCACGCACGCACGCACGCACGCACACACACACACACACACACATTCTGGGAGTATGCAATTACATGCACATCTCTGTTTTACTGTTTCATTTTTTATTTATTTATTTTTTTATTATTCTCTCATTTTACTGGTTGTACTTACGTCAATAAATGATCATCATTTTATTAGTATTATTATATTATCATTTTCTGCAATGGCTTACAATGATTGTAAAAATTTTTGTTTGTAATTTATTTACATTGCAACTGCTTTTTCAAACACGGTTTTATCAGGTTGGGTGAGAGCCTGGAGATCTGTCCCACAGGTTAGTTCCTAGTATAGACTCCAGTCTCTTGCAAAGGTACTCTATTATTTAGGCATTTTCATGTAAATTACATTATAAAACTTTGTACCCTTGTAAGAGTAAAATAAAGATTATTATTATTATTGAAATTATAAGAATTAATCAAATAAATAATAAATAATATACAATATAGAATAGAATTAATTATGAACCAAAAACAGTGTTGCCTTCATGAACTCGCTATCAAAACAAGTAAAAATGTCTACTTCTTCAGCTACTCGATTTAGTGTGTGAATGGTGTAAGAGGCATCAGCAGTGGTCGTCGACGCCGCGCCGGTGCAGGTCCTCGTTTGGCACGCATAGACATTGATTCCAGCACTCCCGGGTTTGAAATATTACTTCGCAATACTCTCACTATGTAACATGTCAGAGATCCTTTACTTGAGATGGATTTATCAATACAAGGTTTACTGCTTTTTCATAGCTATGGCATTTAGTCTGTAACTTTGATGGACAAAAAAATAATAACTTACAAAAATAATATTGTTATAAACAGAAATTCTAATCAATCGTTGTTCTACTTTAAAAATAAAAAAAATAAAATAAAAAAAAGGTAAAAGCATGTCAAAAGGGTCCATGACTCAGCCTCTGAGGACTATGCTGATTACATAGCCGTCGCTGTCATTCTGTCACGGCCCGTCATAATGTGGAACACCACAATTCAAATAATAATATATAATAGGTTACATGTAGACATTTAGGCACTAAGGGACAAAAATTTGACATAAGCAACAATTGGACGAAGTAAGTAATCAATTTGAATAATAAATAAGTAATTTAAAAAAGCATATTACCAAACATACAAAATCAAATAAGTTTACTAAACTTTAAAGAGTATTAGTATGTTGGTATTATTTTTGCTCTTTCTGCTCTTTCTTCTCACGACGTTGGCCATCCTTGACGAACTACATGTCGTCGCTTAAATGCTAAACGGCCGCATGTCAAAAGTTCACTTTTTTATATTAGAGGCGATCAAAGATTTCGACCTAATTTTTTAACATTTTTAATATTGTTTTATCTTTAAATACCCATGTATTTATACTCAAAAGATGCGTATTTTAAGGCTCTATAAAGTTTTTCATCAAAGCCTTAAAACAACACACAAGGCCCTTTAGAAACAATATTCAATATTGTGAGAATTAATATATTGTATTTATAATATAACAACTTATGGCAACTGATTTTATTAGAATGGAAAACAATTTTAGGACAATGGGAACTAATTTTACGATAATGGAAACCGATTTAAGGAGAATGCCGATTTATTACTTTCAGATTTTTAATGCGCGAATCGCAGTCGCAATAAATTCTCTCAACTTCCACAAAGCTGACCACAAGAGATCTGTAATGGTAGCTGTAAGAGTTTAGTAACCCTCCTCTACTGGCTCAAATAACTTTTTTTATCCCGCCAATCTCATGCTACGTCTTTCGTCAGCGCAAACACCCTCTATTCAACTTTCACTTAACCCGCACAGTGACACTAATACGCACACCATTCTTCGAAGCGTTGGCCGTAAATTAATCCTTAAGCAAAACAAATGATATTGACGTGTTCAGCAACACTGGATCAAAATTTCTAACATCCGCTGGTTACTATTTGGAGGCGGTCACCGCCCAAAGCTCTGTGGTCCAAATTCCGCATCCTATCTTTGGCCGGTGACCGACTCAACCTTTTTTTGTGACTATGACTTACATGTTTAGTTGTAAGTACTGTAAGTGTATGTTGTAGAAACTAAATAAAAAAATAAGTAATCATAATTTGTTGCTTTACTATCGCAATAAGTTAAACCTCTCATGATAGTTTAAGTGTTCCAAAAAAAATGTCACGTAGCTTTGTAAGGTAGTGTCAATTTTGTAGTATCTAGTAGTAATGTTTGTAGTAATATCAATAATATAAATCTGTATAAAGCACAAGTTCGATCGTGTTTGGAATTTTACTGTCACCTTTGGGACGGCTCTGCCCATTACCAGTTAGCTGCCTTGCACTCGGTGGAGCGAAAAGCGAAGAGACTTGTTAACAACAATTCTCTTGTGGAGTCGAAACTATAAAATCTCGACCATCGCAGAAAAGTAGCCAGTTTGTCGGTTTTCTATCGGATACATTTCGGGGAGAGTGCGCAGGAACTTTTCAATATAGTTCCACCCTCACCGTACCTACTTCAGTCGACTAGAAGGTCCGGAGCACTCCATTCTTATGTCGTTGATATTCCACCTATTCGCACTAAGCGCTTTGCTTCCTCCTTTCTGATGCGAGCGGCAAAGGAATGAAATACTCTGCCAGGATCTGTGTTTCCCGAAACATACAATTTGGGGCTATTCAAGGCTACAGTGAATAGGCATTTTTTAGGCAAACGCGTTCTATCGTCGATCACATAGTCGCTTAACATCAGGTGAGAGTGTGACCAAGCCTGTGTCTATTATATATTTAAAAAAAATATGTAATACGAAAATATTGGACTAAATTTCGGTGATCAATCAATCAGAAGCAAAAGCAATTAATTCATTGTCATTTTTGATGCATTCTGAATACATAATAGATTAAAAAATTAAAAAGAAACGTTATCCAAACCACGTGTGCTGGTAACGAGTGGCGATGGGCGGGCGATAAAATTTCAAATTCCATTGTTTATCCGCAAAAATTGGGTAATAAAGCAAAGTTATCGCTCCCTAACCCCCAATCGCGATCCAGCTGAGAGACGCATTACATATTTCACTCGTTTCGCGTCGCAGCCTCTGAATAAACCTACTTCCAATTTTTAAAACAAGGATTGTATCTTGCAAGCATACACTTTAATCCTTACAAGTGGTTAGTGACTGTGGTGTTGTGGAAAAAGTAATAATATTTGCTTATAACAGAATAAGCTGTGGTAGCTTGGATAGCCTTTGGTATAAGCAGGACCATCGTGGGTTTCAATCCTCCATGAATCGCCATTCGTCGCGTGGCTTGCACAGCGCTTTTCATGACGTCGTTATCTCTGAGAGTTCGATCTCCGGCCGGGTCACTGTAGAAAACTTACTTTTCTATATTGTCTCGGGTTTGGGTGTTTGTGATACCGCCTTTGTTTCCGATTTCCATAACAGAAGTACTTTAATTACTTACTTCAGGAAGTGAGCAACGTGTGTGATATTGTTTAATCCGGTCTTGCAGCTCTGACTTTTTCGAAATTTATATGGGAAATTTAGTTTCAAATTTACCATGAGCTTTTCTATGCTAATTCCAAAATTTGCAAATGTAACGACACCCATCAGTTTAACGACACGCCGCGCTGCCCCCTGCCCCGTCAATCGCCATCGGGTGATTTTCGACGTCGGATTTGTCAGACTGTTTTAAACTTATTCACTTTAATTTGTATAATGTGAGGGGCGACCCGCCCACACCTTATATCCTAAAATCTAGGCTCGCGTTGAAATAACACCTTAAAAGTAGAATAAGTTTTAGTAGCAGAAGAGCTCCTAGTGAGTTCGTCCAGGGTAGTACTGCCACCTTACCTATTTCTGCCGCCAAGCAGCAATGTCAACATTACAGTGTTACAGTTTTGAACGGTAGTTGGTGAAATTACCATCACCTGGGTCTTGTCAACTTATGTCTCAGGGTGACGGGCTTTGAAGCTCTGAGTGGCACTGCATCTACTGGCGTGTAGCTTACATCAGGTACGAGTAGAAGAAACAAATTGTGAAGTAATCTCCTACACAGCTATAACAAAGCATATTCCTCAGCGAAATTGCTAGTGATTCCGTCAATAAAATACAAATTGTTGACAATATCTGTTGGAATATAGGGTACGCGTGCTGTGCCGGCATTAGCGTGCAGGGCTCGAGGTATTTTTCACAACTACCCACTGTTTGCATGCGAAACCGGTCTACAGTTAGATAGATACTTATATATTTATTTACTCAGCGTCCTTTTTGAATTTTTTGTTTCTTTGTTGTCTGTCTCATATACTAATATGTGTTACAATGTACTAGAAGCGGTAGAGCACCTTGAAAAAGAGTTCGTCCAAAGAAGTACTACCACTTTACCTATGTATTTCTGCCGTCAAGCAGTAATGTGAGTATTACTACATATGTGTCTGTTTTGAAGGGTAAGGGTGTACACATATAACTTGTTAACTTGTTTTAATAATATCAAGTGATGGGACGTACAAGTCATGGACTTGGTGGTAAGCGACACGCCTGTCCATAACAGTTTCAGTGCCAATCAGAGCTTAAAAACGTTGAAATCAATATTACAATCTGTTTATTGAGTGACTAAACCTTATTAGTACTAAACAAACATCAAATGTCATTTAACAATAACAATGTGCCAGACATGATTACCAGAGTAACGGGGTCCACTCCGGCGCATCACACACAACACTCAGACAATTTCGAAAAGTTCATTTCTCTAATTGGTCCTACCGAAAACGAACCCGGAATCTTATCATGCAGCGCCCGAAGCGCAAAAGCGTTGGTATACCGAGGTCGTCGAATAAAAACAGTCATTGCATTTTATAGAATACTAACTCGTGCCCTCGACTTCATTCGAGTAGCTTATTGTATAGATTTATTTTTGTGACCAGAAGTATTCGATCTCTATACCAAAGTTCAAAAATATTGGTTTAGGCGTGAAGACGTAACAGGCGGTTTTGTTTAAGCATTTATTTAATATCAGTGTGGATTTAAGCGATTCTGTGTAAAAGAACAGTACTATCTTCACCAATTATTTCTTTAAGCTACAGTTACTGGTTTTGCAGATAAACAAACGTTAGATAGTTATTGTAAAAGAGAAACCATAATACATAGAGAGGGAGCGCTGGGTGCTGTCGATTCTGTTGACTATGTTGATTTGTCGATTATGTTGGCTCATAACTAACATTTTTATCACAGTTGAGTTAATACAATCTAATAATTTTTTGTGGAAATATATCTCAATAAATTGTTGAATATCCAGCAAACTCAAAAGGATAATAATCAGGTTTTTTTTACTCTGATAAGTCATATTTGACGTTTATTACGTCAAAAACACTAACTCAAACGGAACTGCTGTGTCGTTATTAGGTAGTTTCATTACAATATAATAACATAAAAAAGGCGCAACTGAACTCATGAATGATGCAGTAATATTTTTTTCTACTAAGTTAAAAGAGAAAATTAAGGTACTTTTAAAAACGGTTAATTAAAATACAATGAAAGTTTCTGAATAAAATATGTGGTATGTATTTATAACATAAATTAACTACTTAATATCAAATATATGTTTTAACCTAAAAATATTTAAACACATTTAGAATTTGCTGCTTGTGCCTTTCTTCTCTCTCTCTCTCTCTCTCTCTCATCTGAGCGTTGTCCCGGTTGCGTCCTCAGCAGTGTTGCTGCGGGGCCCGGGGTCCGCTTTCCTGCTTTTTCTCCTCCACTTTGCACGGTCTTCGCCATCCTTAATGGTGAGACCATTGGCACGCATATCACCCTTGGCGACGTCAAGCCAGCACTTCTTGGGTCTGCCCCTTCTACCGGGGCCCGGCGGAGGTGGCATAGCCAGACATTTGTTTCCCACGTAGCATGCCGGTTTCCGTAAGATGTGGCCGTACCAACGTAGGTGGCTTTCTTGCAGTTTATCTGCAATGTCACGGACGTGAAGGCTGCCGCGGATGCGGGAGCTTCTGACACGGTCTTTCCGTGAAACTCCACACATCCAGCGCAGCATCTTCATTTCCGTGACACGCAGCTCCTGCTTATGGCGCTCAAGTACGGGCCACGTCTCACGCTTTTGCCTTTCTTCTGTCCAATGGAATTAATTTTTTATACTTCTAATTCGTCAGCCGGTGCGTTATGTTACTAACGTACTAACTTGTACTTTGTTGTCTGATAAATATTTTTTATTTTTTTACATAAAGTCAGAATTAAAACAGGCTTCATTCAGCCTGGTTATTTTCTGTACTTTGAAATTAAGAATACCGTGATCCCCTCAATTCACAAAAATCGATATGAACGTTAATCCAGTACACACGGAGCGAATTATAACAAAATGTACGGTGGAAAAAATTCGCTGATTTTTGGCGTTTTCACAAGCAATCAATTCCGAATGACAACGCTCCGCTGAACGAGTTGGGGAGGATAAAAAAAAAACAATATAGAAACATCACAATCCATCCATCATTGGGAGGCAACTCGATGTGGCAAAGTGGTTATATAAAGGTACAAAATTTAATTGATATTTTGGTGCTACCGAATTCTAAAACATCGGCGGACAATTATTTCTATTATAGTCAGAGAATGATATATATTAGTACTTTACGTAATCGTTGTATAATGTGGGTTCTTAGAGTCGAGTACAGTATTTAAACCTTTACCATGGCCTAAGTAATAGTTACGAGATTTTAAGACCTAAATATACAATGATTTCATACGATACTCTTTCTATAAGTAAATCAAAACAACGATACACAGCCAACATTTAATGAATATTAATAAAATGAACGAAAGCCAAGTACCGCTTATATTTTAACCAGTCAGGAGGCAGTAGAGTAAATATAATAATTAGTAAAAACTGGACGTTGGTTATTTTTAAACTTATAGTTCTGTATACATAACTGCAATGATTACAGACACATGGGACTTATCGACTTATGTCCCAGGGTGACGGGCGTAATAGCAAATCGCAAAGTCAATTTGTCACCACACAACGTGTCACACTGAGACACAAATTGACAAGTCCTTTGTGCCTGTAATTTCACCAGCACCCTTAGCCTTCAAAACTGGAACTACAATAATGCTAACATTATTGTTTGACGGCAGAAATAGGTAAGGTGGCACTTCACTGGACGAATTCTTTCACAACGTTGCTCCACTGCAACAACTAAAAATATGTATGAAAGAAAATTCGGCTACAACAGTAGTATAGGATGATTACCATTGTGTCATATTGAATAAGTAGTAAAAACTTACGAGTATTTTAAATTGAAGTTAATATCATTTGCCTTGTTGTACAAAGTATGGATACATAAGTATATTCAACGATAGGTACCATGTGTCCAGGTACAATGTGTACATAGCAATATTGGTCACAAATTAAATCCATTGTTCGGACGGACTGCTATTTGAAGTGGGGAGGGGTAAATAAGTGGCGTTTCGTTGCGACACCGTTTGTTGCTTGTGTGGCAATCGGTGTGTTAAAATCATAGCGTTGCTACGGCGCAACGCTCCGGCAACGCCCATGTGGCGTCGCCCTATTCGTTCTTGATATTATTTATCACCTAAATTCATTAATTTTTTAGAACTAGCCTTGCACGTAGCAAAAGCTGAAGTGAAAAACAGCCTTCCGGTTTTTTAATCAGTAAATTTTCACAAAAATCAAGTTTTCTGCAAGTTTTTAAGTTTTTTCTTAGCATAACATTATTTTAAAGTCCTACGACCGTTATCCAGTATATGATTTAATATTTATAAATCACTACGTAGAAACATTATGAATAAATACATATGTGCAAATGGCGCGTGTTTGCACTCGTCGGCGGCGGCGGGATTAGCCGTTTTACCTTTAATTATTACCCTTGTTGCCGAGTGCAAGGGTACGTACCCGTAAGTCGAACATAGATTATTATATTTACTTCTAGTGTTTATGCCTATGATGTATATTATTTTCGCAATATTATATTGTTGAATTAGAGTTACTTGTGAAAGAGTTCGAGAGAGTGAGAGGGAGAATTATGCTTGGAATTTCTTTGATGGACGGAATTCCTTATGAAGTCATAAACCAAAGTGACCAACATATCTCGCAAAATCAGTAAGCTTGAGTAATCGGGCGCAGTGGCACTGCCCCTAAGATCTTAGATAGACACCCTGAGACATAAGTTGACAAGTCCCATGTGGCTGTAATTTCATCTTTGTGATTTAAAGCTCTGAGTGACACTGCAAGTGTTATGGGTAAGACGTGTCGCATACCACAATGCGCACGACTTTACTTCACGTCACATTAAAAAAAAACGCGTTAGAGTTCCCTTGCAGTGTTTTGGTTTGACATAAAGGTACTTACTGTTTTATTTAGTTTGACTGTACTTGGTTCCACTCTGTTTTAACTACTTGATCTATGTCAAAGCGTTACGAGAGAATTGCAAAGTTTATTTTGACGTCTCCCCGAAGGGCTCTTTGGCGCTGTAACCAAAAGTTCACGCACAAACGCTTCCGAGCCTTAATCAAATTAATTGCTATCACGGTTTTGTGCGGATAAAAAATACGGGTCAAATAGGAAACACCTTGGGGGATTGAGGTTCGGTCCCGTCCCCTTATTTTATGGTTAAATAATGGCCGGCGCATTGACTGTTGTGCGGTTAAATTTTGCGGAATGTTAAAAATAGCTTTCTTTAATATACTTAATAAACCCCTAGGACGTTTCAATTTACGTTGCCGCGGAACGAAATGAATAGCATTATGAAATTTTCATCACACGTGCTCGTAAACAGCCAACATGTGCATCCTTCCTTTATCCTGCCTGTACATTAAGGAGGCTGCTGTGCTGTGTCCAGAAACATCCGTCATGTTTTGAAATCGCAAATAATAGGAACCATAGAAATTCAAAGTCATAGGCATGGAATGGTTTGCTCGGGCAACCATACCTCAGTATTTTCCCATTTTATTTTTATCAAGTGACGGGACGAACAAGGAATGCGCCTGATGGTAAGCTACACGCCTGTCCGTGACAGTTGCAGTGCCTCTCGGTGCTTTAAATCGCAAAGAGCTGAGGAGCACTGCCACTGCGCCCGTCACCCTGAGACATAAGTTGACAAGTCCCATGTGCCTGTAATTTCACCAGCACCCTTACCCTTCAAAGTCGGAACACAATAATGCTGACATTACAGCTTGGCGGCAGAAATAGATATGGTGGCAGTACTACAATGGACGAATTCTTTCAAAAATCTCTACTGTTATTAAATATAGTCCCCATAAAATAATCGTTTACCTTAGTACTCTGAATTGCGAAGCAACTATTGGGTAATTGCAGTCTTTTTGTTTTATGCCAACATCGCGGAAACTAATAATGTATGTTAAGAACGTACTCCTCGAAGCACTTAGAAGAAGTTGTAATAAAAACCGCGCACAGCAGTCGTTTATTTTTCTAAACAACGCAGTTCCGCCGAGCAGACAATTTAGAGGATTCCACCGTAATCTCGGCTTTTGTTAGAGATAAACTTTATATGAGGAAAGATCAGCTGCCTAAAGTGCCTCTTGCTAGATTTGGCATTTAACGAGCGAGGAACTCCTCGTTTAAATATTCGAATATACTGGCTCGTACATAAATTTATGTTTTATACAGTTCTTATTTATTAATTTATTTGTTTTATAAACTTGTGAAACGACAGTCGGATGGTTTATAAAATATTTTATTTTAGGGAATCACCACATTTACAACGCTGATCCGGCTTGAGCCAACTTCCGTTAGGACGTTTTATTTGCTCTTATTAAATGATTTTATAGACAGGTTATAGCAAGACAGGAAAAGGCAAGAGCTATACAGTTTAACTTTTGTGGTCGGGGTCATCGCCATTTTGGGCAAGCGGGTAGCGTCTCTGATCCGTAAGTGTGAAGCGGCGCCAACGGCCTCCTTTGGACGGTGACCGAGAAGGATGATGGACCAACACTTTGTCAAGCTAGCTGTGTACGTCAAGTGTGTTATAACAGTCCATTAGATAGTTCGAAATAATAATTCACTGGTTGTGAGTTCTACTAATGTTTTTTTAACACCAACGAATTTTTTTTGTCAATTTCCTTTTCAAATTACAAAGTTGGCCAATAAAATTCCATCGCTGTTAAAAAATATTAATTTAAAAATCTGTTTTTCAGTAATTAGCAAAAACGTGCTAGATCCGTGGACATTTTTGATTTGTGCAGTTTACAAGAATTACCTAACTAACATAATGTGGACATTTGTTCAAAATCTAGTAAATTATTTATATTATTTAACTGACGCCCTAGCGCCCGAAACCTTCCAATTTAGGTATCACGGACAGCCCTCCATGCAGACCGTGCACAGAGAGGGAGGAAACGGCGGCTCACCTCCTACTACATAACACCTTCGAGTGTCGAGGTCACTCTCCGAAATCTTTAGCAGACACTGGAGGATTTTAAGATTCCTCGAGGAACTTGGGTGGATCATGCACCCGTCATATACAAATAAATTACCAGTAAAATACCATATCATGAGATATAAAGCTTTTTCTATCCGGCTTAATGCAATTCCGTTTAGATAGATGTGGTGATTCCCTTACTCGGCCACAGTACCACCCTAACGCGCCGTTTTACACGTTCTTGAAATCGAGAAAGTGTCGAACGAGGTACAGTCTATGAAACAGATTTGAAATTCTACTCGCACATGAGGAATGCACCGTTGCAAGTGATTTTTCTTGAAATAACGGAAAATTCTACTCCTAGGAGTTTCTAGTTCTCAGTCAGAGTTGCCGTGCCACTTGAGTGGAATGTAAAATAATATTCAAGCAAACGCAGACGTATTAAAAGTGAAACATTGCGTAGAATTTTAGACAACATTATGTAATTACGTTATAAATATGACATTCTACAATATTCTGGATTTCTTATAAAATGTATATAATATTTATTTATTATTTATTTGTTTTTTAATTCACGATTATATTTAGTTATTTGGTTTTTGTGGCTGATTGTTCTTTTAGACACTGAACACAGAGTCACTAACAAAATAAACCGAGTGCATAAATTTAGAGACCTCGGGGTGATGATTAATTTTAATATTCATATTGATAATTGTCAAGAACCTGTGGACTGTTCTTCGATATCCTGCTTTTCTTCAATAAAACCCCTTTTTGATTTATTTATTTATTTAAACTTTATTGTACAATACACTGAAGTACAAATGGCGGACTTAATGCCATAAGGCTTTGTCTACCAGTCAACCATTGGGTCAAACAGAAAAAAAAAACACAATAGGTTGGTGCTACACTTAAACAAGAAAAACAATACACTAGAAAACTAATCGATAAATTTTATGGTATAAATAAATAACATACTATAAACATACATACATAATAAACTTACATATATATATATATTTAACTGCCTCCGTGGCCGAACGGTTACCATGCCGTACTGCCACGCAGAGGTCCCAGGTTCGATTCCCGGGCCGGGAGAAATATTTATATGGCCTGCAATTATTTCTCTCGTGAGTTTGGGTGTAATTTGTGGTTGTCTATGTGTGTGTCCATGGCACCCGCGACACAGGGTTTCCCTAGTGCGGGGCTATGTTGAGTGTGTGCGTTATTATTATTATTATTAT
>NW_020653611.1:1732817-1763980 GCF_003589595.1 Hyposmocoma kahamanoa | reverse complement strand
TATATATTATAATAATAAATAATATGATATATGTACCCAACGCAACAATATACAGTGTCTTAATTTTGATAATTGTCTAACAGATGCTTGCGCAACATGTGCTTGAAAGATAATTTGGTCTGAGCTTGTCTTACACGGAGCGGGAGCGCGTTCCAAAGACGAATTGCATGAAGGGTAAAAGAATTAGACAAAAAATCAGTGCGATGAGAAGGAATAGAAAGCTGAAGGCTACTAAGGAAGATCGAAATTCGCAACCCGGCCGAGCGTTTTGAAATTGAAATGAATATTTAAGATAATCAGGTGCAGCCGGGTCGAACAAGATGGAGAAAAGAGTGGTTAAAATTCTTAAGGACCTGCGTTCACGGATGGGAAGCCAATTTAGTTGACGACGAGAAGCAGAGATGTGGTCATACTTCCGCAGACCAAAAATAAACCTAATGCTAAGAAGACGATCTAATCTATTCAAAAAGACTTGAGAGATGTTACTGTAACACATGTCAGCATAATCAATTACAGGCAACACTAGAGCTTGAACAAGGAGAGTTTTGGTTTTAATTGGAAGAAAGTTCTTAAACCTGTATAGACCTCTTAGTGTGTCTGTAACCCTACGACAAACATCAGACACCTGGGAAACCCACGTAAGGCCTGTGTCAATAATAAGCCCCATGTTCTTTATCTGATTTGACAGAGGAATCACTACGTTCTCAAACATTATTGGTGGCATGCACCACATATCACAAGACGAAAAAAGGCGTGAGCTTCCAAGGATGATGGCTTGACACTTGGAAGGGTTGACATCGATACCAAACCTTTGGAACCAAACCGAGACGCGATGAATGTCATCATTAATTAATACAATTGCATCACTGATGCCACCGACATTAACCTCGGTATAAAGCTGCAAGTCGTCGGCATACAGGCGGTAAGAACATTTGATGCTGGACGTAATCAGATTTATGAAAATAGAAAACAAGAGAGGAGAGAGAATTCCGCGTTAAGATACCCCGGAAGTGAGTTTACACCATACTGAGAACGAGCGATCAATACGAATCGCTTGTTGGCGATCGCGGAGATAAGAAGAGAACCATTGAGCTGCCGTTGAAGAGATGTTTAGGTGGTCTAAGGTAGCAAGGAGAAGGTCATGATCCACGACGTTGAATGCATTGGAGAAGTCAATTAGGACCAGCACAGTAAGTAGAGTACAGTCCATGCCCTTCCTTACATCCTCAACAATCTTTAGCAAGGCAGTAGAAGTACTATGACCTGGTCGAAAACCTGATTAAAATGGAGAAAGGATATTGTTTTAGTAAACATAAACAGACAATTGATTGTGAACGACAGCCTCTAAGACTTTAGAAAGAAAAGGAAGAATTGAGATGGGACGATAATGCTTGAGGAGACTGGGGTTAGTAACTTTTGGAAGAGGCATGACATGAACATTTCGCCACAGAGAAGGAAAAGCCCCAGTCATCATCCAGAAATTAACGTGCGTGATAATAGGGAGGGAATACATTCTAAAGTACACATTACCATAATTCTACTTACGTCATCGTGCCCATCAGCATTAGATTTGATTGACAAAACCACTTTCCTGACCTCATCTTCAGTTACTGAGGTGAAAATAAAAACAGAATTTGAAATTTTGGGCAGTGCTCTAATAAATGCAATACTTTGTTGTTTGGTGTTGGTGTCTAAAGTTGCAGTTTTGGCAAAGTGAGTATTCAGCTCATTTAACGAGAAGGAAGAAGTTATATTGTACGAACTTTGCGGTTTACCTATACCAATGGATTTTAGGAATTTCCAGGTGTTAACGGGGGAAGAATGTAAAATATTTTCATAAATATGTCTACGTTTGGCTGCTCTTACCATTTGATTACACCTATTTCTTGCAACTTTAAAACGGAGCCAATTTTCCTCACATCGGTCGCGCTTGTATTTCCTAAATGCACGATCTCGTCTTGTCATTGCAATACGGACTGCTCGAGTTATCCACAGCGCAGGAGGGCGCTTTAGTTTGACATATCGAATTGGCGCGTGAGTGTCAAAAAGTTTCAGAACTGCGGAGTTTAGTGAAAGCACCGCCTCGTCGACTGTTACTAACCCCACTGTTGTAGTGTAACCGTGACTGTTGTAGGACCCCAATCAAAAGCCTACGCGTCCTCTTTTAACACTTCCATGTCAAGTCTCGCGAAACTACGTAGTTGAATTGTAGCAGGCTGAGCCTTAAGTGATTTAATTTTGTAGCTCCTTCCACTAATCTTGCCGACGTCCATCAATGCCTTCGTCGTACTTTTTCTTGCATTTCCAACTACTTTTAAGATATTGCGGCTACACGCATGTTAATACAGTACCTGGCGTTGTGAAATGTAATGTTAAATTATTAATTATAACTAAATAAATAAACATTTTATTTCATTTACGAGTATTATCATCATATAATTAAAACAAGCAATTAGCTGATTTCAGTTTTGTAGAACATCGTCTCTGTCACTTATACGAGAGTTTGAAGCCGAGTGAAGCTCCGCTGAGCTGTTAAATTACATTTAAAGTCGTAGAAAATCATACTTTGAAAATTTTCACAAGTTAAATCCATGGTGACGTAGTCAACCAATTTCTAAAATGACGCCACATAGTAAAAGCAAGTGACAGTCAGATGAAAGAAGTTTCTTTAGAATACAGTTGTATTCTGCGGCCAAAGAGTTACATTTTCAAATGTTGTAATTATTGTTTATGTAAGTGTAAGTGTAAAAGTTCCGGAAGCTTATAGTGCATTCTATGTATACAGGTAGTCGCTCTGTCAAAATTATTGTTACGCGGTTGCTTGTCCACAGATTCAATCGCTTATAAACTATTTGCACTTAACTTAGGCTATATAATGGCACGTACCATAACAGCAATCTGTCGGCGAGTTAATTAATAGTGCCGTCCCTTTGTCCTACACAATAGAGCATTGTTCGCGTATGGGCCAATCTACCTCTTCCTATGCAATCCTAGTACATTTCTAAGGCTTGAAGGGCAGATTTGTGACTTTACGTGATTTTACGCCGTTGTAAATGACATTCTTTTTAATTTATGTTGAGTGGTAACCAAAGACCGATTGCTTCTCATCATCATCAACCCATTGACGTCTCACTGCTGGGCACGAGTCTCCTCTCAGGCGAGGGTTAAGGCTATCGTTTCTCAAAGTGGTCCCTACCCAGTGGGTGTTGAAGAGTCCGTGGGGGCGGAAGCAATTGTGGAAGTTGATACTGTCCAGGGGGTGCTAACGCATGTGAAAAAAAGCCTGTATTATGTATATAAACTACATTACTCCGTTTACTTCAGTTATTTCCACAGTATAATGTCATACGGTATTTTATTGTGGGGCGCCACTTCAAATATAGTTAGAGCGATATATAAATTAAGCTCACTTAGGGAGATTTTTAAGGAAATTGGCATATTGACCACTGCATCACAGTTTATTTTCAATTGTATACTTCTTGTGCGATAATGAATTGTATAATAAACGGAGTGACGTACATAATTTTAATACTAGACATAAATAGAAGCTCGTTTTACCGAACTCGGTTCTTTTGTGGGGCAAGGAATTCAGTATTATAATTTTTCCAAAAGCTGTTTTGGACTTATTCTTTGATAAGTTCAAAAATCATGTAAAGGCAACTCTACTAACGAGAGAATATTATTCTGTTAGGGATTATATAAACGATAAAACAGTATGCTTTTAAAAATTGTGTAAATGTGACTATTTCAAGTGTAATTTGCTTACTTAAGAAATAAAGACAATTTTGATTTTGATTTTACATTTTTTTTCCTGTGATGTTTATGTTAAGTTAATATAAAAATACGTGTATTCAATTATTTTTTATGGACCACCACCAGGGTGATGAAATTTCTTTTATCTTGCCTAAGTGGACGATGAGACAAAAAAATTTGGGAACCTATGGTTTCTGCAATAGTCCGCCACTGACCCGTTGCCGGTTGGGGACTTTATGTGTTTTCCGAGGACTGTGAACCTTTTTCGACGTGCAGTTTCTCACGACGTGCAGTCTAATATATCGAGTTCTTAGGTTTTCGCGATTGTTACTCATGGGAAATTAAACTATTTTTCCGAATTTAAATCGCTTATATTTGTTTTTTCTTTACAAGTCCATGGTCACGGTTGACTGAGGTGGTACAGTCATCAACCAGTTATTTCTAATATTAATACAAACCACCCTATTTTTTTACTATAGTTAGAAAAGTTATTAATTAAATACCTTATTTTCAATTTTACAAAGAAAACATTCCAATTTACACTATATTACGTTTCACAAATTATTTTATTGAATTCAATTTATTATTAATTAATAATAGAAATTAGAATAAACTAAAACATGTTAATTAGTACTACAGTCTTATGTCTGTTTGGGATGTTTCATCAGAGGAAATACTGGATCCCAAACTGGTGGTACGGAGAAACCATCTTCCCTGTTGAAATTAGGATGTTTTCTTAATTTCAATGGCCTCTCGCGGCATCCTGGGAAGATAACGAACTTCTCTTGCAAGGACCTGGGTTTGTCAAACTTCGGTTAGTTTGAAAAAACAAATATACGTGATTCAAATCCGATCTAAATTGTTTCTGATAGGCTTTTCTGGGTTGTACCCTGAAATTAATTTCGTCGCTCCGGCACTCATAGTTCACTGAATTCCCTAACTTGAGACCGAGGCATTGGTGTGGTTGTTTGAGACATTATTATTATTAATAGAGAAGCAAGCCCTACTACCTACTATGGTTTGTCCTACTGCTTCTCAAACAGAGGCCGTTAAGGTTTAGTTTCAGTTTATTGTTCAAAAAACGAAGTCGGCGTCTTTATATTTTTTTTTGGTGACAATAAAATTTTTGGTGCCAATATCTCCAAAGTTACCAGAAATGCATGTAAATTTACATACTGTGAAATTGTTGACTTAAGTCTGTATTTTAAATTGCATAAATGAATAAAAAACCTTCTATGCAGATTTATGCATAAATCCAAGAAAAAACCAAAATTTTGTACTATCTGAGTAATACCCAAATTCATTCGCCGCGAACAACATATTTTCAATATGTTATTTGATCGCACCTGCGCAGGAGTTAAAATAAGTCCTAGAAGTAAGTGTCACTAATATTTTTTTACAATCACTTTTATTGGGTTTGTAGGGAACCTCTCAAAACGGAAAGAAACAAAGTCCACTGCCTCCTATTAACACCTGTGCCCCTTCAAAAGTACAATACAATGTTTCCGGGATTTCAGATGGGGTACCTACTCTATGTATATACTCTGCCTATTTCAATTACTGATAATATTAGAAGATAAGGATAAATTTTAAGTTCCAGCCAAGTTGGAACGCAAACCTGGAGCAATTTGTAGCTACGAGTCAAAGTGATATCTTCATGTGATTTATCATTTTAAACTGCGACTACTTGAAATTCGTGTAAATCTGTCTCCGTACATCGGCGGGCAATAAATTATTCGTTCTTATCACTTGGCAACTCGCTCGGTTGATAGCGAGTTGGGAGACTCGAATTTGGTGTGTGTTCGTATCTAAGAAATGCAATATTTTTATTGGATTTCTTATAGGACATAATTAAAAACAACTTTGAATTTTTGTCATCTCGGGGACTTGTGTCATGTTTTTTAATGGTATAGAGAAGTGAAGAGTAGAGTTAATACAGTACATTTCTATTATCTATGAAACTGTCTTAGGAACCGTTAAGTCTTTTTTTGTAAAAACAATTTTGGCATAGTAATTTTTTTGATCAAGCGTGAGTTTTTCATAAAAATGAAAGTGCTGATCGATTAATTTTTATGTCAGAATTTTAACGACTTTACTTAATGTTTTTGATCTCAGCTGCATGAAGTCGGTTTCGACTCCATGCATTAGTGCGTGATGTCGTTATCCGAGATCTCGACTGCATGAAGTAGATTACGACTTCACCCATTAACCGTAAACATCTTCAGTTAGTATCCTAAGTGTGCCAAATTAGGGGATGAATAGGTTTACTCAATTACACATACTTTCCATTAACCGATTTCTGTGAAATGTAAATTGAAGATACATTGTGTCATTAACGTTTAAATGTAATGAATTGTTTCAATTAAATTATTTTCACAAAATATGTTGTAAAGTCTGCGGAGACGTCTCTTTCAGCCTACTCGCCTGTGGATTAAAGTTAATTTCGAAAATAAATGAAAGAGGATGCCTCGGGCGAGTTGCAAACAAAGTCCACAAACATGAGCACAGTCGACCTCACAGAATCCACTACGCTTAACCGTTCATTCATTCAGTAAATAATGGAATTCGTATCTGTACATTCGTGGAAGGCTGTACGGAGTTTAAAGCCTTGTTTAGAGGAAATTATCAAATGGATTTGTTGACTCACTCAAAGAGCGGACTTTTTGTTCAGAAACTCAAATGTCGGATATGTTAAGACTTATCTTTTGTTGTTAATTTGTGAAAGAGGGCATTAAAAAGCTGTCTCTCATTTGATCAAAGCTTTTTGAAAGTTTTGTCCCGAACCTTGCGTTCTTGGTACTAATTTATCGGCTATAACAATATATCGAGGCTTTACCGCCGACTCACGCATTGCATCCGTTTTGAATTCGTACCAAATCTAGAAAACTCGGACCCACTTTGGATGTAGCTTGTGCAATAGAACGAGAAAATGCGAATGTTGCTTGTACACCTAATAAGTAGTAGCAGTAGACCTCCTTGTGAAAGGGTTCGCCCAGGGAAGTACTGCCACCTTACGTATTTACTGTGTTACGTCAGCATTACTGTGTTCCGGTTTTGAAAGATAAAGCTGCTGGTTTAATTACAGGCACATGGAGACTTGTCAACTTAGCATTTGCGATTTAAAGCTCTAAACGATACTGCAACTGTTATGGACAGGCGTGTAGTTTACCATCAGACGCACGACTTGTTCGTCCCGTTACTTAATACTATAAAAAAAACTAATACACCCAGAGATAAAGTGATCCTTGTGACATTTCGGACTGTCATTTCATAGATTTGGTACCTGATACGAAACGGACATAGGGTGCAAACGCTCAGTGTAAATAAACAAATTTTACAGAAGAGGGTTATTTAAATATTTCTACACATAAATGAAATATTACATTAATTTAAATATATGTATAATAATGAATTTAGTAACAAATTGTGTAACAGCTAAAATTTCTTTTAAAGCTATGTATGATAAGTCTTTTTTTTGGCCTTATAACATTTTTGCTATCTCTGTCTAAAGATTTTTGAGGCTCTCGGCCGTTTAAGATAACTTGCAGCAAAAATATGCAACACGTTTATTGCCGCTTTGGTTATTGTAACAAGTGGGGTCGCCCGTTATGATATTTTAATATTGATTCTGCTGGTTACACTAACTAATATATAAAAAATAGTTGAACTAACGATAGAGTTACCTAAATTTTATAAATCTTTTCTGACAAATGGCCAACGTAATACCTGCTTTAGTTTTACGAATAGGCTTTTTGAAACCCGAATATACCCTTAATAAAGATGATGGAAAATTATACAACTACTGTCGTTGTAACTAATTATTTCCATCTGTTCTAAAACACCCAGATGTTTTCGCAAAAATGTAAGATTTTATAAGAATGGGAATCTGGTAAAACGTGATTTGTTTCTAATAAATGTTTAGCGAAATCGGATCTATCTGGATGCAAGCCTATTAATAAATATAAAGCAAGCATTGTTATAGAGTAGTTTTTGCTATTCCTATTTGATGTAATTTTGGCGGGAAATGGCGACGCGTTCTTGTCCATTATAGTTTAAAATATCATTAGGAATAAAAAACGGTGTTTAGGTTAAAATGTCGCTTACGATAAGTTAGATACTCAGTTAGCTAAAATTTTACTTTGGCCAACTGTATTAGCGTAAAAGGTTCATTTTAGTTTTATTTTTATTTGAATCTATTTTGTCACTTTCGCAATAACCATTTTTCCAATTACGTTATTTTATTAGTGATGGCGCGATATAATGTATCTCTAACTGAATTCCGGATTTACGCGCTAACGCGGCGAAATAAGGCGACGAATTTCCCTCTTTCGGTCATAATAGGTTCTTGTTTTCGAGTATAAATAACTCAAGGGCACTTTCACTTGGCATTTTGCGCGTTCCGAGGGAATCCAATTTAGGAGTGATACACGCCACGGTCGCAGGCCACAATTGCGTTACAATGGGAGCTATAAATTCTGCAATTACAACTTCCATGGCAAAACAGGGGCGCTACTCTGCTGCATTGAGATGAATACGTCTGTTTTGTTTACATCCCTCGATACCAGGTCGCTATGTCCAATTTCTTGCATAATTTTCTGTCGTCGCGACAAGTCTTTTTGTACATATTTTAGATAGTCTTTTTAGCAGTTAAGTTTTAGATTCTAATTGTTTTTGGCGCTTTTTTCATCGTTATTGACATTGCTAACATTTGTGGCTTTACATTGTTGTTTTAAATAATAATAATAATAATAACGCACACACTCAACATAGCCCCGCACTATAGAAACCCTGTGTCGCGGGTGCCATGGACACACACATAGACAACCACAAATTACACCCAAACTCACGAGAGAAATAAATGTAGGCCATAAACATATTTCTCCCGGCCTGGGAATCGAACCCAGGACCTCTGCATGGCAGTACGGCATGGTAACCGTTCGGCCACGGAGGCAGTTAAATAAACTGAAAGTACATTTCTTTGGTCTTGCTCAATCTTCATTAGCCCTGAACTCTATTGATATAGTCTGCTACATATTATTTGGTACTTGTCACCGATGACACATTACTCCGACTCTACCCTGGTAAGAGACAGTGTCAGGGTTGCAGATGTAGCGACTCGCGGCGGTACGCTATGACATCCTCTAAGGAAATTGATCAGTATGCCTATTAGACTCCGCAGCATCTGAGACTCCGATCACCTATAATGTGGTTTCATCCTTTTCTCCGTCAGGAATATTTTTTTTTTGTATAGGATCAAGTCACGGGACGAACAATTCATGCACCTGGTGGTAAGCTACACGAGCCTGTCCACAGCAGTTGCAATGCCACTACAAGTTTTAGATCGGAAAAATCTTATGGGTACTGCCACTGCGTCCGTCATCCTGAGACACAAGTTGACAAATCACATGCGCCTGTAATTTCACCAACATCCTTGCCCTTCGAAACTGGAACTCAGGAATGCTAACATTACTGCTTAGAAGAAATAGGTAATGTGGCAGTACTTCCCTGGACGGACTCTTTCACAAGGCTACTGCTGCTAAAATATTGTTGTTACATAGTAATGGAGTGCCTCACTCCTGAGCTAGGTACTCGTATAACCTGTATTATGTAAGTACAGGAATACAGACCATTGCAGATATAACGACGTGGTATTTGAGATACGTCAATTAGTGCAACATTTTACTTCCCCATAACCGAAGGGAGACAGTACAATGCCTGTGGCGACGCCCTGGCGGGTAAAGCAGACGCCTTTAACTCCCAAAGAGCGGCAAAAAGATATTTTGGCACGGCCGCTCCGTCGGAGTCGTTCTGCGATTCATACAGGATATAGCTTGTTATATTACGGTGTTTAAAAATGAAATTTATGGGCCATTTCTTTGATGTATATATATTGTGCATAGAACTTATTAAACAATTACTTATGTTCTGTGACTTACAATCATTTCAATTAGAAAAATTCTATCTTAGAATTAAAGCAAACATTAGGTTTTTTTTTATACTATCAATTGACGAGACGAACGAGTCGTATGCCTGATGGTAAACTACACGCCTGTCTGAGTGTCACTCAGAGCTTGAGGAAGCCTGTAATTTCACCAGCACCCTTACTCGTCAAAACCTATATTACAGAAATATTTTCGTCGTCCCGATGGGACTTGAACCCACGTCCATGCTGCACCGTAGCATTGCTCTAACCAACTGAGTCGCCTCTAGTGAGAGATTTTTGAATAGCCTTCTCACTGCAACCTTTACACGTATCACAACTGACAATCCAAGAGATTTTTTCTGTGTCTTCGATCTTTGTACTCATAATTATAACAAAACTAGTTGGAGTTGTTTCATAAAAATCTCAATAAATAAACTTTAGGTTAGTTTAAAAAATAAGTCAGATGAAAATTATATCACGTGAAGCGAATGTTCTTAAGGCCGTTTCAGATGATAATTGATGATAATCAAATAAACTCTTATAGAGCACGAGTTTACATTTGCACGGAATAGACACCAGCCATTAACACTACGCTTACTTAAAAATTGCAACTTACTCAATACTCAATACTCAATACTTTATTGCTTTTCCATAAAGATAAAAAGGTGTTACAAAATATAAATACAGAACGTTTATGGACCCTGTGGGGCACAGCAATTGAGAGGGAGGCATTCTTTTAAATTACAATTTTTTAAATTATAATATTCAGTAATTACTATTGAGGTACGGTAGTATATTATTTTATAATCCGTGTAAACATGCCTTTAAGTATTAATATGTACTAATTAGGTTAATATAATGTTTTTATTTATTTGTATTTGTTTGGGTATCTATTTATGTAGATATAAACAATTTAAATATTATCATTTAGGTATTCCTGTATAGTATAATATTGTTTTGTGACTAATAGGTTTTTTATTTGTTTTATAAAATCTTTTTCTTTGTTTAAATATTTAATGTAGTTCGGTAATTTGTTATATATTTTGATTGACATGACTAGTGGGCCAGAATGGTATAATTTTAAACGGGAGATAGGTAGTGCTAATTTGTCACGGTGACGTAAATTGTATCCAGGGGCAGTCTCTCCTCGCTTTATGTAGAATTCTGGATATTTCTTCACAAATTTGCATGCTTCCAAAATATAGATAGATGGTAGGGTGAGAATTTTATGTTCAGCAAAGTATGATTTACAGCTATCTGTGTTATGTAAATTAAAAATTATACGAATTAATTTCTTTTGTAGGGTAAATAGAGAATGGGCATCCGTACTATTTCCCCACATGATAACGCCATAGCTAAGCCATGCATAAGCGTACGCGTAATAGAGAGTGAGTGATGTGTGTATATCTGTTGTTATTTTGATTTCGCGTAACGCATATGCATAACTTAATATAATGTAATGTAAATGCAACTCTTTCTGAAAGAGTTCGTTCAGAAAAGTACTGCCACCTTGCCTATTTCTGCCGTCAAGCAGTAATGTGAGCATTACTGCGTTCGTTTGGAAGGGTGCTGGTGAAGTTACTTCTTGCCAACTTATGTCTCAAATTGGCGGGAGCAGTGGCAGT
Organism: Hyposmocoma kahamanoa; assembly: GCF_003589595.1. Lineage (NCBI taxonomy): Eukaryota > Metazoa > Arthropoda > Insecta > Lepidoptera > Cosmopterigidae > Hyposmocoma > Hyposmocoma kahamanoa. Next base: position 1,752,679 of record NW_020653611.1, on the reverse strand, counting down.
GCCTAAGATCTTTGCGATTTAAAGCTCTGAGTGGCGCTGCAACTGTTATGTAGGCGTGTCGCTTACCAACAGGCGCACGACTTGTACGTTCTGTTACTTAGTATTATAAAAAAAAACTTTTCATCTAAGCCTATAAAAGGGAAACTCGCGAAAACGTTTAAATATTCAAACATATTAATGATTTTTTAACACAAGTTATTCGTCATAGATTATAAAAATTACATTACTTTTCTTAAGTTGATTAATTTGGCAGTCAAAACGCAATGTCGACTCAAACATTCGGTTAGCGTAGTGTTAATTGTTGATGTCGAATTTAGATCAAGATCAGTGCCTCTACCATGACATTACAGTTGTAATTATTGCTAGCGACCGCGTAAAATGTTTGTATATTAAATATTGTTTCTTCTTGTGATCGCTAGGGGTAAAATTTTATAGGACAACTGTCACAGTAAACTCGTGCCAGAGACACATGAATTTGACCTTCGTAAAATGGCGTGGCGAAAATTTGTTTTAGTTTATCGAAGCTTCAGTTTCTTTGTTTATTATTTTATTTTATTTGTTTATTCAAGAAACAAACAGTCGGTATAAAACTATTACTCCATTAATGAAGATATTTAAAGTAGATCTAGAGTTCCTTAATTTATAATGCAGTTTAAATTTTAAAGACTATCAATAGTATGTATACCACTACGGAGTGGATCCCACCAAACGCAAGACGAAGCCTTGGATGACCCAGAACGAAATGGCGTGACGAATTGGACGCGTATTTGAGATCTTGGCCTGTAGCGGCGTTAAATCGCGAAGAGTGGAAAAAGGGTAGGGAGGCCTTTGCCCTGCAGTGGGACAGTAATAGCTGAAAAATGAAATGAATATATAGAACAATTATAGTAAGGGAGATCGGGGCTGATAGTTCCCGGGGTAAGTTGTTCTCACAGCAATAACTTTGCAAGGAAAATATACATATAGCAATATATGTGAAGTGCGTCGTTAAAGCGTCAGGTGATGCGTCTTGCCGGCAGCCATTTCAGTTACTCGGCGACGACGGAAGTGTGGCTATGTTCGTGGAGCTGTCAAAACATCACGTAAGTAAATTTTTTTTTGTTTAATTGTTTTCGCCAGTCTTTGTTTGTTATGGACCGATTCATACGTAACTTTTCTAAATTCTATTGACATTACTGAGGAATGTTATTGTTTGTATTTTTTTTCGTATAAAAACGTAATTTGGGGCTATAAGTTCCATCCTCGAGGGGCTGGATGTTCCTAAGAACAACTTCCCCGATTGACCTGCAATCATACTTAAAATGCTTATGACCATTTTACTTTTTTTAAGGATGCGAAACTACAAACGGGTTCATGTCAAATATTTAGACAAGATGATAGAGTCACTTATGTGTGTTTCAACTGTGACTCAGAAACGAGCGATAAATAATATTACTGATGAATGAAGAATGTTGTTGTTTCTTTTTAAGATCGTTGTGCATAGAATAAACATTACATACTTACATACAATTATAAAAAAGGTTGTTTTATGTAAGAAAGTCTTTGTTATCCTGTCATAATCTAGGCGGAACAATTTGCCTCAAAGGCGGAACAACGCGCCCCAAAGCGGGGCCTCTAAGAAAAAGACTTTTGAGATATTAGTAGAAGTGATTATACTATCACATAAAGCGATAAACATTTGCTCGACATTTCCACATGTTGAAAATCAAATCCTTCATTTTCAGTATAAAACTTCAAGTTATTTGAAAATCGGAACGTTCTGCCCCGTTCTCCCAAGTTAATTTTAGTTTTAAATTTTCACAGCGAATTACAGAAAATATTCACATCCATGAACCTGCTGTTGTATTTCTGACATGATCGCCTAATAAAGATATTGCCAACGAAATATTATCGAGGCTTCTTAATTGAGAAAAGTATATTCCTACGACAAGATTTTTCAATTTGACGGATACTCTGAAATCTATAAGATTCAGTAGAGGTGATGGATCAAATTTTTTATTTACTGTTTTATGTAAACTGACAGCATATACATATATAATCATGACGACTCTTGAGCAATTCGACTTTATGTCTGTCTGTCGAATGCTCATATCTAGACATTACATAACAAATCGCTTCCCTTCAGAGCATGGTAAGTCCTTATACCTATATATTGTCCTTGCGGAGTCCGTTGAAGATGAGCGCGCAATCAATGACACAGCGGCTCGTCAGCGGTGGAAGCATTTATATGAATACAAAGATCGAACACTCAGAAAAAAATCCTTCGATCCGGTCGGATTCGAAACGACGTCCTCTTGCGTACCGTGCCAGACGCTATACCAACTAAGCCACGGAACGAACCAACGGGCCTCACGAATTTTTCTATGTGCTTGCGTCGTGTCTTTGTATTTGATTTTTCAATGACTTTTTAGTCGTAGCGCCATCTATGAGAAAGCTGTAAAGGTACTAACTGGGTGATAAATCTTTCATAGATGGCGGGTATTAGAGTATTTGGTACTACTTGTGTTCCTCGTCAACGAGGAAGTGACATGTGGTGATTAATACACAGTTTCTATTTGCATAAAGGCTTATAAACTACAGCCCATTAAAAACAACTATACTTACAAACAACAACAACAACCACTTGTAAGTAGTTGAACTGTGTGCTTTAAGGTACAAGTTTAAAAAAGGCGACGATATAGCAACTATGATCCGATGTTGCAGGCAGGACAGTCTGCAGACTATCCAACCCCTCAGCGATTTACATCAGAATTATCATATTTGGGCTCATTTAGTTCATCTTGACGAGTTGTTTACGGATGTGGCTTACGGATGATGACTTTATTGACCTTTACTTGTTGGTAATTAAGGTTTACGTAATTTAAAACATATAGTTATGGAAGAAAGTCACCATGTTTTTATCAAAATTATAGGTTCTTATCATGTCGTACAATAATATTTTTAGCTACACATACTCGGCGGACATGCCTTTTTTTCGTGGGAAAATCCTTCTAGGATACTGTCGCGGGGGCAGCGGAGAGGTTATTAGGACTCCTACCGGCTAAAATCCCAGAGTAGCCTTCTCGGGTGCTCTAGTAGGAGGGATCCGACATCGACTTCGCGTACCGGAACACCCCTTGCACCTAGGAGGAGCTACGTCCTCCTCCGTTCCTCCTTACGACGAAGCGGGCCACACCGCCCCGTCGTCCTCATCGCAGCTACCAAACTTACTCGCGAACGAAGCCCCCGCTCCGATCACCCGCAGTCGCGAAGGCACACCGCCGCCGAATGATATCGGCGCTCTCCCTTTGATCTCCTCTCCCTACCTTCCTCGGCCTTCACCCTCCCTCTCCTTCTGGAGCATCACCGCTTCACAGAGAGAGACCACTGACTCATGGGCATCTTGATCCGCCAGCACAGCCGCTAGTATGCCTGGCGGAGAGACGGCGTACACGCCGTCATATCTCATAAACCAAGTTAAGGATGTCCATAAAAACGACTAGCTCAAAAGTGTTAAAAATAATCTTAGTAAATAATTATAGTAGAAGTAGAGCTTCTTGTGAAAGAGCTCGTTCGTCCAGGGAAGTACTGCCACATTACCCAATTCTGCCGCCAAGCAGTAATATGAGCATTACTGCGTTCCGGTTTGGAAGGGTAAGCGTACTGGTGAAATTACAGGCACATAGGACATGTCAACTTGTGTCTTAGGGTGACGGGCGCAGTGGCAATGCCTCTAAGATCTTTGCGATTTAAAACTCTGAGTGGCACTGCAACTGTTATGGACAGGCGTGTCGTTTACCACCAGGCGCACGACTTATTCGTTCCGTCACTTGGTATTACAATAAAAAAGAAATCGAACGTTTGGTCGAGTAGATGGAGATGAAGCTCATGATGCAGGCAGCGTTCCCCCTCTGTATAGCTATGCTTATACTTTGGGCAAGGTAGCTGCCAACCCTTAGGTCTCCCACACGGTCTGTTAATTTTTTTAAATGCGATTTTGTAAAGAAAAAGACCTGTGGGGTCCGTGGGGTCCTTATGGCTTTTAATTCTTTCTCGTCTTGGTATTCTGGACAGGCGGGGCCGGCTGTCGATACACGTGGCATCTAGTGTCCGATTTATACTTCACGATATGAAAGTCATAACGTCTTGGCATTTATTTTGCAAAATATTTAGACTGAATGACTTCATATTACAAAATTGCCGACGTCGTGTTAGATAAAGACGACATGGCTCTAGATTCTATACAAATTTGATTCAAAGTATATTCCATAGCATTTAAGTTTATTTGAAAATAGCAATTCCTAGAGTTTCTTTTCTCTGCGAAGTTAGCGTAGTGAACGAGCAATAGCTTAAAAGTGACGTTTTCAAGTGTAAATTAATTTTACCTACGAAATAAATGATTCTCTGACTTTGACTTTGGAACATAAGTTAAACGTCTGTAGTTTCTGCCTTGACAATTGAGAGACAAGCGTATTACGTATTTTAATGTTTAACTATAAGTAGGTATTACTTATTAATGTCTATAAATGAAAAAAAAAAACGGTACCAAAGCACGAAAACGTCTTTAAGATAACCACTGAAAAAGGTAACTCCCGTATTAGCAGAAGAAGCGAAATAACGACCCACACAAATATTATTTATCGTTTCCCAGCTGATGTAAAACGACCCAATTTTTCTGAACAGCATCCTGCGTCAGTAACGAGCATATTGTTGGCAAAATATTATATTATATTTGGATTCTTTTGGTAAGTAGTATCGTGTGCGATATTTTCTTTTCCGCATGTTCGATTTCATGAAATCCTACACGACATTCGTCGATCAGTATTAACGGAGCGGTGGTAACCGAATGGGAGAACGGTTGGTTTTCAATTGAGGTGTAGACGGTTTGAATTCCTGTGGTGACACATGCCACATCTATGATTTTAATTTCTAAATAATGTACATTTATTAATGTTTAGTAGCAATATCTCTCCTTAGCGATGAAGGAAACCAAGGCGATTAAACAAAAGCGTGTCGAAGAAAATTCACAACCCTTTTCAAATATGTAAACTCCCCTATCTTTGAAATGAAACTATTTTTCTGGATTTAAATCGCGTATATTTGTTTTTTCAAACAAACCAACGTTTAACCAATAAATTCAACCTTATAAAAATTCATATTGTTACAATAAAATAATATGTAAAACAATGCAGCTTAAATTGGAATGTTTCTTTGTAAAATTAAAAACATGGTATTTAATTAATAACTTTTGTAACTACAGTGAAAAAATAGAGTGGTTTGGATTAATATTAAACATAACTGGTTGAAGACTGTACCACCTCAGTCAACCGCGACCATGGGACCTGTAAAGGGCCCGAAACGTCGGTTTGTTTGAAAAAACAAATATACGCGATTTAAATCCGGAAAAATAGTTTCATTTCCTATGTGTAACAATCGCGAAAACCTAAGAACTCGATATGTTCCCCTAACTCTCTTTAGATGAGAGTTGTGTCCAGCTGTATTATCTTGAGACGTATAATGACTTGAGAGGATGGAATTGAGTCCGAGTCAAACTTTGTTAACTTTAAACAGATAACAACATAAATATTTCCGTCCGACCCTTTAATTGTCAGCCTTCATCCCCGTTCACACAGCATTGTACTGCACGTTTTTTTGCAGTATAGGTTCCCCACCCTTCAAATATCGTAATCATAATATAACTATAACTTGTTATAAAAAAGCCGACCTCAAAAGTTCGTGTAATTACATCTATTTGCCAAGTCTTATTGGAATCGGTTACCGGAAAGTGCGTGAAACCGGATTCAACCCCTAGAGCCACCCTTAGAGATGGAATATTATCTTCAAATTTAAATGAGACCAATACTGAGGCACCCTCTTTTTAACAAAAAAATAATAATCGAAATCGGTTCATAAATGCCAGAGTAATTGCGTAACAAACATACAAAAAAAAACAATCGAATTGAGTGCCTCCTCCTTTTTCGAAGTCGGTTAAAAACAGGTTTTTTTTATAAAAAACGTCTTAAAACAATAATTAAAACATCGGAGTAATTGTGTCACATACACATAAAGAAATACAGTGAATTGAAAACTTCCTCCGTTTTTAAAGTCGGTTCAAAATATGTGCCATTTAAACGCAGGCAGAGCCCACTAATCTTGTACATTTTCGTTACCCATAAATCGTGCCTTTTTTCGAACTTGTAATTTTGTCATCACAAGAAAAATGTTGCAAGGTAGAAAAGGGTTGAATTCCAGTTTTTTATGGGCCATATAAAATGCCATCGGGAAATAAATCAACGCCGCTACGACTTTGAAAATTGCGTGGGAAGCGCTCTCGTTAATTTCGCTATAAAGTTATTGTTTACGCGTCTGTAAAATATTGTCGTATACGATATTTTGGATGTATCGTAAATTTTGGCTGTTTAGAAGGAATAAAGACGGTTAAATTATAATACTATAAGATAAGTACTGCAACGCCCGCTTGTTTAACGTGTAGGGTTGCCACATTATTATTTTAGTTGTACCTACAGGTTGTCAACATAATTTAAAAAGATTAAGGTGTTCATTACACTATTTTTGGGATATATTGAAATAACCTTTGTCGTTAAGATAGAGGGTGAGAAAAAGTAGTAAACACAGTAGTAAACGAGATAAAGAGAGGAATTGCTTTCGTGTTCCGAAAGATGAAACGAAATTTCAAATTGTATTGCCGATAATATATCTTGTATAAGTAATGGATGATAAAGTTGGACGCGCAATTTCAAATACCTTGGTTACCTTATTTAAAACTACCTGTTCAAAATATAACATGTTAGGTGTAGGTTTTTTTAATAACCCTTCGGGATTATTCTAGTTAGTAAGTTAATGAAAAATATAACATTATATTGGTAAAAAAACCGAATGAACATCTGTAACTATTAAGCTTCTATTAATAGAATTGTAACCTTATCACTTCACGCATACATTTGCGCGTATGCAGCTAGCGCCTTGCTGTAAGTAGTAGTAGGTAAATAACTTTCGGCCGTTGTATGGGGTGTCCAGGGTGTGGCGGTGTCGCAATGTACACCGCAGCACTCTTCCACCCTTCGTCTCCAGGCCTCATCTCCGACGCGCACGCGTTCCGCCACCGAGCGCCAATTTCAACGCACTGTTCTGATTTATACTTAATATAACACACTGTCACCGTTCAAGCGTCGTAACGCCGACGCAACGCATCGTATGGTTTCGCTAAAATGGCATTTTTATTATCATGAATTTTCGTAAAGTTATGCTTGAACGTATAAAATAAATGAAGAATAATTCATCTATTCTTCTCGCCACTCGGGAAAGGCGTAAACACACTTCGTAACGCCGCACGATCCATGAAACGAGACGCGTGTTGACTTACATTAAATCGGTCTAATCATCTACTACATTTGTAAACAGCCGACACGACGCGAAGCGTGTACAAATCACCCATATCATGTGCGTGAGTTGTGCCTTACAAGCTGGTTAATAATCATTCAAATGTATATTTATTTCTTTTCTACTATATAGGTTGTAAAGGCGTTGCGAGAATTCATTTTCAAACGTAATCCGCTTTGCAGAGAGTTGTGGCATACAAAGCTTTCGTAATTTTTATGTTGTCATGGAATAATTTTGTGTATTATACTTATGCAACCAGTCACAAATATTAAATACTATTTTTTTTATAATGTTGACACGACGAACGAGTCGTACGTCTGCATCTCATCTATAAATTGAAACGATCTTAGGGGCACTGCCACTGCGCCTGTCACCCTGAGATATAAGTTGACAAGTCCCATGTGCATGTAATTTCATTGGCACCCTTATCCTTCCAAACCGGAACGCAGTAATGCTCACATTACTGCTTGGCGGCAGAAATAGGTAAGGTAGCAGTACTTCACTGGACGTACTCTTTTGTCACTACCATTTGTATTAGTTCACACCATGTTCAAACTATAGTCGTGTGGACTGGAAGGTAAAGCGCATATCATAAAATTGAGGTTTATAAAACACTGTATCACGAAAGTTCATTTAGAAGAAAAGTTCTGTAATGTAAGTAGGGTGATTGGTGGAACCAATTATCGATCTTTAAACATATAATCCTCAAGTAACATTACGCAGCAGTATGTTTCATAAAAGAGCAATTATAATTATTAGGTACTTAAAGAACTTAAACTAGAATTTCTCTTAATCTCCAGTGATGAACACCAGAAATCAACTAAACTAACCTGTAATCGACGCTCACAATATAATGAACACACAGTAATTGACACTTACCAAGAAGAAATGTGTTACTATGACAATTTTAAGTAGCAGTAGAGCTCCTTGTGAAAGAGTTCGTCCGGACCTGTTTCACGAAACTTATCAGTCTACCCAATCAGCACACCCATATCTAAATATATACTATAAGATATCTAATAGAATTTAATTCGATTGAAAATTTTAAGAGTTCAAATTCCATCAAGATATCTCGAAGAAGGTTTCTAGATAATATTGAGTAAAAGTGGGCACAACTTTATTAGTAGATCACAAGAGTGCTTTGAGAAACTGTCTGAATATTCTATGAAGCTTTTATGATTGTGTACAAAACGCGATGTTTGTAAACGATTTTTTCTTTTAACAGTATTACAAAGCCTTAGTGATAGTGAGCGTATTATGCAATAAAAAACTTTTCAAAACACTAGGTCAAAAAACAATTTAAAAAATCTAATTCGCAAAAAACGTTATTCTGTATAATTATATAGAATGTGTTGTATCTGACTAGAAAGGTGGATAAATTTCCTACCATATAAATATAAGGAATATTTTAATGACGTACCTAACTTACGTTGGAAGAAATAAAATTTTCATTACAAAATTGAGGTTATTTCTTCACGCCAACCACATTTCACACAATGATTTGACTGTATTCTATTCATAGACGGCACAATTCACATACACAACATTGAAGTACAATAGTTTACGAGCTCATTTCAATTGCTTTTATCACTTCAAAACACGGAATTATTTCATAATGTTTATTTATTTGTCAACAAAAAAAACCGGCTCGAGCGCGAATTACGACTACTGTATCCAGCGTTGCCAATTTGTGGGGAATTCCCCAAATTCTGAGGAATTTCAAATAGATTGAGGATTTTATGGGCATTGGCGCTATGTGAGGAAAATGTGGGGATTCTAACATTTTATCATTTTGTTTAATCTATCAATTGCTGATGCATCTCTAGATTGATCGTTACTGTTAGAAACACTGTGATGGACTATTTCGACGTGTTTTTCAACATCGCACATCCCTCGTATTATTAACAAGCAGTTTAAATAGAATTATTATTAGAGCACTTGGATCTGAATTGTAAAATTACCAGTCGGTGCGTGTTGAGTTCGCGATTCTTTCTCCCGCTTAGGCCGGTCCCCGGTATGAAGCAAAACGAAATCAGCTATTGATAAACAAAGCCGAGCAGTTGGTACTTCGACACCACAACTTACCACTCGTCAACTTTAAATATTAAATACATTAACATATTGTCACCAAACGCACAAAAAATAATCAATTTATTTAATAAGAAATAAAACTATTTTTCCGGATTTAAATCGCGTATATTTGTTTTTTCAAACAAACCAACGTTTCGGGCCCTTTACAGGTCCCATGGCGTGACCATGATGATGTTGACTGAGGAGGTCTTCAACCAGTTATGTCTAATATTGATGCAAACCACCCATTGATGAAACCACCTTATTTTTTCACTATAGTTACAATAGTTATTAATTAAATGCCTTATTTTCAATTTTACAAAGAAAACATTCCAATTTATGCTACATTAAGTTTTAAAAATTATTTTATTGAATGAATTTTTATTAAGTTCAATTTATTATTAATTATTAATAGAAATTAGAATAAACTAAAACATATTAATTAGTACTGCAGTCTTATGTCTGTTTGGGATTTTTCATGACAGGAATTACTGGATCTCAAACTGGTGGTACGGAGAAACCATCTTCCCTGTCGAAATTAGGATGTTTTTTAATTTCAATGGCCTCTCGCAGCATCCTAGGTAGATAACGGACTTCTTTTGCAAGGACCTGGGGTTTGTCAAACTTCATTGAATGTGTAGGTTTATCCATGACATGCTCGCAGACTGCAGACTTGTTTACGCGGCGGTGTTTGACATCAGCTATATGTTCTTTGACGCGGGTATAAGTACTTCGCTTTGTTTGTCCAATATAAGAGAGACCGCACTCACAGTCAAGCTTGTAAACTCCTGCATCCTGAAGGGGATGTTACATTTCACGGGTCTCAGGAACTGAGAAATCTTCCTCAGGGGCTTGAAATAGGTCTTGATAGATGCACGCCTGACGACACTTCCGATCTTGTCTGTAACACCTCTCACGTAAGGTAAGATGGCAGGTCTTCGCTCGACTGTTGGTGGTTTCACACGGTGCCTGCGGCACCTGCCACCTTAACTATTTCTGCTGCCAAGCAGTAATGTGTGCATTACTACGTTTCGGCTTGGAAGGGTAAGGGGTGCTGGAGAAATTACGGGCACGTGGGTCTTGTCAACTTATGTCGCAGTCGCTGTCGCATGAGCTATGAAATTGAGATGTACTACTACACAACCAATTTAAATCATTATTTACCAGTCTATGACTACTAGCTACAAATATAATATCGAGTTCTTAGGTTTTCGCGATTGTTACACATAGGAAATGAACCTATTTTTCCGGATTTAAATCGCGTATATTTGTTTTTTCAAACAAACCGACATTAATGTTTGTTAAAAAACAAATATACGCGATTGAAATCCGGAAAAATAGTTTCATTTCCTATGTACAAATGTAATATTTTTATTTGTGAAACTTTATTTACTAGTACTTGTAATATTAGTACTGGTGACTGGTAGCTAGTGAATTAGTAAAATGTTCGTGAAAGGCCCCGCGGAAGTACTGGCACCTTACCTATTACTGCCAAGCAGTAATGCAAGTATTACTGCGATTCGGTTTGAAAGGTAAGGGTGCTGGTGAAATTACATGCACATGGGACTTGTCAACTTATGCCTCAGGGTGACGGGCGCAGTGGCAGGCGCCTAAGATCGTTGCAATTTAAAGTTCTGAGTGGCCCTTCTAGAGTTATGGATCGGCGTGTCGCTCACGGTTTAAAACTCGGAGTGACACTACAATTGCTATGGATGCTCGACTTGTTTGTTCCGTTACTTATAGTATCACATAAAAAAAAGAAAATGTTGTCCTAAGTTTTATTAGAAATGAAGTTAAAAAGGACGCTTGTCGGTCACTGGCGCCACTATCCGTCTGCTAACTAAAACCCACAAAAACTTTTTTGAGATATCATAAAAATCCATAACCAAGGTTTAGAATATTGAACTTGTTTAATGATGTTTCAGTTATATGCTTAATTAGGGTAAGGTCCGATAAGTTGGACACGTTAACTAATTTTAATTGTTTTTAAAAGAGAATTTTGTGCTCTAACTTTTTGTATTTGAAAGGGATATTTAACCACTTGCCACACAGACGGAAGAATAGTGTAACTATATCGTTTCGGGATTTATTACTTCGCTAATTATCCATATTGGGTTTTACTGTAATTTCTCATGGCAGTGAATATTTTTTCAGAAATAGCAAGCACTGAGTACTGTAGGTAAGTTTTTCGCAAATACTCAGCATATCTATTCCCTTCTTCAGATGCAGACATGTAATAATGTACGGCTATCATTCGTCGTTATCATGCAAATGTAACGCAACACGGAAGCTATCCCTGTGCTTTATGAAGAACGCCTACGCGATAAGGGTTGTAGCTAGTAATACTTTAAGAACTTTGATAAGTTGTATTCTATGGTAATCTATATTTTACTAATAAGTAATAACAATAATTATGTTATTTGATTGCAAAATTGAAATATAATCATGTACATAAATACACACATCAAATAAGGCTAGGAACCAAGGTACTTTTTTAAAATGTTTGATTAGAATTAAGTGACGAGACGAATAAGTAATGCGCCTGTCCATAACAGTAGTAGTGCCACTCAGAGCTTGCCTCTGCGCCCATTAACAGCACGCACGCACCTGGTGAAAACAGCACATGCCGAATCATTACGGGCTGTCTGAAACCAACCCCTGTTGGTATGCTGTATCCGTTGGCTGATGTTGCCCTTCCGGACGTCCGCAGAGACGTGGCTAGGTCTCTGGAACGCTTAAAAAAACAGACTGACCCGCGGCACTCCTTAGGCCATAGCTCCAGCGGTTAAAGAGTTGTCATAACTTCATTGCAGAAGTATTCCCCCTGGACGGGGAAATAATAAAATCCGAATAAGAGTCTGGAAGGAGAGATAACTCACGTAACATAGGAATTATCCTTGGTGTTACATATTGTCTTTTTCTTTTTATTATACTATTGTCTTTTTCAGTATAATTAATTAAACTATAAACATACAAAGCGCTATTGCGGCGTGTTCTCGTTTTGACAAAGTACACTCGTGTACCCCATGTCACGTCCGCAAACAGTACAAGACCAGTTCGCAAATAGTCGACCAGACAGACCGCCAGACAGACTTTGCCACTCGGAGTCTAATTTAATTTCCCCCCGTAAACAGACGGCCAAAAAAACGTACTCATTTGAAATTCGAATGCAACGCGACTTATTCTAGAAATATCCATTTGGATGCACGTGGAGTCGGCGCCATTAAAGTGTGTTTAGGAAATTTGTGAACAGGGGTGGAATTAGGCCTGTGAAGTAACGCCTGCAAAATATTGTTTGTAGCAATACTAATGGACGCGACTTCAGAATACAGATTATGAAATTTTGAAAGTACTTAAGTACGTGAAGATCTTTCCGCCAAAGTAGCCGTAGAGCTCCTTGTGATAGAGTTCGTTCAGGAAAATACTGCCATCTTACTTATTTTTGCCGCCAAGCGATAAGGGAACGAGGGACAAGGAAGCTGGTGAAATTACAGGCACATGGGACTTGTCAACTTAGGCCTCAGGGTGCAGTGGCAGTGCCCTTCCGAACTTTGCAATTAAAAAATCAGAGAAACACTGCAACTGCAATGGACAGGCTTATTGCTTAAGACCAGGCAACGACTTGTTCATCCGATCACCAGTAGGGCACGGCATGGCGCGACTTGCTCGAGAGCGACATAAAGCCCGTGCTAGCCCTATTGGTAACATAAAAAAAAATGTTTCTCGTACAAACATGGACCCTGTCACGGTATTGCAATCTATAATAATAATCTCACTCAACCGCGACACAGGGGAGAGCCCCGCACTAGGAAACCCTGAGTCGCGGGTGCCATGGACTGGAAATAAATGTAGGCTATACAAATATTTCTCCCGACCCGGTAATCGAACCTGGGACCTCTGCGTGGCAGTCCGGCATGGTAACCGTTCGGCCACAGAGGCAACTATAAGTGTTATTATAAGACTTTCCTAGTTTGAAACCAGGTGATAAGGTGTGGTTGTTTTTTCCATGTTATTTATTTTTATAAAAAAAAAAGACAATTGAGAATCAATCACAGGGCTACCATTGAATACAAAACTCTCTTTACCGCGAGTTGGAAGTCACAAAAATATCATTATCCTTTTGTACATAATTTTGATACGAGTAACGAAAACCACTCTGTAGCTATCATTACATAATTCATGACCTCAAAACAGTCTCTTAATACCCCGTCGCTCCACCACTAGCCATTTGTAGCCACTCTGTTGAAACGTTCGCACAAAGCCTCAAACCGTACTGGAATCATTGCGGGCGCGTCTGTCCAACGGTTGAAACCAGACTGTGCATTTGTTATACCAACGTCCAATATCCTAATTGACGTATCCGCTCGCCATGTCCGGATTTGCGGCACCGAGTGCCATAGTATCGACGACAGGCGGAGTAGAATGTTCGGGAAATCTGCATCGATTGTTTGTGGTTTGAACGACAAATTAGAATGTACGTCGACTAATGCCTTCGATATTAATAGAATCTTTGTTCGTGCAAGCGACCGGGTTTTAACCTGACGGCTTTGTTAATGGCGGGTTTAATTCGGATTAAAACCCATTAATACCCGGAATCGAGAGCAAAAACTAAATGTTTGTTGTAAATCAAGTTTTGTTCAAATTTAATGATTATTACGATTATTATTACAAATGTTTATTGCTTTTTTATCTGGACAATTCGATTTGCCCTTCTATTGAATCGATTCGCTTGAAAATCGTATTGAAATAAATCGCTACAAGATATCTTTAGATCGTATGCACTTGAATCGATCTTCATAAAAATCGAATCATAATGCGCATCCTTAATAGTAAGAATCCGTTGATACTTTTTCTTATAGAAAAAGGTTTTATTAACCGAAACGTGTAATAAAATAGATAGGCTGAAATAGATTAATACCCGGCGCTCTGGGTAAAACCCCGGTTAAAACCCGGGTGGATTAATTGAGTTTTAACCCACTACATATCTCTGGTCAGGGCAATTTACAAACAGCGCCCATATGTGTCTGAGAGATAAGTTAAAAGAAAAAAACAAAATATAATTGAATATCAATTTAATTAAAAGTTAATAGTGACATCTCTAGCCAGGCCTGGTAGCTGTAAAGTTACCTAATTGGGTGATAAAATACTTTCATAGATTTCTCATAGATGGCGCTACGGCTAAAAAGTCGTTGAAAACCAAATGCGGAGATCCGACAAAAATAGCACATGTTGGTTGGTTGGTTCGTTCCGTGGCTTAGTTGGCATAGCGTCTGGCACGGTTTGCTAGAAGACGTCGGTTCGAATCCGACCGGATCGAAGGATTTTTTCTGAGTGTTCGATCTTTGTATTAATAATTATTATTATATTATTAAAAAGAAATTATTTAAATATTCTTACACTAGCGTCATTAAATTTGGCGTAATCAAATTTATGTTAGGAGTACTTTTGTTTGTTGTAGGTACAGTCAGTATAAAATTTATGTTTTTTTTCTTCAATTATATATTTTTATCAATATGTACTGTTATGTCGTACCTTATGAAGTGTATCTCAGCTTTGTGCTAAATTAACGTTTTATCTATCTATCTATTTTTTTTAGGAAAAATTGTGGAAGACAACATTAATACGAAGACAGGCACACCATGTAACTATTCTCGTATTAGTATTGACTTCACCATAAGAACCCACGACATTGCTTAGAGGGTCGTGGATGCGAATAGTAACATTAATGGAATCCGGGCTTGCACCTGCGTGGAAAGGACAGCCTTAGCCCTTTCATTGTAGGATGAGGCCTAAGCCCAGAATTGGGACTATATATAGGCTAAGGCCCGGCGGTTGATTAACTATTATTATTTATTATTAATAAGAACATGAGGAGCAAAAATAAATAGACAGAGTATTCCCATTCGAAATTTGTCATTTACGAAATTTAAAACTATAGTTAAAGAAAAATTTTATATCAAAGGTTATGTTACAGCTTCTGCGTGCTAAATGACGAAAATCTATGGTAGTGACCTTTTTAGGTCTCACAGGGTAGATCTATGATATTTAATATAAATAATAGATATGATAAATGTGTGTAAATGTATATGTACAAAGAGCAGCCATTAGAATTTCTTACTCATTCTTTTTTAACCGACTTCAAAAAAGAAGGAGGTTCTCAATTCGAATGTATCTTTTTTTTATGTATTTTACGCGAAAGTTCCGGCATTTGTGAACCGATATTTTTATATAATTCTTTTTTTGTTGGGAAGCGGGTAGGTACCTCAGGAGTGATTACATTTAAATTTGAAGAAAATATGCCACCTCTAAGGGTGGCAAACTAGGGGTTGAATGACTTTTGAGATCGGTGTTTTTAATACTCTGTACTGAGATTATTTTTATTATAATACCAGGACGCAGAAATCGTGCGCCTGGGTTGGTAAGCGATATGTCTATCCACACCAGTTGCAGTGCCACAGTGCCCGTTACCCTGAGACATACCTACTTGACAAGTCCCATATGTCTGTAATTGCACCACTCAAGTGTAATTTCGATTACAATTTGTTATGTATTAATATTTACATACTAAATATAAGAATTCGATATGTATTAATTAGAAGATGTAAATGACAGATAAATAATTAAATTGTGGCCCAGAAAAAGACTGTTTTTATTATAGTCAGAATTAATCCGTGTCATCGATTGTTTGTGATTGAAATTAATATGAGGACGACGTGTATAAAGGCCCGGATTATTTTGAATTATTCAAAACTCGATGATTGATTTCATCGAGGTTAACAAGATCAATTTTCAAACCCGTTAATCCGAATTGATTGTCGCCTATGCAAATACCAAACAATAATGATTTCCTTTATTATGTAAAATAGACGACGGCAAGATGACCGGGACTCTTTTTGAAAAGACTGGCCATATGCAGCCTAAAACTGGGACCAATGGAAAAGAGGGTCCCACGGGCTTATACAAGTAGTAAATAATAATAAATAAATATATAACGCTCATACTCATAGCCCTGCACTAAGGAAACCCTGTGTCGCGGGTGCCATGGACACACACAAAGAAATTCTAAATATAAATAAGAAAAAAATCGAAATAATAATAACGCACACACTCAACATGGTCCCGCACTAGGGAAACCCTGTGTCGCGGGTGCCATGGACACACATATAGACAACCACAAATTACACCCAAACTCACGAGAGAAATAAATGTAGGCCATAGAAATATTTCTCCCGACCCGGGAATCGAACCTGGGACCTCTGCGTGGCAGTCCGGCATGGTAACCGTTCGGCCACGGAGGCAGTTAAATTATGCTCACATTACAGCTTGGCGGCAGAAATAAGTAAGGTAGCAGTACTTCCGTGGACGAACTCTTTCTCAAGGAGCTCTACTGCTACTAAATACATACAGTAAGTAGAAGTGCTTAGTTTGCGTGGTACGTGGTCAACGGTTCGCGGAGTTCCGCATGCCTGAGCGCAGTCCGTCATTTTTGTTTTGTACATTATGGTCGTGTCAATTATCTAGCACAGAAATCGCCTCGCTACTTTGGAGTGCAAAAATGATAGTAGCACTTGTAATATTGTCTATGGTAGCATTTCGTACCATCGTTAGTCTTAATTTATTTAATTTTAATAAATGTTCAATTTTCTGTTTATTGTAATAATTTTTTTGTTACAGTAAATGAAAGTAAACCTTATATCATTGCAATATGGTCGCTTCTGTTTTGGAGAACTTAGTAAACATCTCGAATTTGTCGTCGTTCAGCTATTAACCGCTAGATGGCAGCACATTGATTCACATATAAAATCAAAATGACGTAACTTGCAATAATAGGTATCGATGGTGTTGAACTTGCAACGATATGCTATATAAAATAATAAATAATAATAAAATTGTTTATTCAGTAACATAATGTACAGAGAAAACTAAAGACTACTTATGCGATTTAATGTCAAAATAACACATGTACCTGAACTAGGAAATTCCTGTATTTCAGGTAAAAAGTACTACTAATTATAAATGTGGTAAACTACTAGTAATGCTAACAGGGTAAAGTTGAAATTATATTAATAATCCAGAATTTATTATTTCTTTTTAAATTTGGAACTACGACCAATCCTTAGAATAATAACGCATAGAAACCTAGTCCGCACACGCTAAGTGAGGCAAATTGAAGCGCGCCCAATGGGCTTACACGAGCGGGCGGGCCTTCAGTGCTCAAGGTCAACTTGCACCGCGAACAGCTCAAGAATTTTAGCTAAAATGACGAAATGTGCGGTAAATTAGTGTAAAAATACGTCAGACAAACATAAAATAGATGCTAACATCACATTCCACAAGGAAGTAACGCGTTTCAACTTGTATTTTTATATAAAAATTGACTAAAACCGAAAATTACCCTACTACTAAAACTAGCCTACATGAATTTGATTTTTGCCTCACTTGTGATAGTTCGTTTGATATGAAACTATAATTCTATGCGTTATTATTCTAAGGACCAATCATTATCATGATTTTTCATAGTGTTTCTAACCACTCGGTTTCAAATATTAATGTGTGAGTTTTGCTTGTAATCGAGGCTTAAGTCGCTTCCATTGTTATTTTCTTCCGTGGTTTGTGTGGCGTTACCTTGCTTGTTTTATATACTATACTATGCGACGATGTGGCTTATAAATGTCTGTGCTCTTTGATAGCCCTAAATTTTAGTTTCTGGGAAACATAGATACCGTCGTTGTACGCCTTATTAGGAAGGAGGAGCAAGGCATTTCGTGCATAAGGGTGATAAATCAATGGAATAAGGATGCGGTGTTTCGGACTTGCTAATAGAAGGAAGAATAGTGAGGGTGGCACTAAATTTTTAAGTTCTTGCTCACACTCTCCGAAATATGGGCGTATATTTTATATTTCCAGTTAACCTTATTAGCTGTTTAGCAAAGCTTTGATAGACAGAGTACCTAATACAAAGTAATAGTAGAGTTCCGTGTTGTGAGTTGTCCAGGGAAGTACTGCCACCTTATGTACTCTGCAGCCAAGTAATAATGTGAGTCTTTATCGAGTTCTTAGGTTTTCGCGAGTGTTACACATAGGAAATGAAACCATTTTTCCGTATTTAAATGGCGTATAGTTGTTTTTTCAAACAAATCAACGTTTCGGGCCCTTTACAGGTCCCATGGTCACGGCGGACTGAGGTGGTACAGTCATCAACCAGTTATGTCTAATATTAATGCAAACCACACTATTTTTTCACTATGGTTACAAAAGTTATTAATTAAATACCTTATTTTTAAATTTACAAAGAAACATTCCAATGTATGCTACATTATGTTTTACAAATTAGTTTATTTTATGGTATTTAATTAATAACTTTTGTAACTATACGAAAAAATAGGGTGGTTTGCATTAATATTAAGGTAAATGTACCAATCTTTGACACTGTCCCAATCTATGACACTTCTTCATTAAAAAAAAAAGAAAATAAATATCGATATAACTCCAAAACCGTGTTAAATTTACTAGTAATGGCATATATGAATTCGGCTTAGAAGCTTTCTTCGATTCACTCAATAATTTTTCAGTATGACGACGATTTCTGCGAACAGGTGATTCGAATTGAAAGCGCGTTGGTGTTCTTTCAAAAATCGTTAAGACTTTTGAGTAGTTTGAGTGCATTTATTAGTCGGAATTTTGTTAATTATCTGTAAGCGTTTATTAAAACTATTAGGTGTACAAAATTAATTAAAAATATTAAAGTGTACAAATAATTTATTTTGTGTGTATTTATTGATGTATATCGTTTATATTTTACGTTAGAGGCATGTCAAACACTGGTGCAAAATTTCAACGTTTAGTAGTAGTTGACACCCATGTCAAGCACTCGTAGAACTGAATATTTTTTAATTTTTTTTTTTTAGTCAATTTCGACCATTTGATAAGGAAGAAGAACGTAGGTGTGCATTACTCCGTTAGTGACAAGTTTCCATGGGTAGTTTGAGCAGTGTTTAAGAGTCGTATTCCAGAACTCTACTCAATGCTCAAATCGGGACATGAGCAGACTTGAGTATGATTTCTAGCAAGCACTGGAAATACGACCCTAATGGCAAGGACTTGAGTATGATTTTCAGTGCTCACTGCAATACTCAAGTCCTGACTTGAGTATTGAGTAGAGTTCTGGAATACGACCCTAACATTGTTGTTTGATTATTGGTAGCTGAAGATATTGTGCAATGAGAAAATGCCACCAAGGGTATTACATTATTCGGAAGATGTAGTGTCCAAAGAGATTACTATCGCTGCAAGATGAAAATATTTATTAATGTTATTTAAAACTATAATAAATATCTTATGATCATGTGACATTTAAGTTTCATTTTTGTGTAAAGTTTTTTTGCATACTTATTGTAAATGTACTTATTAAT
>NW_020653611.1:1699931-1717817 GCF_003589595.1 Hyposmocoma kahamanoa | reverse complement strand
CCTCTAGGTGTGGTATGCGTCTACGGCTGCATGTATCGCGTGAGCGGCTAAGGATATTGTCTAAAGAATATGCTAATTCGTTACACCATAGGATGCGCTTTACCTTTAATAATAAAATATCTAATTCAGCAGTAGCAGTAGAGTTTCTATTTCTGCCACCAAGCAGTAAAGTCAGCATTACTGTGTTCCGATTTTGAAGGGTAGGTGTGCTGGTGAAATTACAGGCACATTGGACCTTTTAACTCAGGGTGACGGGCACAGTGGTAGTGCCCCTCGAATTGTTGCAATTTAAAGCTCTGAATAGCTCTGCAACTGTTATGGATAGGCGTAACACAAGGAGCACGACTTGTTCGTCCCGTAACTTGATGATACAGTGAATTTGCTAAATTTTGGTTTTCAACTGAAGCTCTGTAGTTATTAATATCACATTTATCCTATTTGAAAATGGCCCAGAGGTTTAACGACATGCCGCGCCGCCCGTTACCCCGTCAGTCGCCATTGGGCGCTTGTCGACGTCAGACCTGTGTAAAACTTTTTCCGCCTGTTCTTATTTTATTCACATTACTCTTCAGCGCACAAATACTAGACTCGCAATAGTTTTAACAACATTGAAATACCTCGCCTTAATAAATTATAAAAATTGCCGTTACAAAAGCAATTTGTTAGCAAATTTATGAAATTTGAGGAAATGATGTCTCCAATTTGCTCCTTCATAATTGAGTAAACATCGTAAGGCAGTTGCCTCAAAGAGCTGAGTAAACAAGATTATGATTTCGGCGAATTTCTATATGGAAACGTGGTGGAAGTTTCTCGAACAAAATTATGCACTATTATTTGTTACCAGACGGTTTTATGAGATATCTAGATATGCACCCCCGTTTTTATGGCTAGGTTAGGACATTTAACTGTCTTAAAAATGTTATTACGTTGTAGCAACTTGGGTTTTGGCGTGTTCGCCCATAAAACGTCCGATGCTCGAATTTTAGCATTTAAGTGTGGAGCAACTTCGCATTACTTGTTCATGTTCATCACAATGTTTTTGATGTTCTTTTTCTACCTAATTCTTTGCTTGGAGGCATTGACTTACAATTATATGGACGTCGGGTCCGCGGTAAAAACTGTCCGAACTTATAGGGCGTTAAAATCGTATACAGAGCGTCATTCACGCTTTAGTCTTCGTTTGTTCGACTGACAGCGAAGCAAGCAAAATTAGACAGTACTGCGATGACATTACAATTTAAATTCAACGTTTTAGCTTTTTCATATTCCTTTACACGTCACTACGCTTAAATAGGTTGACTTGGGACATTTTTTTCGTGGTTTTTGTATTAGACCCGTCGTCCATTTATTTGTAAGTCAATGCTTGGAGGTATGTAAGAATATTACTGCATCGTTGTAGTTATACGAGCAGACCTATTCATCGTGCTAAGACCTAAAGATTGTGCAGTTCAGGCATTAGCAACGGGAATGCAGATTTCGCGTAATCCTTTGTACCCACGTTTTCAACTAATTTATTGCAGCTACGTTAAAATCTCGGGGATCTAACTAGCGCCACGATTTGTTTGTTGTACCTCTTATCCTTTAAGAACGGTTTATTCTAATTACGGTATTTAATTTAAAATTCGTTTGGAACGATTAACTAATGGAATTAGGCACGTTTACGATTTAGACGCGACCTGCCAATTTGCTAGATTAAACAATAGCGTCTTACTCATGTTACGTACCTTAATACTATGTGCCTATGTTAGTTCCTAGATGACGCATGATTAGACAGTGGTGGGTGGCGTCTTTTTATTATAGAGCAACCTATTACACAGCGTTATTATCTTCTAACACGGACTTAGTCTGCAACATGTATATATTTAATAGTAAGTTTATTTAGGTATATTCTATATAACTGTATATGTGTGTTACCATGCCGGACTGCCACGCTGAGGTCCCAGGTTCAGAGAAATATTTGTATGGCCTACATTTATTTCTCTCGTGAGTTTGGGTGTAATTTGTGGTTGTCTATGTGTGTGTCCATGGCACCCTACATACATACACATACAAATACAGGATACAGGGTTTCCCTAGTGCGGGGCTATGTTGAGTGTGTGCGTTATTATTATTTATATATGTTTTTTATTTTATATTATTTTATTTTTCTTTTTAATTTCATCATTATTATTTGTGAAATTGGCACACTACGTCTCCAGCACGGATTAGCTCTCCTCTACCTCAAAGGTTGTCTGGAAGAGATTGCTCTCAGCGATAAAACTGCCTTTGCTCACATTAGTTTTAAGTTTTTTATCTACTGTTCGTTTTCATGTGCGTGAGCAATAAAGTGTATATCTATCACATGGTTCTAGGGTGCACTCTGTTAGCAAGACAATCTGTGAAGATTCGACCTCCTTCTTCGTCATTCTACCTTTAAAAACCCTTTTTACTGGTTCCTGGCCACTTTTTTTTCAAATTCTGAGTCGTTCGAGGACGTGCTTATTAATCGTCATTTAAAATTCAACTTTATGTAATTTAACTGTTTTTAACCGGATTCAAAAAAAGGAGGAGGTCCGCAATTCGTCTGTATGTTTTTTTTTGTATGTATGTTACGCGATAACTTCGCACTTTGTGAACGGATATACTTTTTTTGTTGGAAAGAGGGTACCTCAGAAGTAGTCCCATTTAAACAATATTCCACCTCTAAGGGTGGTAAACTAGGGGATGAATGACTTTTGAGGTCGGTTTTTTAACCAGAGGTTAGGTTATTAAAGCATTGGAGTAAGTGTAAGTGAAGTAAGTAAGTGCCTGGACTTTATAGTTTAGTTCTAGTAGGGAGTATTTTATATTGTTTGTACTTTTTATATCATTGTGTTATTCACTTCATTCATTTTCTATTTCTAATAAATTTACACGAACGGAGCCCTTCTTTTACTTTCGTTAAGGCTAGGCCACAAAACTATTCACTAGTAGTGTGGTGCAAAACAGGAAATTAATATACACAACACATCATATAATATTTCCTGAACAGTCACAAGATATTGTTCTATTTGTGACAAGATATATAAATCACTGCGCGGCGGTCGCGTTCGGCATAGCGAATTCAGAAACGTACTTTGTGAAATATGAAGCAGATAAAGGCCCGAATAAACTGCTTGGAAACGTTCGGAAGTCCGAAGACGGACTCGCATAATGCGATGCAGTTTGTCACTGGTACATTATCGGTGCCATACATCGTAAGGTCTTGGACATTTATCAACTGATAGTTGAAATGAACAACAGATTTGGTACTAGAGAGGAATCTTTACGAGGATTATAGTTTGTAAATGACGGAAAAGTACGTAGGGCACAAAAATCTCGACGTACAGACGGATTATAACTCTTTGTGTTATAAAAAGCAGTGTCTACAATTCTAAATGACGGAACAATGTAGCATTGTGTATTTTATTAACGCGTTTTACGCAGCATACGGCACATTGATGACTTTGCCAAATCTATTTAAGTGATAATGATATTGTCTTAATAAAATTCTAATTCTAATCTTAATTCCTGTATCCCAAGACTCAGCAGACTATATAATAAGCACAGTCACGTTTGCAATATAATATGTCTTTCCACAAAAACGTTTCAGCAGTTGTTTACCAGATGTTTAGAAAAAGTCGTACCATAAATTCGCGCCTTACCATTTTTTTTGGATGGGCAGGGTTTGGACATTGTTTAAATTTAAACCACTGCCAGATGTTAGTTTAACGCGTGGTTTAGCTATCGCTACAGATCACCAATACTCAAGGGTCATCGCAAGCTACCGTTTACTGTTGTGGTTTATTTCTCTTTTCGTTTATTTGTGGTGATTATTATGGATGTAATTATTAATACAAAGATCGAACACTTAGAAAAAAATCCTTCCATCCGGCCGGATTCGAACCGACGTCTTCTAGCTTACCGTGCCAGACGCTATACCAACTACGCCACGGAACGAACCAGCGGACGGTAATAATTAAAACAAACTAGTGGAGTAATTTCACGAAAAATAATTGAATATCAATTCAATAAAAATTTATTATGGATATCTTGAATTTTATTGATTCTATTGACATGGACGATGTGGATTATATAGATGTGTTACGAGACAGAATATATCGTGAGCGAATTAATCCATTTGAGTATTACGATGAAGAAAAATTTCGAAAAAGGTATAAATTCAATAAAATCTCATCATCATAATATAGTGTAATATAGTGATTGACATGTAAGAAAGTATCGATTTTGTAGAATATAGACGTCAACGAATGCAGAGAAGACAGGTGCCTTCTACATTAATAGGAAATATTGTAAGAAGAAGTTTCATACAGTAACATTTTTGATATAACGAATTTATTAATAAAATTTGGACAAAATTACGCCATTTTTTATTTCAATACAATAATATTTCAAATTCCTTTTTCTCCAACTTTTTTTTCTTAATTTCTTTTTCGATCATGAATACTTCAGTTAGTAACTTGTGTCTTACATCCTGGTGACACATTTCTTTGGTTTGGTACTTTTTATTCAATTTGTGCTCCTTCTCCATTGACCTGTAGGTCAATGTCCTCCTCCCATAACTTCGGTGCTCTCTCTTTAACTTCATTGCTTGTTTGTAGAATAGTAGTTTTTGGCTTAATCTGAAATAAACAGGCAGAGTTGTAGTAAATTATGTGCAAACATAAAATAATATATTACGAATTACTCAACTTTGCGTTTTTTACTTTCTCCTTGCTGTGGCATTTTTTGTTTTTGTGCTATATTGACAATGAGACGTTTGGGCTGTAGTTTGCGTGCCAATGCGGAATATTTAGGAATTATTATTTTAAATTCTGAGATAAAAATCTTTAGCTAAAAAATAGTACAACTGCATTATCTCCTCGTCTTTTATTTAGTAAAAAATAGTTATTCAACAAATGCTGGTTTATTTATCTGTAATTGAGAACTGAGAGCTAATTACAACTTACTAGAATGGGTAGCAATATTTGACTATTTATGATGTCGTCTTAGAGTGCATTGATATGCAATTTCTGTGTATTTTATCAGGGCGAAACTTTCCAAAAGGGAACTTACTTTCATAACTTCGTTGTATTAAATCCCCTTGTCGGGGCTGACACTACTAACTTTTTCATCTTGAATCCAATTATCACCAATTTCGCGTTTTTTATCCATTTTTGATACTATTTACCGATTTAAATACATAACGCACGAGAAAAGGCGAAAGTTTTTTCAAAAGCTTCCTTAGGTCCCAGGATAAACCCTGTCGCTCTCTTGTTAGGTCCCAGTTATCTTTTCCATGCTTCAATTCCGGTTTCTATTCTCACTCCTTCACTGTTCATGAAGTCAGACTTTGGAATGCACTTCCTATTACTGTTCACGAAAGTAAATCGTTAGCTATTTTTAAAGTGAGAGTTAAAGAGCATTATTTATCTACTATTCCATCCATATCTTAGGTATTATATTATAAAATATGTATTTATCTAAGTATTTATATAATTTAAAACAATTTAATATTTTTTATATTATATTTATTTTTATTTTTTTTCTTGTTTTGTTGTGCACATATGCCCGTTCTTTTTTATAGTGTAGTTTGTTTTTATAGTGTCCTGTATTTAGGTCTGCAGGAAGAAATTTCTATTAGAAATAAGCAGAACCTTTTGTTTTTAATTTTGCTTGTATTCTTTGTAACTTGTTGTATTTTTCCTGTACAATAAACTATTAAATAAATAACACGCGGCGAATGACTGTTCGAATGAATTCTAATGCTGCCATAGTAGAATATTATTTCTGTGCTTATACTTTGTTTACAAAGACTGGCGTTAAACATGGTTTTGTTGTACGACACGTTAAACACTGTTTTAAACAATGTTTAAAGAGTTAGTAACGGTGATTATTAAATGTTTTGTAATTATTTATTGTTTTTGTTTGTATGATTTTTCTTTTCTTTAAATTTATGTTGCTGTTTTTAAATTGTATATAATTTACATTTTACGTTGTTTTTGCAAGCTGTGTTCATTCATAAGTAGTTGGGCAATTTAGATAAGAACTTCACCAAATTGAATTTATAGTATGTTATATTGTAATAACTGCAAGTGAACCAATAAACTGAAAAAAGTCATCTTTAATTTTCATAATCCACAATCTAGTCTCTCTCTAGCATTAGATTGCAATTAATGTTCAGTCATATTACAACTGACTTTTAACCGACTTCAAATAAAAGGAGGAGGTTATACGTTCGGTTGTATGTATGTTTTTCGATTTTTCCGTCAATTGTAGACCGATTTTGAAAATTCTTTTTTGTTTAAATGGGTGCACTCTCATGGTGGTCTCATTGAGACCAAGTCAGAATCTGATGGGATCCATGGAAATCGAGGAAAATCCTCAAATTTTAGAGGCTTGTCCGTGTACATACTGATTTCTCCATCAATTGTGAACCAATTTTGAAAATACTTTTTTTGTTTGAAGTGGTATACTCTCCAGGTGGTCTCTGATGCTGACGATGCTGTTCTGAGTTTATTTCGGCGCAAATAAAAAACAAAATTTCCACAATTAAAAGTCGACTTTCCACTTGGCACATTACATGTCACAATTACACAATCAACAAATCACCGTCATGACAACCAGAAAAATAAGCATAAAATGTACAGAGGAGTCCGTAAGAGTCCTATTGTCGCCAAGAAGTCAGCCGCAAACTTTGAGGTCGGTTTTTTATTTCGGTATTTAAGTGAGTTACCCACAATAAAAGAAGTTCAATAGTGATGAGCCCTTAAAATTTGTCAAGTAACCACAGACTCTATTCAAGTAAAGTAGAATGGTAGTTTACAACTTTAGTAAGTTAACTTAAGTAAACTACCTATTTCTATATGTGTCGTAATGTTGCAGACGCATGAACCGCCTGCAGAAAAGTGACACTGAATTACTTTACATTAAAGAAATTTCTTAACATCAAAAAAAATTAATATATTATAGAAAATGTTCTACAATACGTCGTCTATAAACTCTTGACGTCCACGATAAACAAGATGAAGGCAGTAAGTGTATTTTTGGAGACCGTATCTGTCGACTTTAGAACTTGTTATCGTGAAGCGAGGATCCCGCGCTCCGACAATAAATGCTTTGTCAAACTTGTCCTGCTTCGGGCAAAAGATAACCAACTTGTGTTTGTTTCGGGCCAAGTCGCATGAGGTTTTATTCGTTTTACCGTCTGTTCGAGAGTTTATTTTTCGTACTATCATTTGCGAATTGTCACGAAAGATCAAAGGCTTCGTTCTTGTAGCACATACCTGCTAACTTCTAGCCACAATATGGATATATTTGGTAATGTAAGTATCGAATGAGAATGTTTGGATAGGACGGATAAGGAGGATGCTTAAGTGGAGAAGAAGATTCCGATAGGATTCTGATACTTAAACGTCTATAATGAGAACAATCCTACCTGTTTTCTTGAAATTGGTCACCAAATATTTACAATGTCTTTGCCGTTAAGAAATTGTTACATTATCTGGTAGCAGTAGAGCTCCTTGTGAAAGATTTCGTCCAGGCAAGTACTGCCACCTTATCTATTTCTGCCGCCAAGCAATAATGCGAACATTACTGCGTTCCGGTTTTGAAGGGTAAGGATGCTGGTGAAGTTACAGGATCTTGTCAACTTGTCTTGTGGTGTCGGGCGCAGTGGCCTCAGATGTTTCCGATAAATAGCTCTAAGTGGCACTGCAACTGTTAGGAACAGACGTGGCGCTTACCAGCAAGCACACGACTTGTTCGTCCCGTCACTTGATGACCCTGTCACCCTGAGACATAAGTTGCCAATTCCCATGTGCCTGTAATTACACCAGCCTTCAAAACCGAAACGCAGTAATGTGTACATTACTGCTTGGCGGCAGAAATAAATAAGGTGTCAGTACTTCCCTGGAAGAATTCTTTCACAAGGAGCTCTACTGCTACAAGATACTTTATGAATTAGTATAAAAATGTTCAGCTTTTTAAAAGGGTTATAAATTACCAATAAAGACTTATTTCACCTTAGTAGCTTTAGCTTACAATTCTTTATAGAAGCTTGTGTTGCTCTGTCAACAATCCGACACTCCGGTTAATGTCTTATAAAAGCCCGGACAGCAAGAGTCTTCGTATCGCCCCTTTATTAACCGGATCAGTATGTAATGCCATCGTACTCTGCGCAAGTCGAAGCATCGAGGCTTGTTCAGTAAATAAAGGGGCACTTTTTCGCAGATCCTTAGATAAGGGAAGGTGAGCGACAATATATCAGGAGATTAGTCGTTTGCCACCATCCGGGTGGAAGCGATGAATGTAAAGTGGTGCACTAGAGATACCCATCACTATTAGTCGATAGTATAAATTGTCACAATATCGCAATCATTATTTCTTTTACGAAAATTGGCATTGTCTTGAAATGGTTTTATTAAATGAATATTATTAAAATTACTCTAATAGTGGATTTCGGCAGCTTAACGCTGAGGACTTTGATCTTTAACGTTTAAGAGTAGGTGACGGACGTGGTTCCGGATAGAATCGGAAAATTACTGGATAGTGACCAAACGTAGCTATTATTCTGGTAATTTATTACCTGGTCTTAATTCAACATCATGTAATGTTGTAATTATTTTGGAATGTTTTTAATTTTTACATTCAAGTGTAGTAATAAAAAATGAATAATCGCGGTGTAGAGATTTTTATTTAATGATGAGTCATGAGTATTTTGCGTCAAGTCTAATTATAGTTTACAGGAAGCATCTTGGAGTGGGGATAGGTCACAAAACCATCTAGATGGAGTTCTTTTTGTAAATCTCCACCCACCGGGATTGGACGCGGACTCTGCTTTTATATTTCAGACAAACTATAATTGTGTAAGTGAATAAAATTCAACTTTGGTCAAGAGAAAATTTTATTTTATATATTTATATAGAAAAACATATTTATTATTAGTAATGTAGTCTAAACTTTAAACTTTATGGTAGTTGAGCATTATTTCAATTTCCTCTGCTCTAAAGGCTTTGGTCCAACGATTTGCACTGTGGGCACTACCGGGTTAGACTATCAATAAGACCAATTTAGGAAATTAATTATTCTTAATTGTGTCTTGAGTGTTCTGGATAGTGCCTTGTAGTGAATTCCGTTGTTTTGTTACTCATAATGAGAATATGTCATTGCTGTAGTTGTCTAACTCTAAGAGTTAGTAATATACGGAACGTACTCAATAACACACGTAGTATATTTCTAAGCAAATTATAAATAAATAATTATAACAAACTAGTGGAGTAATTTCACAAAAAATAATTGAATATCAATTCAATAAAAATTTAATTAATACAGTGAATAGCGACATCTCTCGCCACGACTGGTAGCTGTAAAGGTACTAACTGGGTGATAAATCTGTTAAAGATTTCTCATAGATGGCGCTACGACTAAAAAGTCGTTGAAAGATCAAGTACAAAGACACGACGCAAGCACACAGAAAAATTCGTGAGGTTCGTTGGTTCGTTCCGTGGCTTAGTTGGTATAGCGTCTGGCACGGTATGCAAGAAGACGTCGGTTCGAATCCGACCGGATCGAAGGAATTTTTTCTGAGTGTTTTTTCTGAGTGTTCGATCTTTGTATTAATAATAATAAATAAAAAATTTATATTTAGCGTCTTCACAAGTAGGTATCAGTCCAGTCCTTCATCGTGCAAAACAAGTATTTACAATCACGTGACATGAACAGGCCGGCTGACCGGACATAAATTTGCCACGCGACGATAATAGACTACACAGCAGTGCACTGACCGAATAGCAATGCGCAAGACCAGCCTGCTGAGTAGACGTTTCCTATGTTTTACATTTAAGAATAATATTATTCTGGAGTTTGTATAAATAGTCTAGTTTTTAGATATAAGATTTCTTTGAATCCAGACGTCAACGTTTTCTCGTTGATCATCTCCCTGCGGTCAAAATGCCTTTAGTCGTCAGCTTATCTGATCAATCTTGTGATTCTTGTGAGACAGCCAGTGAGAAACTGAATTCCTGGCACGCCTGATCCTTGCCAACTTCCATCTGTTACCTTAGGTTGCACGGTAACAGACTTCCTCTACTATCTATATATGGTAGTGTATGGTTAGGGCTAGGGTGTTAGGTTTTTTTTATATAAAATATAAGTGCACATTTGACCTCCATCTCACCTGATGGAAAGTGATGATGAGGTCTAGGACTATGGAGCATGCATACCTACATAATGCCTATTCACTCTCGCCTTGAAAAGGCCCAAGTTATAACGTTCAAGGAACAAGTCTGCAGGCAGGGAATTCCACTCCATAGCCGTTCGCCATATAAATGTGCAAGCGTAACGCTTCGTGCGAATCTTTGGAATATCCACAACATAGGGGTGGAACCCAAGCCTGCGCCTAGTCCCCTGGTGATGAAAAGGGGAAGGCGGAATTAAATCGTGTAATTCCATCGCACACTCTCCGTGATTATATCCTGTAAAATACCGATAAGCTAACAACTTTACGGCGGTGTTCAAGGCTCTGCAGCTTCGCGTCTAATAATTCCGAGTCACCCATAAGCGTCTTGGCACGCTTGCCAATTGAATCCAAGGTGGCCAGTTGGTATGTAGCAGAGCCATCCCAAAGGTAGCAGTATTCCAAACACGACCAGACTTGTGCTTGATACAGCTGAAGCAACTGTCCTGTGAAGTAACGCCTCACCCTGGAAAGGATGCCAAGCTTCCTGGCTGCATTCTGTATCTGTATCTGCCGAAGTTCAGATTCAACGCCAGGTCCATTCCAACTAGCTGGAGACGGTCGGCTATCGGTATGGATATATCTCGAAAAGTCGACGGCATCTATCGCCATATGTTCGGTTGTTCGCCAACGTGGGGTTGTTTGTGATAGGTTACAGCTTTACAGCTTTCCCTTACCATTTCATGCATGCATAGCCAGGTAGCTTTAGTAGCTGAGTGAAAGATTTCGTCCAGGGTAGTACTGTCACCTTACCTATTTCTGCTGCCAAGCAGTGATATCAGCATTACTGTGTTCTGGTTTTGAAGGGTAAGAGTGCTGGTGAAATTACAGGCACATGGGACTTGTCAACTTTTGTATCAAGGTGACGGGCGCAGCGGTAGTGCCCCTTAGATCTTTGCAATTTAAAGCCCTGAGTGGCACTGTAACTGTTATAAACAGGCTTGAAGCTTACCATCAGAGGCACAACGTGTTCGTACCGTCACTTGATGTTATAAAAAAAAATCTTTAAGTACACATACTCAACAGTAACACTCCTATCACACCCAATAAATACTACACAATGACAGATGTGAAGTTAGTTGACTCTACAACAAGTAACCGCGAGAATCCCAAAAGTTTTCCGGTATTCGTGTGTTGAAGGATTGTCGATATCATAGCATAACCACTCTATGGGCGTAAGGAACTCCATAAGTTAACAGCTCGACAGAAGCCTGTCATACATCAGGGCCTACGGGTGATATATTCACGTGTCATGTAAGAGTGGCTTTGCATGCCCCGCTCTGGAACTCCGGGAAGTGACTGATGTGCGTTGTTATTTTTATCTACGTTTATTATTTTGATGGTATACTGGAGAAGATGATTTCATGTTAGATGTACGTGTTGCGTTGTATGTTTCTGGGGAGTGATAGTGGATCTTTAAAATGATTATAGTTGTCAAGGTCATGACTTAATGCCAAATATCTACACTGACGAAACAATGAACCTATCGTCAACTCTGTAAGACATATATCGGATGATATTTTAAGGTGAAGTATTACAACGCGTGCCTAGATTATAGGAGGTGAAATAGTATTGAGAATTACGGGACGTGAAGGCCACCCCTCGCGTCCCGCAATGCGCACGCTTAACAAAATAAGAAGTGGCGGAGAAAATTTGACACAGATCCGACGTTGACAAGCGCCCGATGGCGACTGATGGGGTAATGAGCGGCGCGGCGTGAATTTAATAACTATAGGGACTTCAGTTGAAAACCATTTACATCCGGTAATGAATTAGCATATTCTTTAAATAATTAATACAATATACATGGGCGTCTCACGTCTATGCCACATGGAGGGAAAGTACCTTAAATACTATAGATAGAAAATTTCACTGAAAGAAGATTTCATATATATGATTTTAAAAACAATTCGAACTGCTTTCAAAGATTTTTAAATAATCGCCTGTCTGCGCCGGGAATCGAACCCGGTACATGTGAAAAAACAAAAATCTATAATTTTGCTAAATTGATCGAAAGCCTCAATTATAAGGATTATTTTCTTCTAAATAACATAGCATCTTAAATAAAAGGAAGACCATGAAATTTTTATATATATATATATACGGACATACGGATGGACGGGTCCGCGCCGGGCGCCCCGCCACAGGTTTCAATTCGACCGTTACAAAAATACCCGGCGCGGAACGCTCCCGCTACCGCCTCTGTGTGGCCAGAGCATTATGGACCTTACATTATGTAGCTTACAACCAAGCATATAAGTTGTTCGCCCAGTCAAATGACGTTATGAAAAAAAAATTGCAGAACCTGGAGAAAGGCTTGATCTCTATTGAAAAGTTGTTATTCTGCGGTTGTGACCTTATCACTCCAATGGCACGAAGTCGTGTTATTTTAAAAAGTATGACAAACCCTCAGAAATCGTCAGTTATGACACCCTCAATCAAAAACTTATGGACCACCAAAACGATATGACATCGCTGGTATGAAAATTCGTTATTTGCGATAAAAAACATTTATGATTAATGACTTTGACATCGCTGTTCCCAGATCACAATCAATGTAAAACCGTTTAAACTTTTTAAAGCGACGGAATGAACGGGTCGTGCATCTGGTGGTAAGCGACATTAAAACAAAGTTTAAATCGCTAAGACCTGAAAGTAATGCTACTGCACCTGTCACCTTGGTGCTATATAAATAATAAATTATAAATAATAAAAATAAAATAAAAATCTTTTATTTCGGACCACAGTAATCCATATAAATTAGTAGGTTAGTGACATAACAACTTATAACTATGTTAGTTATTAGGGTTAGTACAATTACATAACTTAAAATTAATAAAATTAAAAATAAAATGAGACGGACCCGGCTGTCCAAGCGGCTCACCGATTCGCACGCAGTACATGCAATTCGGTGAATCTCTGGAAAACTGCTGCATCCATCCTGTTTGTAATTAGCTTTAGTATCTTGTTATTGCTTCCCCTCACCCTTTGTGCCACCGCTGCAGACATTATGCGCATGATGGCATAAAAATCCTTAACAGCAGCATCCGCAAACATGCCAGATGCGCTGCAGAAACGTGGAAGCCTCAACAAGACCCTAAAGGTATTATTATATTGGGTTCGCAAGGCACTGTACGATCTCTGTGTGAAATTAGACCACAGAGCACACGTGTAGAAACTTTGGCAGTATGCTCTGAAGAGCGTAAGTTTCACTAATGGTTTCACTTACTCTCAAACAGAGGTCGTAGGTTCGAATCCGTGTCAGCAATTCTCAGTTTATCGGAATTTATGTGAAAAATTTAATTTAAAATTTACCATGAGCTTTTCGGAGAAGGAAAACATCGTAATGAAACCTGCACATCGAAGGTCACTTTGAGATTTAAGAGGTGGTACCACCTCAGCTCGAATTAAGGTTTTTCCCTAAGTGAATCGGTTCTATTGCTTGGGTCGCGTGGCAGGGACACTGGCTTTATTTCAGAATTAATTTTTTTGTAAACGAATTTAAAGTTATTTCAAAAATGTATATCGTATACTATATATACGTGCTCTATTTAGTTAAGTTGATATTAAAAAATCATTGGTATATGTAAAGTATGTATTGAATACTGCGGTTTTTGTTGTAAAATTTCGAGGTAAGTTTGTGTTTTGTCTCTATGGTGAAAATTTTGAGGAATCGTGTTTTTACACCGTATACTAATCAGTGTTTATCCTCAATTTTTGAAAGAAAGAAAGAAAGAAAGAAAATATATTTATTTGGTCCACATTACATTGACAATAACTACTTTACAACTACAAAAATAAGGAACCAAAAAGGTCACCACTCAGCATGTGCCAGTTTGCTCGCGGAGAAACAGACCGGCGCTGATATTCTGTGGCCACCACAACAGAAAGGACACCACTACAGCGAACATACACTTTAACAACAGGAACATATACATACATCAACTTAACATAATATAAAATATATAGGTTTTTAAACATCACAATAAACAAACAATCATTAAACAATGACAACTCTTACCACATATAAAAAATATATACACTATAAAATAATATAACATAACATATGCTGGCCTAAATAAACTACACAAAAAACAGACAAAAAAAAATGAAATAAAATGAAAATTAAAAACAATAATAAAACAAATCAAGAAAAACACTTCACTTAAAAAATACCCCACTCGTCGTACCTCTTTTGATTATCCATTAAATACAATTTAAAATTTCTCTTGAACATGGCAATCGTGGCAATGGCAATTTTTCTATATATTTATTCCAATGTGATTGATTTCAACACTTTCACTGTTATGTGGATCAACCAAAGCCATTTGAAATTATATAGACTATTAAGGATGTGGATCTTCGGAAGAAAAAGCATCTCCGACCGAAACGCACGTCTTTTCGCTATTATTACATGGGCATAAGGACTTTCCTGGTGTGATTCCAACAAGTGTGCAGAATCCCTCATTCATAATTGCACTTGATCTTTGGACCTAACTTTGCCTTTTTCATGAAGTAAAAATGGCAGAAAGAAAGCTAAAATCAAATTGGTAACTGATCTATCTTTTACTGGCACCCTTTTTGGAAACTCTTACCCTGATGCGGCCAGTTGTTACGCCATATAAAAATGTCAACGTAAATTTTCCCTGTTGCAGGCATTCGAACCAATATCGAACTAGATTTCAATTTACTAGCCTGAAACGTTGGTTTGTTTGATTTTTTATAATGTGTTTTTTGTGAAAATACTCTACTAGTTTGTTGTTACTGTCAGGGACAGCTCAGGATTGGTAAAAAATCGCTGGTTTATGTCCAGCCGGATAAAAAAATATGCCATTTTGATCCGAAAAAATAGTTTCACTATAATTTTTAATTTATTGAATGTGACAATGTTTAACTAACAAGATATTTAATTAGTTTTATCAAGTTGCTCCACTAGTTTGTTGTAATTATTAATACAAAGGTCGAACAGTCAGAAAAAACCCATCGATCCGGCTGGATTCGAACCAACGTCTTCCAACAAACCATGCCAGATGCTATGCCAACGAAGCCACGGAACGAACTAGCGGACCTTACGAATTTTACTATGTGGTTGTTGAAGATCTTTATTTTTTGGTTTTTAGATTTTTCACAGTTGAAGCTACGGTGAAAAAGTCGTTAATTAAGTTTATTATAATAAGTTTGCGATTAAGGGAGTCAGAACTGAAATATCTAAGATTTCTAACATATTGTCACACTTTTTAAAATAACCTTCATTTTTTTTGTTTATTATTTGAACATTGGCTGTAGAACTATCAGCTTAAAATGGTGACAAATAATTAAGAAACTCATCTAGTTTCATTTAATTTATTCGTGTAAAAACTGTAACTACAGAAACCCGCCATTTCTCTTTTTTATTTATTTACAATCAGGTTACATAAACTCATAAACACATACATACTTTGTAGATAGAGACAGTGGTATATTATGTTGTATAAAGCTATCTAACTTTTATTCCAGTGTTCGCGTTTACGATAGGTTATAACAACAATGATTTCGCCCCGATGTGGCAGAAATTTGGCAATATTGTCTATGACTTTGCTAGTAGACATAGACACACTTTTGGTACGAATACGTACCATACCGAAAACAGTTTACATGCAAATCGTTATTAGGCATATAATTACAATTAAAATTAAAACAAAGATGCAAAGTAGATAGTATAGTCTACTCGTACAAAGTAGATAGTCCAGTAATTCTTTTACTATTAAGGCTGCAAATTTGTGGAACGATCTCCCATTTGAAATCCGACATTCTAAGTCGCTACCTATTTTCAAAACCGGATTGCGTAAACATCTTTTATCACGGTCCTAGTCTGCAACGTATGTATTAGTAAGTATAAGTTATTAGTAAGTATAAGTTTATTTAGGTATATTTATATATACATATATCTACGTAGGTATAATATATCATTATTTTTTAAATATTTTATAAATTACTATGTGTCTTTATTTAATTTTATTATTTTGTATTTTTTTTATTTTTTATTTATACATTTTTATTTTTTTTATATTTTTATTTTATATTTGTAAAATTGGCACACTACGTCTCCCGCTCCGATTAGCATTCCTCTAACCCTAAGGTTGTCTGGAAGAGATCGCTCTTAGCGATAAGACCGCCTTTGCCCACATTAGTTTTAAGTTGTTTATGTACTATTCTTGTTCTTGTGTGTGAGCAATAAAGTATTTATTTATCTATCTATCTATCTACAGTCTGTGTTGTAGCGTCATGCCAACACCGGACTTAGCATATGCTGCAATTAACTTAACACGGTATTTTTAGTATGCCAGCAAAAAGCCAGCTTTTTTTATAAGATATCATGTGACTGGACAAATAAATCGTGCGCCCTTGGTAAGCGATACGCCTGTCCATAACAGTTGCAGTGCCATTCAGGGCTTTACATCATAAAGATCTGAGGGGCACTGCCACTACGCTCGTCGCTCCGAGACATAAGTTAAAAAGTCACACGTGCCTGTAATTTGACCTGCACCCTTAAACCTAAAACTAAAACCGTAACGCAGTAATTATAAAGATTATTGTTTTGTGGTAGAAATAGTTAAGGTGACAATACTTCCCTGGACGAACTCTTTCTTATGGAGCTCTACTGCTACAAAAACTTTTATACAACCTGTGATGTATAAAAGTTTGTCTGCAGTGTGCGAGCATGTCTGAACCTGCGAACCTACACATTCAATGAAGTTTGACAAACCCCAGGTCCTTGCAAAAGAAGTTCGTTATCTACCCAAGATGCTGCGAGAAGCCATTGAAATTAAAAAACATCCTAATTTCAACAGGGAAGATGGTTTCTCCGTACCACCAGTTTGGGATCCAGTATTTCCTCTAATGAAAAATCCCAA
The DNA here is from genome assembly GCF_003589595.1 of Hyposmocoma kahamanoa. Lineage (NCBI taxonomy): Eukaryota > Metazoa > Arthropoda > Insecta > Lepidoptera > Cosmopterigidae > Hyposmocoma > Hyposmocoma kahamanoa. The sequence continues at coordinate 1,700,690 of NW_020653611.1, read as the reverse complement.
ACAGACATAAGACTGCAGTACTAATTAATATGTTTTAGTTTATTCTCATTTCTATTAATAATTAATAATAAATTAAACTTAATAAAAATTCATTCAATAAAATAATTTGTAAAACTTAATGTAGCGTATTGGAATGTTTTCTTTGTAAAATTAAAAATAAGGTATTTAATTAACAACTATTGTAACTATAGTGAAAAAATAGGGTGGTTTGCATTAATATTAGACATAACTGGTTGAAGACTGTACCACCTCAGTCAACCGTGACCATGGGACCTGTAAAGGGCCCGAAACGTCGGTTTGTTTGAAAAAACAAATATACGCGATTTAAATCCGGAAAAATAGTTTCATTTCCTACAACCTGTGTTGTTTGAATTAAATTATTTATGAATTATTATAATGAAAATACAGTCAGTGTATGCGTACGATAAGTAACTTATTTAAATTAAATAATGAAATACGTAATGTACTACTCGTACATGTATATATTCAAGATTCGTATAGAAAACGTTGATCATTTTTTTCCTCTGCCACCCTTAATAAGCATCGACCTTTGTTGGGGGATGAAGCGGGATGTTAATGGATGTAATCCGGCGCTAGTACAATGTACGGCGGAAGTGGAAATTGTATTTTGCCATGTAATATTGTTACTGTGCACGAAACGCTACATTGCACTCAGGATTTTAGCTTAAAATATCCATTGCTTTTGTTTGAACTAAAATCTACTTTGTTTTATAGATTTTGAACCACTTTTCGTGATGA
>NW_020653611.1:1685607-1699531 GCF_003589595.1 Hyposmocoma kahamanoa | reverse complement strand
GATGGAAACAAGGAAGTGCGGCTCGGAGCTTTCACACCGCAGAGATTTGACCACCACCACTGATCACCACCACTGACCTCGTTACTTAGGCGGTGCCTAAACCTGCTTAGGATGTCAAACCTACACGCATCTTTGCATTTATATCAACCAATGATATTTTATTTGATACTAGTGCAAAGGTTTTTTCTTTGTAACAGTAGAGCTCCTTGTAAAAATATTCGTCCAGGGAAGTACTGTTACTAACCTTACCTATTTACTACTATCAAGTAGTAATACGAGTACCTACTGCGCACTGGGCTAAATGTATAAAAAATATATGTAAATTTACACGGACAGCCATTAAATTTTAAATTATTAATAGTTATTACCAGGGGTAGGAATAGGTAGAGTTATTCCGATCCCGGTTATTACATAAGGTAGTGTAGGTTATTATTACTTGGTGTACACTCCGCACATTAGATTGGTGCAGCAAGCGAACAGCTAGTTAGCGACAGGTGAAGAATGAAAACCAGCAATGCTGAGTATTTAACCTTTTTATCCACATCACTAATTTGTTTTTTTTCTATTCGTTTTTAAAGTATTGTGTTTCATAAGTTTTGTGGAGAAATAAATGTCATTTTATTAAATTTTTTACTACTGCGTTCCGGTTTCGAAGGATAAGGGTGCTGTTGAGATTGCAGGCACGTTGGGACTTGTGAGCTTATGTGTCAGGGTGACGGGCGCAGTGGCCCTGCATCTGTTATGGACAGGCGTGTCACTTACCACCCGGCGCACACCTTGTCCATATCGCGGGCGTCGTGGTGTCGTGGCCATTCACACATAGACTTATAAAAATTACACCCAAACTCACGAGAGAAATAAATGTAGGCCATACAAATATTTCTAAAAAATTTCGAAAATATGTACAAAAGTTTATTTAAACACGTTTTAGTGTTTTTTTTTAAATATGTACCAGATCGATTTCGGGGGATAAATAATTATGATTTTTTTTTATAAAAAAAACCGATTTCAAAAGTTTGTGGAATTACATTTATTTTCCAAGTTCGATCGAAATCGTTTACCGGAAAGTGCGCAAAACCGGATTCATCCACTAGTTTACCATTTAGAGGTGGAATATTTTCTTCAAAGTTAAATGTGACCACATCTGAGGTACCCTCTTTCTAACAAAAAACTAATCAACAAAATCGGTGCACAAATATAGTAATAATAGCTTAACATAAAAAAAAATTACAGTCGAATTGAGAACCTCCTCCTTTTTATGGAAGTCGGTTAAAAACCATCACACTTAGCTGTCTATGCTTCAACTCATACTGATGCAGAGTCGAGCCTCGCGACGCGTCATGTTTTTGCCTATAGCATATTAATCTCTATTTTCGCATAATTAAGGTACAAGTTTGTGTTATGCAAATATGGAACCGCATGTCGACGCGTGGTTAAACCTTTCTTCTTATTTCGTTCCTTCCACGCAGTGAGACTGCCACGTAGAGGTCCCAGGTTCGATTCCCGCGCCGGGTGAAATATTTGTCTGGCCTACACTTACTACTCTCGTGAGTTTGGTGTAAGTAGTGGTTGTCTATGTGTGTGTCCATGGCACCCGCGACACAGGGTTTCCTTAGTGCGGAGCTATGTTGAGTGTGTGCGTTATTATTTATACTATCGACCCACATATCTTTATGATTACATCATCCGTGGAGGATGTTCCTTCTTGCAGGTGTTTGAGCACGAGGAACACATCAGCAAATATTGAATGGACTGTGTTGGAGCATCGCAATCACATTACTTACTTACTCAGCTGCTTCGGTGATCGGACCTGGGTCTTTTCCTCCGAAATAAGTTGACGGCAGCTCGTCCCGTCTTGTGCGATCTCCTCCTAGTTCTCTGCATGCAGGGCGCAGAGGTTTCTCTCCACATCGTCCCTTCGCCATCACATTAGGTTAGATTATATTATTAATTTGCATAATGTAACAAAACGTTACCAGTGAAGTATGGTTCTCTATGATTTCCATCGAAATCCTTAGAAATTAATTCTCCAACAGTAGGTATTGTCCGTAAATTATCATATATTGTAGCATTAATTATTGACCACTCGGTTCGTGGGTTTGACAATTATGATTTAGAATCAATCAAATAAAATAATCGCTAATTATTTGTAGAACTACGAGCGGCGGCATATCACGCTACATATTGACGGGCCTGGTTTCGTTTCTCTGGAGGTGATATTCGAACAAAAATAAAGCTTTAAAGGCTGTTGACTGTACCTATATTAAATATAATGCATACACTCATGGTCCCGAAATAAGGAAACCCTGAATCGCATGCCCCGGACGCACACATAGACAATCACAATTTACACCCAAATTCACGAGAGAAATAAAAATGTAGGCTATACAAATATTTCTTCCAGCCCGGGAATCAAACCTGGGACCTCTGCGGGGCAGTCCAGTTTGGTAACCGTTCGGCCACGGAGGCTGTTTAAAATATACTTAGAAAAAGATTGGAAATGATTTTTTTTCCGTTTGTATTTTTTGTATGTACGAGTATATCATATTTCTTCTATTTTCAAACAAACCAACGTTTTGGTTCCTTTACTGGTCCTATCAAGTGTCAAAGTGATTGTGAGTATGTTTGAAAAAAAAAGACATACGCAAATAAGATTCCAAAACAAATTCAAGATGCATTTTCAATTACGAAAACCTGCAAATTCGAATCTTACAAAAAGGTTTATGGACTAGACGACCAGAGACTTTCTTAGCTGACTGTACTTAGTTCCCCATCTAGCAATAGCAAGGTAAACGATGATAACATTTCGCAACATCATGCAACACTGAAGTTGAAAGTTTTGCACAAAGTGTTGCACCCCCGTGTCATCTTCGAAGTTGGTCCCTTCGCGATCGTGGATGTTGCTCCTAAATTCTTAATACCTCACGTAACTGTTAAGATTAGGGGGTGACGGGGAAGGGGGTTGCACTTAACTTTTATTGTAGAAGCTTTCGCGATCGATTGTAATGCACTGTGCCTTGTTGGATTTGTAGGGGTGCCGCTACTTCATACTTTTGGATAGCTTTGTAGAGAAAGGTTATTGTTTGGTTCTTGTATCAACATTGCACACTGGTTCTCACTGGCTTGATCTCTGATGTAAAATATTGTGATGAGACTTATAGGCAGTGACGCTCAAACAATTTCGAATACATTGTGACGTTTCCAACCAACGTAGATAATATCTGTAACCAGCAGCATAAGTTTAGCATAAGACTTTGAATTAAATTTGCTCCTTTGTTATACTTTGTATTGTTCACGAGTTTTTTGTACTTTTGGCTGAGTTTTATAGAAGCAGAATGTCTGAATTGATGAACGATTTTCAGGTGGCCCATGGATCATGTTATGCCTTATAATATTGACGAATAACTTGGTCACTAACGTATACGACGCACCGAAAGAGCTTAGGAGGATGGAAAACTTAACGTACAAGTAAGTACAAATACCTACAAAGTAAGTAAAGTAAATACAACATTTGCAAACAGACCATTCAACGAGCGATCGGCCAATTTGTATAATTAAATTAATAAGGAATTAGAAATATACGCCAAAAGTACTTAGATCAAAGTGGCTACAGTCCAAATAATAAACCGACGATTTATTCATTCATTATATCAAGGGTCTCTGTCGCTATTTTGCGAAAATGATATTTTGTGAACAAGACGTCTTGCGAATATCATGTTTTGCGATAGAGGCATTCTGTCTATGGCAACAGATTAAAACACACAACGCATATACGCACACACACAGAGACAGACACACATGCACATACGATTTAGGATTCAAATGAAATTTTTAAAGTTAAAAAGGTAAAATGTGCATTTATAGTTATGAAAGAGCGGTGTTCCTGACACAGGCTTAATAAGCTTAACAGGAGGTACCATCCACTGTTAATGTACAGTCAATTGCATCACAGAAATAAACATTTTATTATTGTTAAATCCATCCACATCATACATTATATGTATACTATAAGTAACAGGCGTACAGAACATCAGTCACAGTAATAACCCGGAACAACTCATTTAGTTCCAAATTCTCTTTCAACGAAGCCATATCAAAGCGGCTCGTCATATCTCATTTAATTTAATCCTCAAGGGTTGCGATGCATAGAGGCTAAGCCGATTACAATATTCGACAGAGTCCTAACAAGGACTTGTTAGGTGCAAGTTTGCCTTGTTATAGCTTGAGATACGGCGCAGACAAACCGATGTTCTGAACTTTAAAAATGTACGTATGTTGGCGGAATCAGTTTCTAGTACCTAAACTGGAACTTATACCGTTGAAGTATTTGCAGATACGATCCTCGACAAACTTGAAAAGTCTTGTTAATGTTTCTATACTTTTTGAATTAGAAAACCACCGTCAGATTCAGGAATAACTCACGTATTTGTAATAATAAATACGTGAGTCGAGTGCTTGGCCAAACTAGGCATACTTTTCAAGGACAGACGGTATTTCACACCTGAACAGCTGTTAAATCTGTATATAGCACAAGTTCGATCGTGTATGGAGTACTGCTGCCACCTTTGGGACGGCTCTGCCCAATACCAGTTAGCTGCCTTGGACTCGGTGGAGCGAAAAGCAAAGACAGTTATTAACAACAATTCTCTTGTGGAGTAGAAGCTACAAAATCTCGACCATCGCAGAAAAGTAGCCTGCTTGTCGGTTTTCTATCGGATACATTTCGGAGAGTGTGCGCAGCCCTCACCGTTCCTCCTTCGATCAACTAGAAGGTCCGGAAAACTCCATCTTTATGTCGTTGATATAGTAATTTGTGATTGCCGAAACGAACCCAGAATAGCATTAGGGACCACCTCGAGCGTATAACCTATAATATAATAACCTTTCAAACAAAAGAAGAATTTTCGAAATTGGTCCGCAATTGATGGAGAAATTGGCGAATACACGGACATACCTGTAAAATTGGAGATTGAGAAAATTTCCTCCGATTCATGGGATCTCCTCATCATATTCTGACTCGGTGACAATGAGACCACCACGAAAGTGCACCCTTTCAAACAAAAAAAAAGAATTTTCAAAATCGGTCCACAATTGAAGATGATATACAGCTGAACGTATAATCTCCTCCTTTTTTTTTAAGTCGGTTATTTTATGAACTTAAACAGCTTACTTTATGTATTTCTGGCCATCACAGACAACTACAGGCTACCAGCCTTAGCTCTGCCTGCCAGTCCAATACCTTTTTATTAAAATCGTATTTAGTATCTATTTGTTTTTATCCTAAAATCTACCTCACATTGCGATATAACCACAAAAGAATGATAAAATTGTCGCATAAAAACGACACAACGGATCTGGCAAACTTTTGTCCACACAGCGCAAAAAATAAATAAAACAAACAATTCTCATTTGTGTCGCAAAAGCAAAACTTCAAAAAGGGTATCTCGTAGCAATAATTACAAAGACGAGCATTAATCGCACATCTACCTGTATTTAACCGTACCGCTGCGCGCTGTCAAAACATGCTAAATTCAAATGCTACGAGGCTCTACGGTGGAATCTTTGCCTACAAAAAAACAAAAAAAATATTTGTTGTTTTTTTATGATACTAAGTGCCGGAACACGCCTATCTGGTGATAAGCGACAGTCTGTCGGACATTGCCATTGAATACTTCCATGTACCTGTTATTTTACCACCACCCTTATCCTTCAAAACTTCAGTAGTAACTAAGGTGGTAATATTTGCCCGGATGAAATCTTTCACAAGGCCCTCTACAGCTACTAAGCAATAATAAAATTATACCTACATAACATGTTTTAAATAATTCGTATTATTTTTATGACTCTCTATTGGACAAAAAGACTTTTGACGTATAATAATAATAACAATAACGCACACATTCAACATAGCCCCGCACTAGGGAGGCCCTGTGTCGCGGGTGCCATGGACACACAGAAATAAATGTAGGCCACACAAATATTTCTCCCGGCCCGAGAATCGCACCTGGGACTTCTGCGTGGCAGTCTAAGTGGAAGGATAGTAACCGTTCGGCCACGGAGGCAGTTGATCACGTGGTTTTATTATACCAAAGGCATGAATTGTAGAGGCAGCAAATTTTTTTAACATTTATGTCCAAATACCGAGATTGCGCTCGAGTCACGTACCAAAAATCTCAAGAAAGGCACCCTTTAGTCAACAAAAAAACGTTTATTCGCAAAAATAAACAGGGAAAAGGTAGAAGAAGCACGTGCTAACGCAATTCCGTGTCCCGTGTCAGTCGGCGGCATCGGATTTGCTTAACAAGATTACGAGAGGCTAAAAACGCCAGACGAAGAGCCCAAATTAACGGAAACGTAAATGCGGGATACATGACGGTCACTTTTGGATAAAGTGCCTTTTTTTACTTAACTACGACGTTTTTAAAACAAGAGTACCCCATCACCATCAACCGAGTACGAGTTGCAACGCCACGACACATACATACAAAAATAAAATTATAACACAGACAAACAAAACAAAATAAAAAAGAATTAATAAACGAAATAAAGAATACAATAAACATTGACTTACAATTATATGTACGTCGGGTCCGCGCTAAAAAGTGCCCGAACTTATAGGGCGTTAAAATCGTATACAGAGCGTCATTCACGCTTTAGTCTTCGTTTGTTCGACAGATAGCGAAGCAAGCAAAATTAGACAGTACTGCGATGACATTACAATTTAAATTTAACGTTTTAGCTTTTTCATATTCCTTTACATGTCACTACGTTTAAATAGGTTGACTTGGGACATTTTTTTCGTGGTTTGGTATTAGACCCGTCGTCCATTTATTTGTAAGTCAATGACAATAAAATAAGACAAATCAGACAAAAAGCAAAAAACAAAATATAACAATTATAACTTCTGTACTGTCATATGTGTGGTTGTGAGGTACGCAAAAGGACTTCATTCAGCATAAGCCACAGCCATGATTGACTGTGGCGCTGGTTGATGAGCCCTGATAATACGCCCCACTGCTGGCAAACGTTTAGGCCCTAGTCCCCCACGCTGGCCAATTCACAGTTTATCCGAGGGTTGTGAACCGTCTTCGTCGTACGGGTTTCATCATGATGTTTTCGTTGGTTAAAAACCCATGATTATTTAAATTAAATCTCGCACATAAATTTCCAGAAATTCACAGATGCGAACGCACGGCTTCTGCTTAAGTGGCGGTATAATTTAAGTAATTAAAATGCTACTTACAATAGTATATTATGCAATTGTTGCATAATGAAGGACCTTAGAGTCGAGTACCGTGCAATAAGTAATAGGTACGAGAGTTTAAGACCTAATTATGTAATGATTGCACATACAACACTTTTTCTGGGAGTAAATAAAATAATGAAAGAAAACCGACGATAATTAATTTATTTGTAAGTCAATGATAATTATTTGGGGGTTAAGTAGCTCGCGTCCGTAGGCTGTGTACCCTCGAGACCCTACACGTGACCCCTGGGTGGTGCCAAATAAGCTACAAACTCCGGTGGTAGACCTTGGTCGTGGCTGGTGACCACCCTCTGGGCGAAGCCTAGCCGCCAAACAGCTATAGCTGTGTTCCGGCTTGACGCCCAGAGTAGCCGCTCTAGAGTGAAGGGTCTGTACAGTTGCACTGCACTGATTTGGTTGATCTCGGGGCTCCCTTGTTGTTGCGCTGGGAACCTAGATGCGGAGGGTAGCGGGATCCGAAGCACGGTGCTCCGCTGGCCGACCGCAGGTAGTAGGGGGCCCAATTAGCTGACTAGCCTCCAGTGAAAGGCTGCCCCGCCAACTCGCGAAAAATCCCGGGGTGCTCCATCGTGCCGGTTGGCGACCGGATGAAAGGACCCGATGGCCACTCCCGGGGGGGTTCGGGCGTCCCCGCGCGCTCCAGTCTAGTTTCCCATCGGCGTACCATATAGGGTATGTGCCGCATGACTTTCAGTAGTAGTGTCTCGTACAACTGCCTTCGCTCTCCCCATTCACTCTAACCCTAATATGAAAAGGTCAAGAAAATTGAGGAAGGCTAAACAGCGGATGCACGTCCTTTCACTTAAAGTGCACCTCTCGAACATCCGAGGTCTGCACTCCAATCTCTCATCTGTCCACCACCATCTTGAGACTGAAAGGCCTCACATGCTCTTCCTCACGGAGACCCAAATTAGATGTCCTTCGGACACGGCGTATCTGCATTACCCAGGTTACATTCTGGAGCACAAATTTAAGCAGCGCGCTGGTACCTGCGTTTACGCTCGTGATGACATCTGCTCTAAACGTCTCCGTGACCTTGAAGACCCCGATCTCTCTGTAATGTGGGTTCTGGTAGACACTGGACTGGAACAAATTGTCTACGCCAGTGTGTATCGGTCGCATTCTGGAGACCCGGAGACGACTAGGTTGTTCAACCATCTCTGCAGCTCGGCGGAAACAGTCCAACAACGGTATCCTAAAGCACAACTTGTCTTTTTGGGGGACTTTAATGCCCATCACCAGGAATGGTTGTTCCCATACCAAAAAACCGACCACGCTGGAAGAGAGGCGCGGGCATGTGCTCTATCGCTAGACCTCACCCAGCTGGTGAGTTGCGCTACCAGGGTACCGGACGTTGACGACCACACTGCCAATTGCCTGGATCTTCTGCTGACAACCGATCCAGACCGCTACCAAGTATCGGTCTCATCCCCACTAGGGACATCCGATCACTGTCTGGTGAAATCTGTATCTGTCTACTCCCCGCCCGATCTCAGTACGGGAAGTACTAGGAGGATGTGGCGATACAAGTCAGCAGATTGGGATGCGATGCGGCATTTCTTTGCATCTTATCCCTGGCGGCAGCTGTGCTTCTCTTCTGACGATCCGACGTGCTGCGCGTCTGCCGTCTCTGAGGTGATTATTCGGGCTATGGAATACTTTATTCCGTATTTCGAAGTCTCCTCCAGCGGCAAAGCTCGCCCTTGGTTTAACGCTGAGTGTGCTTCTGCGGAAACGCTAAAGCAATCTGCGTACCAGGCTTGGGCTGATGCTCGAGATCGCAAAGCACCGGAAACCCTCCGTCTGAAGAAAGCCTTTAATAAAGCCGCTAGATCCTGCAAAAAAGCGATACGGAAAGCTCGCTTCGGCCATATTAGTCGTATTGGGGTCAGGTTAGCTTCATACCCATCAGGGAGTAAAGCATTCTGGTCACTCGCTAAATCGGTCGAAGCGAATTTCTGCAGGTCATCCCTTCCGCCTTTAATGAGAGATGACGGATCGCTGGCTCATACCGCTGAAGAGAAAGCAAATCTTTTTGTTTCTCTTTTTGCTTCCAACTCCCGTCTTGACGCTACTTTGCAAACACCACCTACACTACCTCGATGTGACTCGGAAATGCCCGAAATCACTATCCGTCAAAAAGAGGTGTTGAAAGCTTTACGCAAATTAGACGTCAACAAAGCCAGTGGCCCTGACGGAGTCCCAGCGATTGTCCTGCGGAACTGTGCACCCGAGTTGTCTCCGGTGTTGACTCGCCTGTATCGCCTCTCTATGAGTTCTGGACAAGTCCCGAAATCCTGGAAGCTTGCAAATGTACAGCCTGTACCTAAGAAAGGTAGCCATGCCGACCCATCTAATTATCGACCTATCGCAATCACCTCCATACTCTGTAAGACTATGGAGCGTGTATTGAACAGCCGTCTCCTTGGATACCTCGAAGATAACGATCTCCTCAGTGATCGACAATATGGTTTCCGCCGTGGACGATCTACTGGGGATCTTCTTGCGTACGCCACACATTTATGGAGCGAGGCTGTCGAGAAACGCGGTGAATCGCTTGCCGTGTCTCTCGACATATCAAAGGCCTTTGATAGGGTTTGGCATGATAGCCTGTTAAACAAGCTTCCAGCTTACGGAATTCCTGTTGGCTTTTGCACATGGATAGGCGATTTTCTGAAGGATAGGTCAATCCGTGTAGTTGTAGATGGTTACTCGTCTGCTCCTCATGGTATAAATGCCGGTGTACCTCAGGGATCTGTCCTCTCCGCCACTCTATTCTTGCTGCATATCAACGACCTGCTGCTGATGCCCGGTATCTTTGGGTACGCAGACGACAGCACAGTGGCGGTGAGTTATGTGCCAGACGCCCGAGACAACAGTGAAGAGATCCGGTGTAAGCGAGAGGCGATGGTCACCCGGTTGAACCTGAGTCTGAAAGCTGCTTCCGACTGGGGAGATGCTAACAGGGTCAGATTTAATGCGGCTAAAACACAGGCGTGTCTTTTCTCATTAAAACGGAGTCCCCTACACCTTACTCCGACTTTCCGAGGTGTATCCGTGCCGATAAGGGACCACCTTGAGCTACTTGGTCTGGACTTATCATCCAACCTCAACTTTGGGCGATACATCGAGTGCTTGGCAAAAACTGCTGCCAGAAAACTAGGCATACTTTTCAAGGTCAGGCGGTACTTCACACCTGAACAGCTTTTAAATCTGTATAAAGCACAAGTTCGATCCTGTATGGAGTACTGCTGCCACCTTTGGGACGGCTCTGCCCAATACCAGTTAGCTGCCTTGGACTCGGTGGAGCGTAAAGCAAAGAGACTTATTAACAATAATCCTCTTGTGGAGTCGAAGCTCCAAAATCTCGATCATCGCAGAAAAGTAGCCTGCTTGTCGGTTTTCTATCGGATACATTTCGGGGAGTGTGCGCAGGAACTTTTCAATTTGGTTCCGCCCTCACCGTTCCTCCTTCGGTCGACTAGAAGGTCCGGAGCACTCCATTCTTATGTCGTTGATATTCCACCTATTCGCACTAAGCGCTTTGCCTCCTCCTTTCTGATGCGTACGGCAAAGGAATGGAATGCTCTACCGGCATATGTATTTCCCGAAAAGTACAATTTGGGGCTATTCAAGGCTAGAGTGAATAGGCATTTTTTAGGCAAACGCGTCCCATCGTCGGTCACATCGTCGCTTAACATCAGGTGAGATTGTGGCCAAGCGTGTGTCTATTATATATTAAAAAAAAAATAAAAAAAAAAAAAAAAATATTTTCGTTAACAATCCACGACAACAAACTCCAACGAAAGCCAAACAAATGCTACAAAACTAAAAACCGAAGAGAGAATAGATGTGACCAAACAGCGCTTATATTTTAACCAATCAGTTTTTAACCGACTACAAAAAAATGATCTCAATCTCAATTCGACTGCAAGTTTTTTTTTTGTATGTATGTTACGCGATAACTCCGGTATTTGTGCACCGATTGTCATGATTCTTTTTTTTTTTGGAAAGAGGGCATCGCCATAATAGTCCCATTTAATTTCGAAGAAAACTATCCACCTCTAAAGGTGGATGGTGGATGGTCTTCACGCATGAAGATTCATTTATAAATAGCGCCTACAATTCATTATAAGTAGCAATTATTTTAATGGTTCATTTTGCTATTCTCTAATTCAAGGCGTTTTTCTTTTTCAATATACTTTGAGTAGTGAGAACCGATTTTTATTATATCCTGTGTCAAGTTTTAGTACTCTGCACTGAGATTATTTAATAAAGGTTTATGATCCGGTTGCAAGACCTTTAGTAGGCAGTAGAGCGTTTGAGTAACGTCATATTAGATATTTTTTTGAAAAAAAAAACATGACGTTCTTTTTTTTGAAACCTATTAAAGTTCTGTGTATACAGAACTATATTGAAATTTTAGACTTCAGTAGCGAGTACCATAGACAACAGAATTTTGATTCAGAACTCAAAAGAGCACCTATAAGATATGGTTTATGAAATTATAACAGACAGATTAAAGTACAGGAGTAGAAATACATTATTGTGTTAACAGTATTATACACCGCATTTTTATCGAGATATTCAGTTTAAAACGATGAAAACTACTAGAGAAGATACAAACATTATATGAGTAGATCCAAAAGTTATTCCTGATAAGCAAATACTCGTATGTAAACATTCGTGTAATTATTTTACCAATTTATAAACACACATGGCGGATTATTTGCCCGCTCGCTATTTCCAATCCCCCTTCCCATAGGAATCAATCAAACTTAACGGTAATTAACCTGGTGAAATCTTCCTTTGATCATTCCTCTGGTCATTTTGATTGAATGTCTGTTTTTTTAATACATGGGGTGCGAAAGCGATGTTTTTTTTATAATAATAAAAAGAACTGCCTCTGTGGCCGCACGGTTACCATGCCGGACTGCCATGCAGAGGTCCCAGGTTCGATTCCCGGGCCGGGAGAAATGTTTGTATGGCTTACATTTATTTCTCTCGTGAGTTTGGGTGTGATTTGTGGTTGTCTATGTGTGTGTCCATGGCACCCGCGACACAGGGTTTCCCTAGTGCGGGGCTACGTTGAGTGTGTGCGTTATTTATTTATTTATTTAAAAAAGAAAATAATGGCAAGTTTGTTATTATACAAATCACCCTGTACTAAAAAACAACTACACATAAGGCGAAATATTTGAACGTAAGCCTAGATTTTAGGAGGCGAGCTGTCGCTCCATCGAGTCCCTCAATCTGCGCGCTCAAATTAATATAAATAAAATACGAATAGGCGGAGAAAATTTTACACAGATCGGACGTTGACAAACGCCCAATGGCGACTGACGGGCAGCTGCTGGTAGCTGTAAAGGTACCTAGCTAAGTGAAGCAATAGATTTCTCACAGATGGCGCTACGGCAAAAAGTCGTTAAAAACCGAAACAAAGATCTGCAAAAGTACATAGAAAAATTCATAAGGTCCTCTGATTTGTTCCGTGGCTTATATAGTTGGCAACGCGTCCAGCACGGTTTGCTAGGAGACGCTCTTGCTGCGAATCCAGCCGGGTCGTAGGTTTTTCTAAGTTCGATCTTTGTATTAATAATTATAACATAACTATTTATTTGAATAGTTTTTAATCCTTGTAGCAACTATTAATGGAACCATCGGTGTCTTATTCAGATTTGGAGCCTAATTACTTTCGTCTAACCTAATATTCTGATGAACAACTTGGTCACTTGTTTCTTCTAAAAACAGTTTTTCTTCACCATTACTCAATGTACTTACTACCTCTATACTTTAATTACCTGTTACATGTTATCTATCATGTTGTTTGTATTATAACTGCCTCTGTGGCCAAACGGTCACGTGCTGGACTACCACGCAGAGGTCCTGGGTTCAATTCCTAGGCCGGGAGAAATATGTGCATGGCCTACATTTATTTCTCTCGTGAGTTAGGATGTAATTTGTGGTTGTCTACGTGTGTGTCCATTATTATTTATTTACTATTACTACTTACTGTATTACTTACTATACTAACTTGAGAAATGATTGGTTCTCTATGCAAACTTTGATCCCCTATTTCACCCCCTTTTAGATTTATTTTTGAAGAAAAAAGTAGCCTATGTCCTTCTCCTTGATCACATCCATCATCTATCTTTATATTAAAGTTCATCATATTTGGTTCAGCTGTTTTTGCCTGAGAACAGACAGGTATTTCCACATTTATAATATTAGTTCGGATTCTTAGCGTATATCAAGTCTTCTACAAGAGCGTATAATCCCAAACTAACCTATATGAACAAAGTACCGTGCGAGAGCTTAGATAAATAGTGACCAAATGGGCGGCTGTGTAAATAATCCAAAAATAACGAGAGTGCAATTAAATCGAGCTTTGAGACACCGGTTCAGCGGGGGACCATCAAAGGGAGAAAGATAACTGTCACGTGTCGCGACCAGGACGAGTTTGTCCAGAATCTAGAATGTATGGTTTGCAAATAAATTAATTCAGGATTGTTATTATTTTTTATTTTATTGTATTTCTTTTTATAGTCTATCTTTCTTGGTTGCCGGTTTTTACAAAGTTTTGAATAGTTATGTAGTTGTCGTCGATAGTTTTATCGATAGATTGTGAAAGAAGAAAAAAATTTGCCAAAAATGACT
>NW_020653611.1:1650830-1685597 GCF_003589595.1 Hyposmocoma kahamanoa | reverse complement strand
GTATTCTGTACTGAGATTATTTTATTATAAACGACACACCTGTCCATAATAGTTGCAGTGCCACTCAGAGCTTCAAATCGCAAATATCTGCACTGTCACTGCGCCCTTCACCCTGAGATATACGTTAAGACATAAGTCCCATGTGCCTGTAATTTCACCAGCACCCTTAACCCTTCAAAACCGGAATGCTGTAATGCTTACATTACTGCTTGGCGGCAGCGATAGGTAAGGTGGCAGTACTTCTCTGGATAAACGGTTACCAATCAGTAGGCCGAAATGACATTTTCCAGAAATAACTTTTAGTCGAAATTTCATAACCTCGAGAGTCATTTTGAGAGGAAAATGTTTTTTCTTTTAAACCTAACTTAACCGAACCTAATCGTGTCTTTCCGATAAACATCTACTATATCCTGAAAGAACAACGGTTTCGTTATAATTCGGTTTTCGGTGTAATGAAAATTCGAACAAACGTTATTTTGGACAAAAAAAATTTTCGAGTTTGTGATAGGTTACCTGGATTAACTTTTTTACAAGCAGTTCTGCTACTAGTCATCATCAAAGAATTTTAAGGCTCCTGTGGTCTGCCACGCTGGTCCAGTGCGGATTAAGGACTTTACAAGTCTTCCAAGGGTATTCAAACTACTTGCGGGTTTCAATACGATGTTTCTGTTCACCTTTAGCGAGAGATATAACTACTAAACATTGACATTTGTAAGTAATAATAAGTATATTTTATTTTTTTAAAACATCCGGATTTCCACATTGAATAGAGGTTATTTCTCAATGCATTTTGGTAATTTTTCCGCGCTACAATAATGGCAATAAGATGAACATCGCTCGGAGAAAACGCTTCTTGATTTATGGCTTCATTTCGAGCTAACAGGAAAATTATACACTTTAATAACAATTTCTATTTACGTACGAAGCAAAGTCATGTTTTAAGGTCATAATATTATTTTAACAAGTTTGTATTTCACCTTTGATGGAAAAAGAGGGGAGTTATAATTATGAAGCTTTATTTGAAAGCGAAATTTATCAGAATGGTTCTTAGCTATGTCTGTTGAACTCGGAACACCAAGTCTGCTATTTTTAAATGATCTCAGTGGTTATCCATCGACCTACTATTCAACTGCTATTGTAATTTTTTGGTATTTTGTTCTTCAATGGCGAGTCGATGGCACGTCCATGGCGTAGTATATAAAAATTTACTATATCCGCTCACGCGATACATGCAGCTGTAGACACATACCACACCTAGAGGTGCCGGTGATGATTTTATACCGATTTATCGGATAACGAAGTTATAACAGGTAAAAGAACTAATATTAATTGCTATTTCAGTAACTACTCTAGCAAACCATAAAGTTTTTAATGCCTGGGTTTGTCATTTAAAAAAATAAACAACTTCAAAAATATGTCACGACAATCGTGTGTGTTATTGTTTGGGCTGGTGATTACGGTGTTTATTTATTGAAAACATACCGTAAGTAGCGTTTTTAAAGTTTACCCTGAATATAAATGTTAATAAACTATACTTTAAGGAATAATTTCATGGTAAACGTTAGAACCACTCAAACGGAATATTATCATATTTATCCAAGTACACCAAAAATTTCATTAGCTTTTTAAGTGCAGGATTTGCGGTGTATTACTGCATATTAATTGAGATGTTTTTGTGGGTAGTATGGAGGGTATTTATTTAGCAATGCAGAATAATAATTTTTATTTATAAAAACTTGGAGGCTACACCGACAAGAGCATGGCTCTTAAATAAAATGAATGAATGAATAAAAACTTGTATTTAAACTGAATCCTTTTCTAATTTGCGAACCCAAATAGCCGCCATTTTGCGGTAGGAGGAGCGCATCGCGTGAGTGGTTAAGAATAAAACTTGAACTTGATATCACTATGCCAACCGCAAAAATAACGATAAAGAAGACAATAACGCAATTAGTAATCATTAGAACGTCGTAACATTCACATTTTTGGCAATTTTTTTTTCCGTCACAATCTCAAACTCGGTGTCATGTACAAGGTGCGTCATTTCACGCCTGACGAATTATACCTGTTGTACAAAACACGAGTTAGGTCTTGCGTTGAGTATTGTTCGCACCTCTGGGATGGCTCCGCCAAGTACCGATGCCTTGGACAGTTTGCAGCGTCGCGTCTCACGAGTCATTGGCGATGAAGAGTAATATCTACAACTGCGTAGAGACGTTGCATCATTTGACGCCTTTTATCGGATGTACCATGGCAAGTGCTCTGAAGACTGGTTCAACCTTATCCCTCAACCTTTCTTGCTCCGAAGCACGCGTGCAGGCCTTCGTAGTCACCGTTTTGCAACTAGTCATATTCCATCGAGAACTAAAAGGTTTGTTGGCACCTTCCTCTGTCGCACATTTGAGAAATGGAATGCCCTTCTGTGTCAGGTGGAATGGAGTCATCAGTCATCTTCCTGTCATGTGTTAAAAAAAACTATCGATAAAAGCATCGACAACAATCACAAAACTATTTAAAATTTTATGAAAACTGGCAACCCTACAAATGTCAGTTTCCTCCGTCTTAAAAAAACAGACTATAGTATATTATTGGCTCTATTATGAATACATTTTGTTTTACAGAGTAGTGACTTAAGTAAAGAGTTTTAAAAGAAAATAGTATGCAATATTATGTTATAACACCAGTTGGTGGCATTGTCAGGGGATTGTGCGCAAATAATTCAATATCACACACAAATTATTTTATTTCTTCGTGATACATACATAGGTCATACAGGAGTTACAAGATATTTTTATGATATCAAAGTGACGGGAAGGACTAGTTGTGCGTCTGGTGGTAAGCGGCACGCTTGTCCTTAGCAGTTGCTGTGTGTAACGTTCAAAGATTTCAATCGCAAAGATCTGAGTCACCTTGAGACATAATTAAATTACAAAGTCCCATATATATAAGCAAGTATCTTTAATCTTCAAAACCGAAACACAGTAATGTTTACTAACTGCTTGGCGGCAGAAATAGGTAAGGTGGCAGTACTTCCCTGGACGAACTCTTTCACAAGGAGCTCTACTGCTACTAATCAATTAATATCAATTCTTAATTCAAGTTGAATTTGAAAAGGAGTCTTAGTTATGGTTATCCTACGAAGGACTTTTGCTGCACGGTTTTTTTATGGCAGGGTGAGGACACTCTTTTCTAAGTAAAGGTTAGTAACTGAATATTTTTGATATGCAGGGTCTGTAGTTACTGGTAGTCAATGTTGTGGAAATGCGTGTAAAGCTGTTGATACGGCTCGCGCTGGCACGTCATAAATATTGCACCCCTAGCAGGGATTTATTCCGGACAGTTTGCATTTCATTTGGGAAACAAAGTTTTTGGACATTTATATATTTATAACACCATGCATGTACTTGATGTATGTAATGTTTTTCTACCATGATATTCAATTTTTGTGTGTCATTACTCCACTAGTTTGTTGTAAATATTGATACAAAGATCAAACACTAAAGTACGTAAAGTACGGGCACGCTGTGATGGCCGTTTTGACGTTTGTCCGCTCATCAAGTTTCGTATTAATTCATAACTACGCTGAAGGAGCTAATTGACGTGTATTGTTGTCAATAGTGACGTGCAGTAAAATTTATGGATATGTATAATTTTCTTAGACTATGGAAACCAAAGGACATGTTATATTGACATATACAGGGTGGAAATTTGTAATGCCACCTGGAGGGAAAGTGCTCTAAATACTGGAGATAGAAATTTTTACTTAAAGGAAACATTCCTTTATTTTTTAAAAGAAATAAAACTGCATTCCTAGATTTTCGAAAATTTCTAGCAACACGCGGGAATCGAACCCGCTTTAATCTGAAAAAATTGCACCCTGCACATTTATTGCATCGATCGATAGTGTTAATTATAAGAACAAAATCTCTCTCACAAAATTGGGTAATTAAATGAAAAAAAAAAACCATGAAATCTTAACGTATTTTAATAAAACGACAAAAATGGTATTCTAACTAATTAGTTGCTCGAAATGAGCTCCATTTTCTTGGATACACAAATTTAATCTTTTCAAGAATTCATTTTGAGAAACTTTTAATAACGTGTTGTGATGAATTGTATTACAAATCGTATTCTGAACCTCAGCCTTCAACTCGTTTGCACTCGCATAGGATTTAAGGTAAATAAATAAAAAAAATTAAATCAAGTAAGATTCTCTTTCAACGTTTGGTGCGGTATAAGTTTATACCACCTCCGGCAAACTCCCGTCAAAGCTCAATGCAAAACAAATGAATATATTTTTTCACGACATTGACTTACAATTATATGGACGTCGGGTCCGCGCTAAAAAGTGTCCGCACTTGTAAGGCGCTAAAATCGTATACAGAGCACGACACTCCGCTTTAGTCTTCATTTGTTCTACTGACAGCGCGATACTGCGATGACATTACAATTTAAATTTCGAATAGGTTGAATTGGGACATTTTTTTCGTGGTTTTTGTATTAGACCCGTCGTCCATTTATTTGTAAGTCAATGTTTCACGATAATGAATTGAGATTCAATTTCACTATTGTAATCTGTCAAATGCTACAAAACGACCATCATAGCGTACCGGCACTGTAAGAATAATTCCTCCGATCCGACTGAATTCGAACCAGCGCTTTCAAGCAATCCATGCCAGATACTCTCCTAATTGAGCTACGGAACGATCCACCAGATCTTACGAATTTTTCTATGTGCTTGTTGCAGATTTTTGTTTTTGGTTTTTTACCATTTTTTGCCGTGATATGAGAAATCTATTTCTTTATCAAGCCAGGTGCCTTTACAGCTACCATTACCAGCAGCTTACTAGAAATGTTAGGATGTTTTACTACCATGATGTTTTGCTTGAAGGTGCTGGTTCGAGAACGAAAGAATTTTTCTACATTATGTTTATCGTATGAAATCGGCGATATAATCGGATAATACACCGTAAGTCAAATACATAGAACTCAAACTAATTAAAACATAATAGCAATGGAGCTCCTTGTGAAACAAATCGTCCAGGGGAGTATTGCCACCACAATTCTGCAGTAATGTGAGCATTACCTACTGTATTCCGGTTTTGAAGGGTAATCGCTCACGCGATGCGCTCCTCCTACCGCAAAATGGCGGTTATTTGGTTTCGTAAATTTGAAACGCATTCAGTTTAAATACAAGTTTTTATAAATAAAAATTATTATTCCGCATTGCTAAATAAATACCTACCTTACTACCAACAAAAACATCTCAAATAAAATGCAGTAATACACCGCAAACCCTGCACTTAAAAAGCACTAATGAAATTTTTGGTGTACTTGGACAACTATGATAATATTCCGTTTGAGTGGTTCTAACGTTTACCATGAAATTACTCTATAAAGTATAGTTTATAAACATTTATATTCAGGGTAAACTTAAAAAACGCTACTTACGGTTTGTTTTCAATAAATAAACACCGAAATCACCAGACCAAACAGTAACACTTACGATTGTCGTGACGTATTTTTGTAGTTGTTTATTTTTTTAAATGACAGACCCACGGATTAAAAAATTTTTTGGTTTGCTAGAGTAGTTACCGAAATAGCAATTAATATTAGTTCTTTTACCTGTTATAACTTCGATATCCAATAAATCGGAATAAAATCAACACCGGCACCTCTAGGTGTGGTATGCGCCGACGGCTGCATGTTTTTTTTTTTTTTTTTTTTTATACTTGACAGGCAAATGACTCCACTCCACCTGATGTTAAGTGGAAAGTGGTATCCAGCGGCTACGGGTGCTGATGCAGACACACATGACATGTTAATTTTATGTCTCTGGGTGACTACAATATTGGAGAATTTTCGTAAATTAACATTTTTTTAATTAGACATAATATAGCAAAATTATTCAATCAAATAATTGCAAGATGGCGGATCATAGTTTTAAAAATGCATTTAGTAGCGGTAGAGCTCCATGTGAAAGAGTTCGTCCAAGAAAGTACTGCCACCTTACTTCTGCCGCCAAGAAGTAATGTGACCATTACTGCGTTACGGTTCTGAAGTGTGCTGGTGAAATTACAGGTACATGGGATTTGTTAACTTATGTATTAGGATGACGGGCGCAGTGTCAGTGCCCATCAGATCTTTGCAATTTAAAGCTCTGAGTGGCTCTGCAACTGTTTTTATAATCATAATTTTAGCTGTAAGTTTAAATTATGATTGAGAATAATGTTTTTAGAAAGGCAACGAAAAAAATAAATTCGTCAATATCATTGTCTTCATCACGTTGTTGTCTGTTACCGTTAGCGAGAGAGAGCTCAGAAAATTGAAAAGACAGTCAAGTTGACCATTAGAGGTTTAATTTTTTAAAGCATTTTTAACAAGTAAAATATCAGGCTTATTTTCCGGACTACAATACCCCAATATTTTCATTGCATTCGGGTGTACGTAGAGAGCCTCTCGAACCCAGGTGTCCTGTGTGGCGTTTGCTGGGGAGCGCGGGGTCACTACACCGGAGTGCGAAGGGTGTAGGGAACATAAAAATCTTCAGAGACGATACAAAACTTGTTAGGTGTTTTTTTAATGGCAGTGGTGTCGTCGTTTGTTTGAAAAGTGATTATGAAATATGTTTTAAATTTAAATAGCACATTAAATTATGAAATAGCGACAATCATCAGACAAATAAAACTTGTAACGTTACTATTGTATTTTAGTACGTTGCGACAACAATAGATGGCATTAGCGTCGAGTCGAAACGCGCTATGGAAGTGCTCACTATCATAGCATAAGACTGTTGAGGTATGTAGTTAAAAACGGAGCCTTCAGGTCGCCCTGTTATCCCATGGTTTGGTGGTAAAAAAGTTAAGAACTTTAGATTAACCAACTACAGTTAGTGACAGAGTTAGGGATGTTCCGATACCATCAAAGTATCAATACCTACTCAAATGAGTAATCAATTCGTCACACGATACTCATATCGATACTTTTTTAGGAGATATAAAATATGTCCATACTTTAGATTTCGGCGGCGCCATAATAACAAAAAAGGTTTAACAAGCACGTACTGCACAATTAAATAAATAAACGGTCTTTTCTTTTTTTAAAGTATTATAGCTAAATCGATAATTCCGCGAATCGATCGAGATTTTGATAATCAATTATTACTGCGAATTTGTCGTAATTATACCTAAACTAAATATTAATTTAAATAAAAACTGTAATACAAAAGCCTCAAAGCTACATAATAACCCGCCATTTCTCTTTGTGAACTTCCCTCGTTCGCTGAGATGTATGTCCAAAAATGATCCTAAGGGACCATAGATAGACATACATTTTTTTACTCTGGTTCTTCGCGGTTTGCATTTGTTTGCTGTAAAACTGGTGAAAACGGAAAGAAAAATAATTTGGATAAAAGATGATCTTTTCCTGGGAAGTGGGGTTACGGTTACATGTTTGCGCGTGCGCGTTTCGATTCGATATCAGTATTGTACCTTCGATATCCAGTAAAAATTGAAAGAAGGGATTTGATACTAAAAATACTCGGTATCGAAACAAAAGTATCGATACCTCAAGGTATCAATACTTTTGTCCTGCAGATTTTTTTACACGTGACGGACACTGAGAAACGATTACGAAACGAAAACGGAAAACGTCAATTGAAATGTGAAAAACTGAACTACAATTGGTTAAAAGCGGCGGTCTCGGCATGGGACAGACCGAGTCCAGATAGATCGATGGATTTTTTGTGTTCGATCTTTGTATCAGCAATAATAATAAACCAGTTTAGTATTTTCACAAAAAACATGTGAAAATCATGATAGTGAAATATCATGATATTCAGTGAATAAAGACTACTCGTAATGTTTTTGTTCAATTTGTAAATTACACACGTCGAAGATTATCGTTGTCAGTGCCCCGCGCCGGAAGCTGTAGTGTGCGAGGGCGCCGCCCCGGACGTACCTGCAACGTCACTTCCGATCGGTTGGTTTCACTGTTGCTTCTTGGTTCCCTTCGATTGTATCTCGTTTAGTTAAGCTCTAGTTTATCGGATAAATGTTACAAAGTCATGCAGGATGTTGCATTCCTATCATTAGTCCAATTTAATGCCGAACACGACCGAGCATAGGCTGTGTGTAATCTTTTTTGATGTCGATTTACATTTTCTTTTATAATATCTGATGGTAAGTTACACGCCTGTCCATAACAGTAACAGTGCCACTCAGTTGCACTGTCACTTTGAGACACACGTTGACATGTGCCTGTAATTTCAACAGCACACTTACCCTTCAAAACCGGAACGCGTGCTGACATTACAGCTTGACATTTCTGCCAAATGAGTAAGATGGCAGTACTTCACTGGACGAACTCTTTCACAAGGGTCTCTACAGCTACGAAGACATACATACCTACAGTGAGTCCGTCCTTTTTAGTTTAGCTGATTGTATCATACATTGTCATCAGCGTGACCAGTCTGGTTCATTTTTCAAAATTTTATTTAACATGAGAAGAAATAGATTGGTGTCCCATAAACCTAAACAAGAA
Source organism: Hyposmocoma kahamanoa (assembly GCF_003589595.1). Taxonomy (NCBI): domain Eukaryota; kingdom Metazoa; phylum Arthropoda; class Insecta; order Lepidoptera; family Cosmopterigidae; genus Hyposmocoma; species Hyposmocoma kahamanoa. The sequence goes on along the minus strand of NW_020653611.1, from coordinate 1,677,056 downwards.
TTCAGCAAGTACAATGTTAGCCAAAATTAATATAATTTGTCAAAATGTAATAGATCATTAGTAACATCCTGAGTGTTCTCTAAAAAAATCTTTTATTTGCCTCTTAAAAGTGTGTAAGAACGGGTTTAAAGCAAGAAGCTTCGAAATGGACCCTCTGTCTATTTGTTTACGGTTGCTTTTGCGATTAGTTGTAGTCACTTCCACTACAGCGAACGCAACACAATATTTTATAATTTTGACTACTCCCTAATCAGTACTGAAATGTTCCTCAAGGGGCACAACAAGTTCGAGAGGGGAATCTCGTTTACGCCCATCAACTTGCACCACATACGCGTTATCTCTAATAAATACCAAACGGTCAACTTCTACAAACTAACAAATGTCCCGTAATAACAAACCATTTTACGCTTGATCTATTTAGCCTTAACCACTACTGTCACTATATTAATTGCTAACCTATTGTTATCTATATTAACGTACTATTTCACTCAATCAAATTATCTTTCATTCAATGAGCCAATCGACATCCTTTCCATTTCCATCCGGATCCTGGGGTTACAGGGGTCTTTGTACTTTTGTAATAATACCATGATTGTTCCGGGTTCGATTTTTACCGCTTATTACAATGTGCAGGACAATCATACCATTAACCGATATCAAGTTTTTACTATTGATATCAGAGTTACTGATTCTGGAGTATAAACCATGACTTAACTGCTTTCCGGTTTTGAAGGATATGGGTGCTCATGAAACTACCGGCATTTGGGACTTGTCAACTTTACCTGTAGATAATTCTGCCGACATACTGCTGGGAAGATCGGCCTGAATTTGTTTATTTTAGTTAGTGGATATGACCAGCAATATAAATCCCTGTGAAACGTGTTGCGTTATTAAAATAATACTTCTTTTTGGTAATCAAATTCCAATTACTTGAAAAATTTGAAAAGCCAAACACAACAATTCCAACTTATGCATAAAGCAGTAGGATCTCAAAAGTGTTTGGTCCGTGAAAATCTTATTCGTTCCCTATAATAAGGCATTTTGTGCGATGGAAAGGATGAAAAATGCAAATAGCATGCATTACTACCAGTTCTCTAAGTTATCCAGAAAATAACTGGGGTGCTTTTTTTCGTAACTGAGCAAGAATCTAGATACAGATACATCTTACGCAGCGCTTAAAAATCATATCTTATTCCGCGTATAACAACTGTGGTAGCTTGAAAGTTCTGTGAAATGTTTGGCGAGCTGTTTGTCTACATAATTGACAAACTAAAAAAATCTTCTTTACCCAGCAGATTAAGCTCTGTTGTATACGCAGTCCGTAGAATACGTGAGCTTACCGATGTTGCTATTGCTAGACTAGTTTACTTTAGTTACTTCCATAGTATAATGTCCTACGGGATTCTCATGTGTGGTAAAGCGGCAGATATACAAACCATATTTGTGTTGCAAAAACGAGCGATTCGTTCTATGTACCGTTTAGCTTCTCTGAATTATCTCAGATAAATGTTTAGGGAGACTGGTATCATACTCAAATATTTTGTATGCCCGTAAAAATATGCATAACCTCGTTAAAAAAGAAAATATCCATAATATTAACCTCAGAACTAAGTCCAAACTCATGGTACCACGTTTTCGATTAACTAAGGTAAACTATTCTTTTATGGGGAACTGTAGGTATACGTTTTTTCAATAAAGTGGTACCTTGAGTTTGGACTTAGTTCTAAGGTTAATATTATGGATATCTTCTTTTTTAACGAAGTTCTGTATATTTTTAGGGGCATACAAAATATTTGAGTAAATGTACTGTGATGCCACGTCATGATACCAGTCTCCCTACACTTTTCTCTAAGAGAATTCAGAGAACCTAAACGGTACACGCTTTTTCGCACATGAGAATCTCGTAGGACATTAGGGCACTTTAATTACTTCCACATTAGAGAGGACCCGTATTCATCAGTGGAATTTTGGCAAACAGTTAGGCTTAGTTAATTGTTTTCTCACTGCCATTGGCGTCAATTGCGTTTATCAAACTCTAATTACATTTTCAGTTAAAATGAAATAATTTTGAATGTTCGAAAAGTTTTGGCGTTTCATAACTTCTCAGTGACATTGGTGACTTCAAGCTTTAGCAGCAGCAAGCAATGTGTTCTGGATATAACAAACTCACATTCATACATTGCAACTACTTTTATCACACGAGTCAGAAATAATACGAACTTCATATAACTAATAATTTTTATGTGAAATTTGATCACTCTCATAGTTAAGCATAAAAAAGTTATCCAATGATACCTTAAGAATCTTTTTCAGTAGCAGTAGAGCTCTTTGTTCGTCCAGGGAAGTACTACCACTTTGTTTACCTATTCATGCCGTCATGCATTAATGCTTACTGCGTTTTGGTTTTGAAGGGTAAGGTGCTGGTGAAATTACAAGCATACGGGACTTGTCAACTTGCATTATCTTAGAGTGATGGGGCAGTGCTACAGATCTTTTCCGATTTAAAGCTTTGAGTGGCATTACAACAGCCAAAAAAATTAAAATTCTTTGATTTCGGACAACGACGTCCATCATTTGTTAGTAATAATATCAAGAAAAGTGCATATAAATTAGTGTAAGTAGATTCATTTTTTTTTTACATCAATTTTCAAATCACCTTTCTCATGAAGCGTTGCCATATGGGAGAGGTAATCCTACCAGCCACAGTTTGTAGGATGCTGTTGGGACTGTCGCCAGAGATGCTGTCTTTTTCCGGAGGATGGCAGCAAAACCATTCGTGTCATACTCTGAAAACATCCCCGATGCTCTGCAGAAACGAGGCAGTCCCAACATCATCCTAAAAATATATTGTACTGTACACGTGGGGTCTCCAGCGGCCGTTTGGTGTAGTCAACCCATAGGCTCCCGGTGTAGAAACTTTGACAGTAAGCTTTAAAAAGCGTTATTTAGAAAGACGGGCGTGTAGCTTACTACCAGGCGCACGACTTGTTCGTTCCATCACTTAGTATTATAAAAAAAAGTCAAGGTACCAACGTTATTAATGAATCATAAACGATCGATACATAGGGCGCACTATAAGTTTCCGGAACTGGCCATTTACATAAACAATATTTAAAAAGTTATCACAACATTTGAAAATAGAACTCTTTGTAGAACACAGCTTGTTTCATCTGACTGTCACTTGTTTTTACATCGTGGCATCATTTTAGAAATTGGTTGTCTACATCACCATGGATTTAACTCGTTCAATTTTCGTAGTATGATTTTCTACAAATTTAAGTGTAATTTAACATCTCAGCGGAGCTTCGCTTGGCTTCAAACTGCTTTTGACGATGAAGCACCATGCAAGACGACTATTTATAGCTGGTTTGCAGAATTCAAACGTGGTTGTGTGAATCTCAGTGAAGAATTTCGTGATGGTCGCCCGTCCATTGCTGTGAGCAATAAAAACATCGATGATGTGCGCCGTATGATCAAAACAGACAGGCATGTGACATACCATGAGATTCGGGCATCTTTAGGCATAGACATGTGTCAAATACAATCAATACTACAAAAAAACATTTGGATGTGAAAAAGCTGTGCTCTCGGTGAACCCCACACAATTTAACTGAGGCTCGAAAAACGGATCGCGTCACTTGATGCAATGCCATGCTTACCAGATTCAACGAAGGGGCGTCAAATTTGGTGTGGGACATAGAAACAGGTGACGAAACATGGATTTATAGTTACGATCCCAAAACAAAGCAGCAATTGAGCGTATGGGTCTTTCGAGATGAGCCGAAACCAACCAAAGTGGTGCGCGTACAAAGTGCCTCTAAGCGGTTGATTGCTTCGTTTTTTAATAAAACTGGACACGTGGCTACTGTTGCTTTGGAGAATCGTTGTAACGTGAATAGTGATTGGTACACGACCATTTGTTTGCTGGAAGTTATTGACAAATTCCGTAAAAATAACCGTAAACGCTGTGTCATCTTGCACCACGATAATGCCAGTTCCCACACGTCCAGACAGAGAAATGAATTTTTGAAGGTGAACAACGAAGACCTTAAGAGACTTCCCGCGGACAGTCCCGACCTGGCACCTTATGACTTTGATTTATTTCTAAAAATTAAGAATCAATTACGCGTCAACGATTTTCATCACCTGAAGAGGCTGTCGAAGAGTGTGAAAAATATGTTTCAGAGATTGTCATGGAGGAGTTGCATAAATGTTTTCAAAATTAGTTCATTCGTATGAAAAAGTTCATTAACACTAACGGAGAATATTTTGAGAAACAATAAATTCATTTCTGACTATTTATAGTATTTTTTTCTTACTCATTCCGGAAACTTATAGTGCGCCCCATGTGTACAGCGTGTACACTTGTACTCACGTAAATTAATTTACATCGAGTGTATGAAGGATGTATCGGAAATGCTTTGAATTTCAAACCTCGCCGTAGTAATCCGATAGTGTTGTGTAAATAACGTGTTCAAATGTGTTTGTACGTGTATGTATAAGATTGTATTTAGGGCGAACCACAATACGTTGTTCATCTTCACATCTATATTCCATTAGCAAATACGGTTTAGCTTACCAACCGATGGTCCAATTCACCTTGAGCTCCTCCTTAATCTATCCTTGCTTTGTAATTAGGTAACATGAGTAGTATATGATATGTTATAAGAGCTCTGTGATAGCTGGTCAACGTTTAAGACGAAACAAACGCCTGAGGTGCCATCAGCCAGGTAACGGATGGACCGGTAGGGTTGGCACAATATTTATCCAGGACGGAAATTGTATTTGGAATTTAAAGCGACCAATGTTAAGGAACGGGTAGTATTAGTAACAAAAGCTTATTTACTCTAAGCTGCCGATAACTTTTGTGCATAGAAAATACGGAAACAACCAAACGAAACACTGAAAGTTCCCAAAAATGTTGCTGACGTCCTATTGCAAATGTAAAAGCGATATTTCACAAATTTTGGTACTTGTTAAACTATTTCATCATATGGAAATACCAACATGAGTGACGATACATGTAGCGAATCGCAGCAATCGATACAAATCTCTTTTGTATATATTTTATAGTCTCTTTGTTTTGTTCTTAAATTCTAAATTTAAACGTGATTGTTTTAGGCGCCTTTTTCATGACTTGAGCTAGTGTTTGCTGTTTTGCTTTGATAGCGACAATGTGTTTTCTAGTAAATTATTAATAAACTGGAAGTACACTCACTTGTTGTTAGCACTCAATCTTTAACCCATTGATACAGTCTGCTACAATATAGGACATAAATTGGTATGCTTAAAATAATAACGCATAGAAACTTAGCCCGCACACGCTAAGTGAGGCAAACTGAAGCGCTCCCAAAGGGCCTACACTAGCGGGCGGGCCTTCAATGCTCAAGGTCAACTTGCACTGCGAACAGCTCCAGAATTTTAGCTAAAAATGACGAAATGTGCGGTAAATGAGTGTAAAAATACGTCAGACAAACATTAAGTAGATACTAACATCACATTCCACAAGGAAGTAACGCGTTTCAACTTGTATTTTTATATAAATATTTTACTCTACTACTAAAACTAGCCTACATGAATTTGATTTTTGCCTCACTTGTGACAGTTCGTTTGATATGAAACTATCATTCTATGCGTTATTATTCTAAGTTGGTATGGTTAGTTTTACTTTCGGAAGTGGAGGATTTTATTCGGAAGCACAGTTTTTTTGTCGTAGAATTGTGATTTGATCAAAATATACTTCATGGTTTGCTTGACGTGATTAATTTTGTCGGTATGTTTTCTGTTTATTGGACCGACATGAAATTTATTGGAACAACAAGTGCTACCGCTAGTAACGTCACGCCATGTCTTTGTATCAGAGACATATCTAAATGTGTGAAAATGTCAATCTTAAAATAGATACCATCTAAATCGTTTACCCAAAAGCTTTGCTTCATGTTTATTTAGTTTTCTCACTGTTTGTCATTTGTTATCAAGAATTAAAGAGACCAAACAATAATCACCACGGCTAATTTGTCGAATGTGCATCAGACAATAATCAAAGAAGTATCCATACGCAATGTGTAACGGGAAGTAAGCGTGCCTACAACTACGGTACCTATCTGGAAAATAGGGAGGTTATGTGTGTGTTCGGGGCAGCTCACCCAAGGCACAGGCCTTTTGAAAACCCGATGAAGTCTGTGTAAACGGGCTGATCTGGGGTCAGGATTTGACTGATAAAATCCCTGTACAGGTATGCTTGCTCAGGTCATAGTGCCCTTCATGTATACCCTAAGGGTCGGTAGGGAGGGTCACTATGAACAAAACTTAGTAGAAATGTACGGGAGTGTGGTCCACCACTGCTTGCTCTTGGGGATTACATTACATTTTCCAAATCTCGATGCCAGTCTATGATCGACGTTGGTGCTATATCATGAGGCCGAACACAGGTGCAAATAGACGCCTAAGAATGCCATAATAAATAATAAACTATGTAATCAACCATCTACGTTGAGTAATCGGTTGTTGCAGAAATCCCTGGAGAAGCGAGAAACTGATAACCACAAAACAGAAGAAAAACGACCTCGGGCGGTCCAAGACGTTTTCATTTCATAATATGAAGCAACATAATAGTTCCTGTACCACTCAAAGGCTTAAATCAAAAAAACCTGAGGGACATTGCCACTGCTTACGTCACACTGAGCCTGAGCAAATAGTTTTACCATCACTTTTATCTTTCACAACCGAAACGCAATAATCACATTGATGCTTGGCGGCAGAAATAGATACAGCAGTACTCTCTGGACGAACTCACAGATGGTATGGAGCCCCTTAGCCTACGGAGAGACGTTTGCTCTCTGTGTGTGTTCTACCGTCTTTATGAAGGGTAGTGCTCTGAAAAACTTTTCGAACTGGTGCCACCGTCTCGTTTCTACCATCGCACCTCCCGCCAAAGGAGTAGAGTCCATCCCCACATCTTAGATGCCTGGCATTGTAAGACCACGCGGGCATCTCGTTCTTTTCTTCCTCAAACCTACAAGGTGTGGAATGATCTTCCTTCTGAAGTATTTCCTTTGCGCGATGGTATGGGGTACTTCAAAAAGCATGTTTACAGGGCTCTCAAAGGCTGGCAACGCATAAGCAACTCTTTTGATGTTGCAAATGTCCATGGGCGACGGTGACCATCTTCTATCAAGTGACTCGTCTGCTCGTTTGCCTCCTTCTTTCCATAAAAAAAACTGTTCCACAAGGAGGTACTATAAAATTTAAAACCTTAGTGCTAGAGTAACTTTAACTTATGTACGAAAATACTCGAAGTTAGTAAGGGGTAGTCACTTTTGTGACATCAATGTATTCGTTCATTGGTATCCTATCTAATACTATTATTTTTTACATTGAAAAGAAAATTGTTTAAGGGGCAACCTCGATTTGTGTTTTTTGGCTCTCCTGTAAAATTATGTCTAAAGCACGTACTAGGTTTTGCTCTGGGGCAGTCGAGTTGTCTACACAAGGTATAAAATTATAAGTTGTCACTTAAGTGTTATCATAGACGAGAGCGACGATCTACACGCCCAATGACAATGCGACACATAAAGAGAATGCCTTATCATAACGAGCTGGACTACAATCAGCATACCTAAACGTTGTAGGCAAACAATCTTTGTTTATATAAAGAGATGCCACCCCTAATATGAGAAATACGTCAGCTAGCCTGTGTAATCTCGTTCGGATCGCGGGCACGAATTTCATAAGTGCTCGGCCGAGTTAATGGATGAAAACATTAACTCCTCGGGGTCTGGCGAATTTACCAAGGCTATACCCTCCGGTCGATTGTACCTATTTGCATACGGCATTCGGAATTTATCGCCCACCTCTCCACTTGGTACGGTTTGTAACTCTTAGTTTATAATGGGCTTGCTAAGACGATTATTTATAGCAATGACAGGAAATTGAGTCATCAATTAATATTGCTTTAATGTCATTTTCAGTAAATTGGGTATGTAACCCCACTATGCTCTATTTTTCCATTACGATGCATTTTGGTAGGTCAATGACTGCATTAAATAACAAATGAAATGTAGAGATAATATTAAATTAATAACACAACGCAATATTCATTTTTGTTCGGACTAATACCGCTAGATGGCGTTGGGATCGAGTTAAGACGTGCTATCCAAAGCCGGGTACTCACTTGCGTAACTGTAACCGCTGCACGTTATATTACCAAAAATCGTAGTGTATATGTGGTTCACGAGCTTGCCGCGAGCGGTTCGCAGTGAGCGGTCTAATTGAAGACTGTTTCAAGCGTACATACTAGAACCTCGTTACTGTATCTGCAAGTTACAGTTACAGCTTGCTAATGAGTACCCGGCTCAAGTGTTCACAGAAAATAATGACTTTATTACGTGGAATTTTGTACAAGCGTGGTCACGGGTTATGAGTCTTCAGCTATGTGTTATGAACCTTCAACTTGCCTATTTCATCCGGTGGCGCAGTCAAGGCCACCAGGCGACCAATTCAAAATGCAAAATATCAATGACAAAAAAAATGAAAATAAAATAAGCGTGGTTATTCCTCAGCTAAGGTACTCTGCTGCACTACCTACCTCGCTTTCGAGTCTGCTATCACTTGTGGAACTCTCATGGGACGTGATAGTCTGGTCTACTGTAATACCTGCAAGGGGTGCCTACGCCACCAGCTTCCACTTGTGGGACAGGTTTCGTAGCTGAATAGCTGTAAACCTCTACGTTACCTCATTACCTGCTTTCAGTTGTGGGACCGTTTCGTAGCTGCGTTGTCGTAGAACATCACTCATATAATCTGTTATTGTATTTTTTAATACTGTTGCTCAAAACGTGGTATTTTTCTTACTACAAATCGCGCCGAAAGTTGAATATTTCGCACTAATGCTTTTTACTTTTCAATTTTTCTTTAAATTTACTGTTGTTTCAAGTCTTAAACACAGAACTAAAGAGGTTGTATAATTATTTAATATTTATGTGCTTCATGACGTAAGTCATTCGTCATTAAAACTTATTTACCTACAAACATCTTATTTGTTTAAATTGCATAGGTGTGTTACAAAACAACGGGTTGCATTTAAAAATACCAAAATATTTAACAAGAATGAACAAACCTCCAGTCTCCTGCAAGTCTTCCCTTTCTAATTGAAATTCTTCTTCTTCTTATGACATGGATGGCATACATTACTTACATATATTGCTTGCTATTGTTATGAGAGGATTTGTTGATCAGCGTAAGGTACTCGCCGATTTCTGTCCAGGATGTGTGTACCAGGCGTACAGAAAAAGAATGGTATGTCGCGTTGGATTTGGATACAATCTTTGATGTTAATATGTTAAATATTATAAAATATATTGTATTGGGATAGTTGCTATTACATAATCAATGCTTGCGCGAGTTTGTACGTATTTGTGTATGAGTGTGTAATTTTAAATGCAAATAACTCAAATTCTGGTGGCAGTAGAGCTCTTCCAGTCCAGGTAAGTACTGCCACCTTACCTATTTATGCCACCAAGCGGTAAAGTGAACATTACTGTGTCCCGTTTTTGAAGGGTTAAGGGTGTTGGTGAAATAACAGGCACATAGGACTTGTCAACTTGTCTCAGGGTGACGGGCGCAGTGGCAGTGACCCTCAGATCTTTGCAATTTAAAGCTATTAAGCGTTTCTTCAAATGCTTCCATGGACAAGACAGGCGTGTCACTTACCTGCCGGTGGCACGACTTGTTCGTCCCGTCACTTGGTATAAAAACAGCGAAGAAAAGTTTGTTTAAATTCATATTGGAAATTAATGAATACCAAACACTTTCTAAACGATAACTTATCTCGGAAAAAAATTACTTATTTTCAACTTTAATGGTACACACAAAAGATTAAATTAAAAAAGCCTCGTATTTACGTACACAGGACAATATCGTCTGTAGTTAGTCGATTTTTAAACTGTCCATATTGCTAAAGAGTGATAATTTCTGACAAGTTTGACCTTCCGTAACTACATCACCAATCACTATACCGTGAGATGAGAAATTGAAAAACTTAAAAATTATATTGATTCGTCATTATAATCCACTACTGCAACAATCAAGCAAGAAGTCTGACCTACAGTGAACTTCGTTGCTATGGTGGTGGAGCCAAACAAACGTCTACTTAAAGTATCTAGCTCCATTAGGCAATGAGATTGATTGACTCTAACCTAACGATAATAATGTAGCAAAGATCAATTTAAATAATTGTAACTTTTTCGTTGATAACAAAAACGTACCTCAAAAAACTATAGCTTATCGGCTTTTTTTCAATTCCGATGGGATCCCCTCATCAGATTCTGAATTCTTGGTGACAATGGAACTGTTACGGACTCCTTTGTACATTTTATACTTTTTTGACGTGATAAGTTGATTACATGTATTGTATCAAAAATATTTTTTTAATTTGTGATAGCTGAAACGAACCTGGAACGGTATAGTCGATATCAGGGACCACCTCGAGAGTACACCCGTTCAAATAAAAATAGTATTTTCAAAATCGATCCACAATTGACGAAGAAATCGGTAAGTACACTGACATACCTATAAAATTAGAGCATTTTCCTCGATTTTTATGGATCTCTCACCAGATTCTGACTTGGTGGCAATGGTACCACCACGAGAGGACACCCTTTCAAACAAAAAAAAAAAAAAGAATTTTTTTAAAATCGTTCCACAATTGCCTGAGAAATTGGAAAGCACACATAAAACAGACGTGCAGCCGAACGTACAACCTTCTCCTTTTTTCGAAGTCGTTTAAAAAAACTACCTTTTACAAATATCCTACATAAATATTATAGCAAACACTTCACCCTTATGGTGGTGTATTCATTGGTTAACGATTTTTTCAGGCGCTTCCTTTACTTAATTAATCAATTCGGTTGGTCACGCACACGTGTCGTTACTTATTGATTGGTATTTGGTAAACATTGAATTATATTATTTATGTATCGATATTTTAACTTTAATTTTAGAATGAGGACGATTTAAAAAGCTTGAGATATCTCTTTGTATCTTAACATGAAGAAACAAACTTTATTTGAAAGTGCGATCGGTCAGGTGAATGCGATACAGAGATACATGTATCCATTTGGCAAACTAAATCTTATTTACCATTATCCCGATGAAAACACATCTCGATTTAGTGTACTTGAATTTTTTCGAGTAGCACAAATGCTGTACATATCACCTATTATTACTTTTCTTGCTGCTAGAGTACAATAATGTAGACGAATTCAACAAAGTAAACTATAAAGTAAAATCTGAAGTCAGTTTTGGACAACAAATGTTTAATTTAAATTAAAATAATTTGCATAGGCTCGAAAAAACTCTAATATGGGTGTTTTGGTAGTTGTTTCCAGAAGCACTGTTACTTAAATCATCTAACAGTATTCAATCTAAAACTAGGTAAAAAACGCCTGATAAAAATTTAAAGCAATGACCACATATCTACATTTCTATTACTAAGGACAACTTGTAACCAGGAGTTGAAAACAAAGTTCTGCGTAGGTAAGTGATGAACCGCGGGCGCGCTGTCTACCCGTCTGCCCATCCATTAGTCAAATAGGTTTTCCATCAAGATTAACTTATCTACTGGCGTCCCCTGCTTTGCCCTTCAATTATGCCATTGGGTAATAAGAAATCTACGCGTTTTATAAAACTACTACCTAACGATGACAGAGCTTGTAATCTCAAATTGTCTTAATTTTACTACTATAGATAGAACATTGTTTTCTTGATTAGAGTGCAACTTACTTACGTTCAGTTGATTATCGAATTTATATTATGAAACAACTATGGTTTGGAGGAATTGGCAGTTTAATACGAGCAATTATAATAATTGTATAATTAGTATAATACAATACAACTCTGAACACAGAGTTTCATTCAAAAATTGAATCTAAAGAAATCGGTAGGGTTGAGCCTAGGTAGGTGAGCTTTGAGTGGCACTGCAACTGTTATGGACAGGCGCGTGTAGCTTACCATCAGGCACACAACTTGTTTGCCCCGTCACGCCAGTGGTTGTTGAGTCTACTGTAAGGAATCAAAAATAGAGACGAAATGTTTTTTAATTTGTTTGAAGACTATTCGGCTGAACCTTTACGGTGATAACTGTGCTCCGATAGGCCAGCTTGAATTTGAAACAATTGACGGGTGTCGTCAAATTGTTATATTTCAATCGACCAGTTTAACTTGAGCTTTGCTATAATGAACGTAAATTGAAAAATTACTTACCTATTTAATATTTAATTACCAATGAATGTGATTCCGTTTGTTTTGTAATTAGACGTTTTGCTGTTTTTTCCACATTACCGAATGGAACAGCCGCATTGTCTTTATTTGGTAGGTCAATGTCTGTACTATAATAAATACAGAATATTTTTGGAATATACGGATATGTACCCACAGGTCAGTTGTTCGCGCTGTACTATTTCAGCTTTCTAATTTGTGATTTCAGCGCAACGAGAGTTGATATTGAAAAATAATATAAGGCTCGTATGCCTGATGAGGTGGCAGGGATGGATGGCCCTTATTTCGTCTCTATTTCTGGTTATATACTCGATGAGTAGTTCTGAGGTATTTGTTTGAAATTGTACTGTGGGTGTGTTTCGTTTAGAATTAGAAAACACCTAACCAAATTTCCCAAAATATTATTTAGGCATTCTATATTTAATAGAATTTAATTCGATTGAATATTTTAAGAGCTCAAATTCCCTCAAGATATCTCGAAGAAGGTTTCCAGATAATTTAAAGTAAAAGTGGGCACAACTTTATTAATAGATCACAAGAGGGCTTTGAGGAACTATCTGTAGGTAGTCTTAAGAGTGATTCTATTCTTTTTTCTCAAGTAACCCTTCTAGAATGCTGCAAGACCATTTATAAAATGTAGACAGTTTTTATTTAGTCTTGTAGACAGTTTTTAGATTATTAGATATATAGATTAGTGATTTTTTTTAGAGATATATAGATTAGTGATTTTTTTGACAGTATTACAAAACCTTTATAGTTATAAGAATAGTGAGCGTAATATGCAATAAAAAACTTTTCAAAACACTAGGTCAAAAAACAATTGAAAAAAATAATTTTTCGCACCAATTTATCGCAAAAAACGTTATTCTGTATAATTATATGAAATGTGTTATATATGACTAGAAAGGTGGATAAATTCCCTACCATATAAATATAAAGTATATTTTAATGACATACCTAACTTATGTTGGAAGAAATAAAATTTTCATTACAAAATTGAGGTTATTTCTTCACGCCAACCACATTTCACACAGTGATTTCACTGTATTCTATTGATAGACGGCACAATACACATACACAACATTGAAGTACAGTAGTTTACGCGCTCATTTCAATTGTTTTTATCATTTCAGAACACGAAAGTACTCATAATGTTTATGTTAGAATATAAGTAAAACACTTATATACTTTAACTATTCTTTAATTTGGGAATATCTCAAAATACAACCGCACAATGCACTTCGACCATAGATCCGGAAACTGACATAGTGATACATCTTTTCTTTTTTTTTTATATTACATAATGGACATTGCCATTTAACACCCCTTCTCAATGTACATAATATTTACCTACCCATACATATATACCTTCACCTTAATATTACAACACTTACATTTACACTTATTTACTTTACTTTTAACCTACTTATGTACTTATTTACTTTTGTTTTTACTTTAAGTTACATACGTTAATGAACTTATACAATAGCGTTTTATTTAGGGCTTTAGTAAACATGTCTGCTACCTGTTCCTTTGTTTCTAAATATTTTAATTGTATTTTCCCTTTCCTTATCTGTTCTTTAATGAAGTGATATCTAATATCAACATGCTTTAATCTCTTAACTGTATCTGTGTTTGCAATCATTATTGCTGATTGGTTGTCACAATGTAATACAACTGGACAACAATTTCCAATATTAAAATCACTCAAAAGATTTATTTGCCAACATGCTTCACTTGCAGCCATGCCAGTTGCTATATATTCTGACTCTCTTGAAGACAGACTGACACTACTTTGTTTTCTTGAGCACCAAGAAATTAAACAATTTGCAAACATAAAACAATATCCAGTAGTGGATTTTCTGTCATTTAAATCTCCTCCCCAATTTGCATCACAGTATCCAATTAATGTTTCCCCATTACACTAATACGATAGTTCAAAATCAATTGTATGTTTCACATACCTCAATACTCTTTTAAGAGCAGTTAATAAAGCATAGTTTGCACAGTTTTGATACCTGCTTAATATAGATACAGCAACACAAAGGTCTGGCCTAGTGCCTGATACAGCATACATCAGACAGCCTATTATCTGTCTACATTTATTTTCTACATATTTGTCTATGTTCTTGTTATTTTCAAATATTTTCACATTAAAATTTTGGTCCATCGGTGTAGACATAGGTTTACAATTTTCCATTTTAAATTTATGTAATACATTTTCTAGATACTTTTTCTGACTAAGTGTAGTAATACCCCTTCTTAAATCCTGCTTTACTTGAATACCCAAAAACTCCTAAACAAGTCCTAAATCTTTCATAACAAATTTGTCATTTAATATTGCTTTAAGGATATTTACTTCGTTTTCATCTGAACCAAAAATTAGTAAGTCATCAACATACAATAAAACATACACTTGACTTTTCTCATTACACTTTGTATACAAACAACAGTCACTTTCTGATCTAATGAAACCTTGCTCTGTTATTACAGAATTAAACTTATCATTCCAATATTTTGGTGACTTCTTTAAACCGTACAATGATTTATTTAATTTAACTATCTTATTATTTTTGCTATAAGCCCCTTCTGGTAATTCTAAGTATACATCCTCATTTATTTCCCCATGCAAAAAAAGCTCCCGTTACGTCCATCTGATAAATAGGTAAATTAAATTTAGTGGCCACCGACACAAAAACTCTAAAAGTAGATAGTTTTGCAACTGGAGAATAAATCTCATACAAATCTAATTCATCTTGTTGTTCAAATCCTCTGGCTACTAACCTAGCTTTGTATTGTATATTGTTATTTGTAGTTTTTATTTTAAAAACCCATTTGCTGCTTATAATTTTATCATTTACAGGCTTATTACAAATTTCCCAAGTATTATTACTTCTTAATGTATCTAATTCTTTCTTCATAGCTTTCTCCCATTCCATAGCATCTTTTCTTTGGATAGCTTCTTGATAGCTTTTCGGTTCTTCTATGTCTTCAGTACATGCATAATGACATCTATAACAAGTTGTTGGTTTTCTCACCCGCTGACTCCTCCTCAGCTGAGGTGATGCTTGCTCTTCTTCATCAGATTCACTTTCTGCACAAGGTTCATATACACTATTTTCATCACTAGAATAGGAAGTATCGTGGTGACTTTGTGGTGACCGTGTTGTCCCATAAGTTTGTTCACCTGTCATTGGTAGCTCACTTGTGTCTTGTTCACATCCTATTTCTGTTGAAACTTCACAGATTTCTGTTTCTTTGTTCGGTATAACACACTTTATTGGTTCATCTTTCTGATTTTCTATGAATATAATATCTCTTTTAAACTCAATGCTATTCCTTTGTGAAAAAAAGATTCTATATCCTTTAACTTCTTCTCCATAACCCACCATTATTCCTTTTTCTGCTTTAGAGTCCCATTTCCTTCTCTTTTCCTTTGGTATATGTGTGTACACAGGTGTACCAAAAATCTTTAAAGCGTGAAGGTCAAATGTCTTGCCTTCCCAGAGTTCATAAGGAGTTTTCCCTTCTTCACGACTCTTTGCTGTTCGATTTAACACATATGCAGCAGTATTTATAGCTTCTGCCCACAGATTCTTTGGTAAATCCTTCGCACACAGCATTGTCCTAGCTGATTCAACAAGGGTTCTATTTTCCCTCTCCACCTTGCCGTTTTGTTCTGGCATATATGGTACGGTAGTCTGATGCACAATACCATACTTCAAGAATAACTGTTGAACATCTTTGTTCACAAATTCCAGCCCATTGTCACTTCTAAAATATTTTACTTTATTACCAGTTACATTTTCAGTTTTCTTTATAAATTTCTCAATATACTCCTTCACTTCATGTTTGCTTTTCATAAAATACACATTTCTATAATTAGAGTAGTCATCTTTTAGTACAAGTAAATATCTGGAGCCTCCTACAGACCTCTCCTCCATGGGTCCGCAAACATCGGCGTGAATCAATTCACATATTTTAGACGACTTGTTTACACTCGCTTTGAAAGGTAAACGATGCATTTTGCCGTGTAAACATGCTTTGCACTTATCAATGTCTTCATCTTCCACAGCAATATTATTGTTTTCTAAGATCGTTTTGATGAACTGTTTGTTTTGATGTGCTAGCTTCTCATGCCACTCATTGAGACTAGTTTTTATCTGAACCACATTTGCAGAACTACTTTTATACCGCACTTCCATACAATACATTCCGTTAGCACCGGTACGATTCGCTATTAGCGCAATTTCGTTTTTCTTGTTAAAGAATTTGCAACAACTGTCATCTGTCAACATGACATAACCTTTCGACGCCGCGCATTTTACAGAAAATAAGTTCGTTTTCAAACTTGGAACGTACAGTACATTGTCAATGGTAGTTTCGACCCACTCACGTCCATTATGCACTTTTACTGCCATCTTTCCACAACCTTCCGCATTAATTACGTTTCCGTTTCCGACAATCACAGACTTCTGCGATAATGGCGAATATGTCGAAAACAATGCACGATTGTTACACATGTGTTCACTTGCACCCGTGTCTACTAACCACTGAGATCGAGTTAACTGTTCCTCACAATCATCTATAACCACAAATGCGTTACTGTTGCTGTTACTGTTCCTATTTTTCTTAAACCAGCACTCACTTTTAAGATGTCCGAATTTGTTGCAATAAAAACATTTTTTGTCCGACTTGCTTGTGAAACTATTCTCATTACTTTTGCATTCAGATTTGTAGTGCCCCATTTTATGACACTTGTAGCACTTTACTGTTTTCTTATTAACATTTCTAGCGACAAATGCCGAAGATTGACTATTTTCGCCGCTTTTCTCCTTCAACCTTTCTTCTTCGATTAATAACCTGGCAACAAGGTCATCATAGGTTTGTTTATCATCTGGCGCAGACTCCCACGCAGACACGAAATGACGATATTTTTCTGGTAACGACATCAACACCTTAGTAATTACTAGTTTATCTGAGACCGCTTCTCCCAACTGTTTTAGTTGATTCTGTAATTCTTGGATTTTAGACAAAAACATTGCCATTTCCATACCTTCCTCGTATTTGTACTGGAAAAAGCGCTGCTGAATAATATGTATGCTAGTTTCGCTTTTTTGTTCGTATACACTGGCCAATTTTTGCCACATCTTCGCTGACGTATTACAAGAAAGAATATGTAGCATGACCTGCTCATCCATTCTTGTGACAAGATATGATTGTGCTTTAGCGTCCTTTGCCAGCCATTGTTTCTTTGATTCAGCTTGTTCTGGTTTTTCCGTACTGCCTTCCACTATGTCCAGTAAACTTTGACCTCTCAATAGAATTTTTGTTTAAAATTTCCACACGTTCCAATTCTTGGAACCTTCCAATTTAATTACTGATTGGTTTCCTTCCATTGTGCTCTTGACCTTCCTGCCCGTCTTCCTTCCTTGCTCCTGTTCCGAACAAGTATTTACTTGGCTATCACACCACACCCGGCGACCTAACCTCAAACTATTTGACGCGTCACACGTTATTTGACGAAACAGTTTTTTGTTTTGTTTTACTTATTACAGGAATATGTGACTGGGCCCATAACCTGTTAGAATATAAGTAAAACACTTATATACTTTAACTATTCTTTAATTTGGAAATATCTCAAAATACAACCGCACAATGCACTTCGACCATAGATCCGGAAACTGACATAGTGTTACATCTTTTCTTTTTTTTTTTATATTACATTATGGACATTGCCATTTAACAATTTATTTATTTGTCAACAAACAAAAACCGGCTCGTGCGCGAATTACGACTATTGTATCCAGCTTTGCCAATTTGTGGGGAATTCCCCAAATTGTGGGAAATTTCAACTAGATTGAGGATTCTGTGGGCTTGGGGCTATTTGAGGAAAATCTGGAGATTCTAACATTTTATCATTTTGTTTAATCTATCAATTGCTGATGCATCGCTAGTTTGATCGTTACTGTTAGAATCACTGTGATGGACTATATCGTGTTTTTCAACATCGCACATCCCTCGTCTTATTAACAAGCAGTTTAAATAGAATTATTATTAGAGCACTTGGTTCTGAACTGTAAAATTACCAGTCGGTGCGTGTTGAGTTCGCGATTCTTTCTCCCGCTTAGGCCGGTTCCCGGTATGAAGCAAAACGAAATCAGCTTTTGATAAACAAAGCCGAGCAGTTAGTACTTCCACACCACAACTTACCACTCGTCAACTTTATATATTAAATATAGGTCGAAACTCATTGACTATTTCTAACAATAACATAGTGTCACCAAATGCTCAACAAAGAATCAATTTACTTAATTTTGTAAGGCAAAGAAAAATGAATTTTTTTTCAAAGACTGATCACAGATTAATGTTGAATCTAATTAAAATAAATAAACGATTTAAGGTCATCTAATTTTATAATTACTTTTACGTTTTACATTCACAGCAAACGTAATAGATTATTACATTTTGAGTTTCTTAATTCTTTATTATATTTTTAAGCGATGTATTTCTAATAAATAATGAAAACTCGAGATGTGGGAATTTGTGGTTTTGGGTCAAATTTGGGGATATTAACCGTGATTTTTGGGAATTTTGAACAATTGGCATTGGCAACGCTGATTGTATCGAATGATGTAATTTAATATCCAAGGTTCACCATCTCAACCAGATCTTTTAATATTCTTTACTTTATCCATTTTGCATAAACTCTTACAAAGTCCAATAGAGTAAAAACCCTAATTGTAGTGTTTTATAAAATAATATCTACTGAAGAAGCGCTATAACGTGTTTGTCATAAGTACAAACACTACAGAATGTCTATAAATTAAATATATCTAGAATAAACTTAAGAACACTAGTTTTTGGAGTACTACTAGACTTTACTGGATGTGTATAGAACAATTTTAATAAAAATAATCAGCTGTTCTACAGAAGAACTTAAAATAAGGACTATAAGAGCAAATTTTAAAAGAGATTACACTTAATTAAGTTGTTTGGTATTAAGGTTTTAAAATTTTGGCTTGAGTGAAATAAGTCTATAAGAACAATTTCTCTTTTCTAAAACAATTTATAGAGAACTATTATCTAAATCTATATCATATTAAGACTGTTTATAGATATAACAGTTTTAAGGCGTATAAAGTGTGCTCCTTGGGACAGCACACATACGAGTAGTTGTGTCTTCATTGGGTAGGTTAGGTTTTTGTTTGTGTACTTGTTTCTTTTTCTATTGTTGTGTGTGCTTGTGGTAGCTTTATCGAGCTATATTCTTTATTCAAAAATAACTTACTACGTAAATATGGTGAAATGAAGATATAATGTTTTGAATAATCAAATGGACAATATCTCGTAGATAACGGTGTAAATTCTAAAAAAGTGTAGAGATTGGTGAATTTATAAAGACTTTATATTGCTGATCTGTTTGTTCGTGTTATTTGCATTAGCATAAGAAGTATTTATGTCGCTTTTTTTCTTGTATGATCCCCAGTGACAATAGGAACAAGTGATGCGCCTGACGGTAAGTGACACGCCTGTCCATAACTGTTGTAGTATCACTCAGAGCTTTAAATACACCGTGACCCTGAGACATTAAGTTGACAAGTTCCATGTGCCTGTAATTTCACCAGCACTTGGGCGCAGTGGCAGTGCCCCGCAGATCTTTGCTATTTAAAGCTCTGAGTGACATTGATACTGTTATGGACAGGCGTGTAGCTTACCGTCAGGCGCACGACTTGTTCGTCCCGTCTCTTGATATTATTAAAAAAAATATCGTCAGTCATCATTGTCAGCGAAAGAGGGTAGACAGATATGTTTGCTGTTAGAGCCGTCATCTGCCGCTGGCCAGTCAACCCGTGACCACGGAGCGTGGAACCATTCCGAAATGTCAGAATAACAAAAAGAACTCATGCCGTGGTAAGAAACCTGTAATTAGTGATAATCTTTTAGTGAATAACCACGAAAGCCTTAAAATGTAAGATAATGATACTATTTTTTAAAGTAATATTTTAGAAAATAAAATGAATGTGGGTTACGCCATTTTTGAGCTGACTGCTTCACTTTATAAGCGCTTTAATTATTTCATCTTAAAACACGAAATCTTAACTCTAGAACCTTTTGAGAATTCAGCACCGAATAAAGAGGTACTTTGTGAAAATCATCACGTGATATGTGTGTGTGTAACCACTATCGTGATTCTAACTTGTATCACATAGAGAGATATGAATATGAATATCAACGATAATAGCCATAGATAAAGATTTTTGTGTAGGTGCACCTGATTCCCAGAATTAGTTGGTGGCTATTGCTATTGGAGTTTCGTATCTGTATATATTTATTTCCTTTGTCTTGGAATATTTCAGCTTAGACATCATGGACATGTCAAGTGAGTGCTTTTTCTTAACGAATCTATGCTTTAAATAAATATGTTTTTGTACGTAAGGATTTTGTAACTAAATACATCAAAATTGGATTTATAAGCAAATAAATATGGTGAAAAATTGTGTTCAACAAAATTTTGTGAATATCATTGAATAGGCTGTAAAACAGGATTGTATACAAGGCTTCGTATTTTGTAAGGATGATGATTGGCAAAATTTTTCGTGGGTTCTTTATATGTATTACTAGGAAGACTAATTTCTCGTCATCCTACTGACATATAGAACAATGACAAATACTTTTATGTACTTTCAATTTTTTTTTATAACACAAATACTTACTCCAAAAATAAGTTGGCTGCTTTTACGGCTTATTGATACAAATAGATGCAATAACCCTCTGATTGTATGTTCTCAGTGGTCTAACGGTTTATAACGATAACGAAATCAAACGAACCTTTCTAAGTTAGTTCTGGTTTGGGTGCTTTGAAAAGTGCCTGTTCCTGAGTTTGAGACCAGACAATTGGTGTAAATACGTCAGCTTAAGATAGCTCTAAGATAGCTTCAGCTAAAGGCTCCGAAATGCTCACGGTAAATTTGAGATCAAATTTCGCCCATAAATTAAAGAACCGGATTAAAACCCACGGCCTGCTTGAGTGGTGGAACAGTCAAGAGCATATCAAACTTGACACTTTTTCCTTTGGACCGTTTATTTTTAATTTAAGTCTTAAGTATCAAGCTTGACGTGTTCATGACCCTGTACGTTAAAATACTGGGCTACCATAGCTTTTAATCACATTAAATAATTACAGTGCCAGGCAACCACACCAGTTATCTGGTTCGGAACTAGGAAATTCTACCCAGAACACTCAGACCAGGACCAATTTAGAGCTAGCGCTCTGTAGCTTAGCTCAAAAATAGTTATTCCATTTTTAACATTCTGTATATTTCGAAAAATCAATGCAAAGTTCAGGATACGAAATAAAATTAGAGATATCAGTACACTGATAGTTGTTTCTCTGCTACCATTGTAAATTTAATCCGTGACGTCATATGTTTATCAATATTTGTTGTTGAAATCACTAGGCGGTATTTTAATTATCACATCGATTAATTAGTCTCAAGCCAGGTAATTCTCGAAGAGTATCTGAGCCAGAAATTCGCTAGGCACCATCTGGACCAGAAAAAATTTTGAAAAGTCCCATTCTTTGTTACATATATCTACTGCCTCTCTCAATGTGCGCCATTTTGCCCGGTCCTCAGCTTGTCGCATCCAATTTGACACTTCATCTATTCAGAGGGCGTCTTACGTCCGTGGTCTCCACTCAAGAACTCGCTTCTCCCGTCTGTTATCTGTTCTTTGACAGATATGGCAAACCCACTACCACTTTAGCTTGCTTATTCCACCAGCTATGTCAATGATTCTGGTTCTCTATCGGGTAAACTCATTTAGAATCTTATCCCTCTGAGAAACTCCAAGCATAACTCGTTCCATAGGTTGCTGTGCGAATTTTAGGTGGTGACCTAGTCGTATCGTATGCGTCTCGGCTCCGTATGTCATTACGGGTAGCACACATTGATTGAAAACCTTTGTAGTCAATTTTTGTGGCATATAATTAAAATGACGTAATAAAAAAAAAAACTATTGCTCCACAGAAATTATGAAATTGGGACACTATATCATAATAATCTCAGTACAGAGTACTAAAAAAACCGACCTCAAAAGTACGTGGAATTACGTCTATAAGTTCTATTGAAATATCACCTAGTTCGCCACTGTACAGGACTTGACACAGGAGATAATAAAAATTGGTTCTCACGGCTCTCACTGCTCAAAGTATATTGAGAGAGAAAACGCCTTGAATTGGAGAATAGCAAAATCAACCATTAAAATAATTGTTCCATATGTAAAATTTAGGCGCTATTTATAAAAATGAATCTTCATGCGTGAACAGCCACCGTTAGAGGTGAATGATTTTCTTCAAAATAAAATGAGACCACAATGGAGCTACCCTCTTTCTTACAAAAAAAGAATCATGAAATCGTTTCACAAATACCGGAGTTATTGCGTAATAATAATGATAATAACACACACACTCAACATAGCCCCGCACTAGGGAAACCCTGTGTCGCGGGTGCCATGGACACACATATAGACAACCACAAATTACACCCAAACTCACGAGAGAAACAAATGTAGGTCATACAAATATTTCTCCCGGCCCGGGAATCGAACCTGGGACCTCTGCGTGGCAGTCCGGCATGGTAACCGTTCGGCCACAGAGGTAGTCAACATACATACAAAAAAAAAGAAACATACAGTCGAATTGAGAACCTCCTCCTTTTTTTGAAGTCGGTTAAAAATGAATATTGTATATTTATTGCAATTGCGATTAAACTTTCATAAATTGTTATGCCCTCGGCCGCTAGAGTTTAATAAGCGTTAGATCCAATTCATGGGTACGCTTCTTCTCTTGGCAGGGTTAGGCCATTATAATTATTATTATTCATCTGATTGCGATAAAATGCCCGTAAAATTAATGATATATTGTTTATTCGTGTTCTGTTTACGTTTGTAGCTATTCGCTTGTCCCACAAGCTAGGTGATTGGACTAACTATAGCAACATTCAGTGACGAAGGTTGTCCGTGTAATACTTATTTTAAAATTAGCCCTACCAAAACGAATCCAAGTCCTCCTCATCTATTACTAAGTTCTTGGCCACTGACGTGTCCAGTCCATCAAAGCATACTTAAACTATTGTTAATAGACAATTTAATTTGTATTACAGAAGAACAAGGTCATGCGTCAGTTTATCCGTCAAGTGGTGAGCCATACCACCCACCAGCGCCTCCGTCATACGATGCAGTAACCTCATCCAGTGCACCTCCACAAGTCCACACCGCAAGTCCACAATATGTCAACACAGGACCAACGATCATCACCACAGGACCTCAAGTGTATAGAGCAGGCCCTACAATAATCACAACGCAGCCCGTGTTCACCCCAACGGTAATGGCGGTTCTAGGATCGTCTCCATCATTGACCGTCTGCCGAGTTTGTAACTGCCAGGTTCTAACCAGAGTGGACTCGGAACCGTCGATGATGACACACTTATGTGCTGGCATTTTATGTATTACTGGGTAAGTTATTTTCTTAGTGCCTGTAGAAATTGAAGTTAAAATTGGTTTATTGCCATTTTGTCCAAATTGAAACAGCAAATTTCTGCTGACGAGTTTCGGGTTGATTGCCTGTACAGATTTGGGAACCAACTCTTCTAAATTGGTCTTATTTTCTTAGTAGTTTTCAGGGATCAACGGCCTAGCTCTGGTTGTTGGCAACCTGTATTGTACCATTCTTTGCCGTATCATTCTTTTTGGCCAATGTATTTGAATTATAGTTCCATTCTTATATTTGACTATACGCTAACAGAGAAAACCGGGTTCAATTTTAACATCTTTAACACTTGTATTATTATTATCATCAAGCTGGCCCAATACTGGGTGGGTTTACCCTGCACACTTTATTTAAATAGAAATGCCATCTTTAAAATTCTAACTAAAAAATCTTCGATTTTCAGACTATGGCCATGTGTTTGTCTTCCCTACTGCATGGGTTCTTGCTACAACAACGACCACTACTGCTCCAACTGCAACGCGCATATTGGCCGTAGCCAAAACTACTAGCTTTTTCCCTAAAGCCCATTGTATACCAAAGTTTAGAGAAGAACTTTCGGATCTAAAGTCTTGTATGTTTTTTTTAAAAAACAACAAGCAGTGACCATAAAACATGTAAAGATTCCAAAAATTTGTTTTTTATTGATATTTGAATCGTTTATTTCAATTTTAAATCCAGAAACATTAGTTTCATATTCAAAATGAAAACTTAAGAATGATAAGAAGAAAAGTGTTATAGCAACCAATAGTGTACGTTAGTCAAAATAACACATGCACTGTACATTATAAAACATTCCTTTTACTTTGGTATATAATGGACCTAACGTCAAAGATGTCGCAATTGAGTGTAATTCGACCTGTATTACGACACACAGCCTTTAAAAAAGAAATTACCTGATTACAACAAATAACAACAACAAAGTTGTATTGTCCTTTTTATTATAACATGTGTAATAAACTGTTATGTATATTTAGTATATAATTCAGTTAGACCGGGTTCTGCAAGTTTTTTTAGCGGGTTTTATTAGCAGTAGAGCTCCTTGTGAAATAGGTCGTCCAGGGAAGTACTGCCACCTTACCTATTTCTGGCACCAAGCAGTAATATGAGCATTATTGCGTTCCGTAGTTTTGAAGGGTAAGCGTGCTGGCGAAATTACGTAATATATAAATATTATATGAGACTTGTCAACTTATGTCTCAGGGTGACGAGCGCAGCGGTAGTGCTCCTCAGATCTTTGCGATTTAAAGCTCTGAGTTGCACTGTAATAAGCAGGCGTGTCGCATACCACCATTGACTTACAATTATTCGTCGTTACTTTCCATCAGGTGAGATGGAGGTCAAATGCACACTAACATTAGAATAAAAAAAAACATTAAAATCAGCCACGGCATTAGATCAATTTAAGTGTTTATTAAAACAGTGGTTGAAAGAAAAAACATATTATAGTATAAATAAAATATTTGATAATTATTCAGAAATCAGAAATCAGAAACATTTACTCATTGACATACAATTATATGGACGTCGGGTCCGCGCTAAAAAGTGTCCGAACTTATACGGCGTTAAAATCGTATACAGAGCGTCATTCACGCTTTAGTCTTCGTTTGTTCGACTGACAGCGAAGCAAGCAAAATTAGACAGTACTGCGATGACATTACAATTCAAATTCAACATTTTAGCTTTTTCATATTCCTTTACATGTCACTACGTTTAAATAGGTTGACTTGGGACATTTTTTTCGTGGTTTTTGTATTAGACCCGTCGTCCATTTATTTCTAAGTCAATGCATACCACCAGGCGCATGACTTTTTCGTCCTGTCATTTGGTGTCATAAAAAAAAGTGAGTCAGCGTACTTATTCACGTAAAATCGCACTAAGTCGGTCAGAAAAGTTCATACTCTATGAGCGACATTGTGCGTCCTAATTCCGCTCGGATCGAAAAAGACGTTGAACATCTTTTTCGCTCTTAATATATTGAAGACTTCGATAGCCCAACAGTTTGCTCTGTGGACAGTGGATGAAGATTTCGCGGGTTCGATTCTCGGTAGGACTTTTCTAAATTGGTTCTGGAGAACACCCAGATTCTTTGTTGTGAGTGAGTTCCGTTCCTCATAGTACAGGGTATTCCTAGTTTGGGACCAATCGAGACTAAAAGACGCATGGTGAGAATGAAGCTTCATATTTGACATTGTTTTTTGTAATTCGGTCGAGTGTTACTTATTTGACAGTAATTATTTCCGTTTGATATCAGATGGAGGACGAAAGTAGACACTTGGTCATTATTGTCATAAAAACGATTCCGTATCTTTTTTATTTTAGAAGTTGGGGTGCTAGTATACTTCTGCAATCAATGAGAGTAAGGAGAAGTATTTCTTAAGTCAAACAACTTGAAGTCCATT
>NW_020653611.1:1636943-1645830 GCF_003589595.1 Hyposmocoma kahamanoa | reverse complement strand
GAGAGTAAGGAGAAGTATTTCTTAAGTCAAACAACTTGAAGTCCATTGTTCAATACTTTATTTTAAGGCAATAATGCTGGTGATGATGTGTTTTTAATGCATTATTAATAAATAATCTGTAGTATACGGGTGATTCACGCCCGGTCGAACGTATGTAGTGACTCATATGTCATATTTTCAATAAATTGAAACATACTGTGTGATTGGCATTTTTTATCTAGATTCCTAAGATAAATCCAAGGTATTTTTTTATGAAAATTTTCGTATAAAACAGACATACAATTTCACTTGGTGGTCGATTCTGAACCTTACGATAACTCAGTTGTCAACCGGTTCGATTTGATATCGAACGATTTCTTTTCATTTAACTGACAATACCTGAATCGAACGTCAAATGACGTCACTCCCGCACGATTACTAGAATTTCTCGACCGGCAAACGCTACAAACGTTATTCAGAACGCAGTTATCGAATGAACGTTACCGAACGTCCTATTGTTTACAAAACAAGAATATAATATGGATGTCTGTTATTATTTTAAATAAAGTCTGGATTTTGTTAAATTTTATTAATTTATTTTAATGCAAGCCTAATACATTCCTATATAAAGTCTTAAAAAAGTATATAAATGGATTTTCATTTTTCTTATAATCTTATAGTCCGTAGACGCTGTTGAATAACGATATCGTATCCGAATCCGAATTGCTCGGAAAGCGTCCTATGATTCGAGAACGATGTCTAGTCGAACGATTCGATTAAAATTTCGAATAGTTTTGAATCGGGGTCCTGTTGGGCTAGCACGACAGGGCACGATTCCCGCGAGAGCGAGATATTGCACTTCTTATTACCTTTCGGACTTTTGTTTCCACTCTTGTGTAGGTCCTGTAAGATTTTCAAGTATTGATATCCCCACTTCAATGCTAGATCATAGTTTTTTTTGGGCTCGTGGCAAACTTCGCAAATTAAAAAAAACAAAAACAAAATATCTTTAATGGAAAAGAAATGATAAAAAAAATTGTAGACAGGGATAAGTACGAATTCTCGATATGTCATACTAGCTCTATTGATGTTAGGCGAGCCTGAATAATGTTTATTAACTTTAGTCCTGAATTTAGTACCAAATTATACTTTTCAGGAAAGACAGATGATGTGATAGTAGCAGTTGAGCTCCATGTGAAAGGGTTCGCCCTGGAAAGCACTGCCACCTTACATATTTCTGCCGCCAAGCAGTAATGTCAGCATTACGGTGTTCCGTAATCAGGGTGACGGGCTCCGTGGCAGTGCCCCAAAGATCTTTGCGATTTAAAGCTCTGAGTGGCACTGCAACTGTTATGGACAGGCGTGTGGCTTACTATCAGGCGCACGACTTGTTCGTTCCGTCACTAGATATTATATAAAAAACCTATTATATTCCATTCCTTTGCCGTATATATTGGGAAGAAAGTAGCAAACCGTTAACTATGTGGTATATTATTAACATAATGGTGGAATGTTCTGGCTTTCTAGTAGACCGAATGAGGAACGATGAAGATGGAAATAAATTCAAAATTACATTAAGAAACAGTTGGAAGAACAATTCGCCAAATAACATATGCCTATTTATTGATTTTGGGATGTACTATGGTAATCAAAGTATTATGAACTCTATGACAGGTACAATGTGCTCACAATCGTTATCGGTTAGATAAAAATATTCAGAGAATTTGTATGAATATTTATAATTGTAATAAATAAATATGTAGGTATATTAATGTTCGCAATGTGCAATGTTTAATAGATAAAAGTAATTATTTGTACGAATATTTGCTTGCATATACAGACTTTGAGTTTTATAAAAAATTACTTGTGTATATTAAATTGTTTTATTTTACTTATATTCGATTTATTTTTATTTTGGTGAAGTCGCTGATTAAAGTCTATCGTAAGGCAGATTCCCCTGAGACGAATGAGCAAGAAACTAGGGCTAGCTTTTTGTAAATAATATCGTTATATTAGGGGTTAAAGTATGAAATTGCCGTTTTATTGCAATAGGTTCTTTGAATTTTCATAGAATCTTCATGGTTTGAGGTTTTCGAATGAAACTTTTTTCAAATGGTTTCTGTGATTTTTTTTTTAAATTTGAAACAATTGAATATCGACTTTCAATTGTTTTTGTTATTCAATTTAGACAAGAAAGATGGATTGTGCGAAAATTCGAGTGATTTTTGAATACGAGTTCCGACGCGGAACTAACGCGGCAGAAACAGCCCGCAATATCAATGCTGCGTTTGGAGAGGGGTCTACTAATGAACGCACCGTGCGATTTTGGTTTAAACGCTTTCGTGATGGAAATTTCGACTTAAAGAACGAGCCACGAGGAAGACCGCCCACACAGGTGAATAACGATGAATTAAGAGAGATAGTGGAAGCCGATCCTAGTCAAACTACCCAGGAATTAGCGGCATGGTTTAACGTTACCTTACCCACAATATTGACTCACTTGCGTCAAATCAATAAAATAAAAAAATACGAACAATGGGTGCCTCATGATTTGACTGATCTGCAGAAAGAAACGCGTGTTGAAACTTGTGTTGCCTTGTTGAACCGGTACAGAAATGAAGGAATATTGGATCGAATTGTAACATGTGATGAAAAGTGGATTCTTTATGATAACCGGAAAAGAAAAATGCAATGGCTGACCCCAGGTCAAATGCCACAACAGTGTCCTAAAGCAAAACTTACCAATAAAAAGGTAATGGTAACTGTTTGGTGGTCTCAGCATGGTGTTATTCACTATAGTTTTCTCCGATCAGGTCAAGCAATAACGGCAGATGTCTATTGTGCCGAACTCCGAACCATGTTGACAAAACTAGCAGTAAAACAGCCCCGACTCATGAATCGATCTTCACCATTATTGCTCCACGACAACGCGAGACCTCACACAGCACGAGAAACCATTTTGACCCTTCAGGAACTGCAGTTAGAAACCATTCGTCATCCTCCGTATTCACCAGACCTTGCTCCAACGGACTACCATTTTTTTCGTGATTTGGACAATTATCTACGTGACAAGAAGTTTTCTTCCCAGGAGGCAGTACAAAATGCTTTCACACAGTTTGTGCAGTCTAGATCGTCGGAGTTCTATCGCAAAGGCATTAATAACCTTCCCATTAGATGGCAGCAATGTATAGATAATAATGGCAACTATTTTGATTAAATAAATTTGTTAAAAATTTAAAAAATAAACAATTTAGATTTTCAGTACAAATCGGCAATTTCATACTTTAACCCCTATTATTTAATTTCAACATCTTAGATCGAGAATACCTGAAATAGCTAAACGGGTGACTAAGTCAAGTTTTAATATGAAAGAATGGTTTTTGGTGTAAGTATAATTTTTACCTAAGTCACATTACATCAAAATCGCGTAAGATTATTTAAGTAATTATTGATTTAGATTAGATTATTATAAGTTTTGTGTTTTATTATTTTGAGGCAGATGACAGCTCTAAAAATGCCGTGGTGTGACGGTGTGACCTCTCTCCGCTTGTATCCTATAATTTTTTTATTTAACATGTATTTAAATTTTAAATTTGAATTGTTCCATCTTCTTTCGATTTCTCATTTTGTTTCCGTACCACTGTCACTCCCAGCTCGACCGCCACAACAGTCGGAGCTGTTCCAAATTCCATTTACTAAAATCTTATTTTTGATTCTTTACCAAGTCATAATACAAAACATAATACAACAGTTGGAGCAAAAGAATTATCAAAAATTTGCTGCAATAGTTTTTCGACCAAAAATGAAGCCATAAAACCGGATGTAATGGTGCCGCCCTTAGAATAATAACGCATAGAAACCTAACCCGCACACGCTAAGTGAGGCAAATTGAAGCGCGCCAAACGGGCCTACACGAGCGGGCGGACCTTCAGTGCTCAAGGTCAACTTGCACCGCGAACAGATCAAGAATTTTAGCTAAAAATGACGAAATGTGCGGTAAAAATACGTCAGACAAACATAAAATAGATACTAACATCACATTCCACAAGGAAGTAACGCGTTTCAACTTGTATTTTTTTATAAATATTCACTAAAACCGAAAATTAACCTACTACTAAAACTAGCCTACATGAATTTGATTTGTGCCTCACTTGTGACAGTTCGTTTGGTATGAAACTATCGTTCTATGCGTTATTATTCTAAGGTGCCGCCATTGAAACCCTGGCTATTACAGACGCTTTCTGGCGCTTTTCAGTGGTAGCCTTATTTGACCAACCGCCTCTCAAGTTTCGGACTCTGAGTTTTCCGGAATTTATGTGCGAAATGTAATTTGAATTTGCACGTAGAAGGTTCACAACCCTTGGAAAACGTGTGAAGTCCCAACCCGCATTAAACTGAGAAGAGACCCGTGCCCAGCAATGGGACGTATAAAATGAGTTGACTATCTATCTACCCTCTTTGCCTGTCGGTAACCTCGAGTCTCGATTACTTGCGGCGTTACTGTCACTCATATTTGTCAATAAACCGCACTTACTGTATCTACTCGTATATACGTGAAACTGAAGTCTAACAATTTCCAAGTCCGCCCCAGTTGGGAGCTATGCAACTCTATTCAGTAGTTAGTGTCATTTTGACAAGTGATAACGGTAATTTCGAAGAAATCAAGAAGAGGATAGATGTAGACAGCGAAAGAGCATAGTATATAATGAAACGAGTATGGTAACTCCATACAAACGTAGCAGCGCGGTTTGTATGTGCGCGTGCCTGCCGTGTACCATGTGCGTTGCGTCATTGCAACTCTATTATTTCAACACACCGAGTGCCACACAATCAATGCGGTGTCGCAATATAACGCCGCTTACTTACGCACCGCAGCACCCCTCCACGCTTCATTTCCTAGCCCCTTGACCGATACGCACGCGTTCTATCGCCACGCGCCGTTTCAATGCATGTACTTCTAATTTATATGTAGTTCGACGTCACACAACACATCACGTGGTATCGCTTTGACGCTTTTTTCTATCAAACGTAGTCCACAAATTCGCAACGGTGCCGGTGGTGCGTTCAGCGGGGCGTTCAAGGTTTGTAAACGTGTGTCTTGTGTTGAGTACATTACATACATACATTTGTAGCAGTAGAGCACCTTGTGGAAGAGTTCATCCAGGGAAGTACAACTTATATCTCAGAGAGTCGGGCGCAATGGTGGTGCCCCACAGATCTTTGTTTCAGATTGATCAGATCGGCGTTTGACCACCATGACATTCAATTATTTTACAAAATAAAAAATAATTGAAATTAAATTTAAAAAATAAAGGAATTTTTTCTTAGTATTAATATTTGTATTATTAATTTTATTATAAACTGGTCTATATATCAAAAAAATAATTGACAATTGACAATATATTTTAAGTTAATAAGTATCATTCATTAATTTCAAAAAGTATATAGTTCTTAATACTTGCTAATTAATATGATTAATTAAGGACCCCCTACGGGTATAGGCCTCCTCCAGTAATTTCCAAATTTTGCGGTTTTTGCTTTAATCAGCCACGATTCACCAACTTTCTCTTGGACTGCCTCTTCTTCTCTTTCCGTTTGGGTCTTTCCAAGTTGTTTATTTATTTATTTATTTATTTATTTAATAGTTTATTGTACAGGAAAAATACAACAAGTCACAAAGAATACAAGCGAAATTAAAAACAAAAGGTTCTGCTTATTTCTAATAGAAATTTCTTCCTGCAGACCTAAATACAGGACACTATAACTAAAAGAACGGGCATATGTGCACAACAAAACAAGAACAAAAAAATATAAAATTATTAAATTATATAAATACTTAGATAAATACATATTTTATAATATAATACCTAAGATATGGATGGAATAGTAGATAAATAATGCTCTTTAACTCTCACTTTAAAAATAGCTAACGATTTACTTTCGTGAACAGTAATAGGAAGTGCATTCCAAAGTCTGACCGCATGAACAGTGAAGGAGTGAGAATCGAAATAGTTGTTGTTCTGAGAGTCCATCTATTGTCTTCCGATCGTGCCACATCTGTTCTTTAGGATGCTTTGTTCCATGGCCCTTTGACATACCTGTATTTTATTTTTTGTTGTACCATTGAACATCCACGTCTGGCAAGCATAGGTAAGGCATGACATCAGGCAAGAGTTCATGACATGATTTAAGTTTTATAGGTAAGAGTGATTTCATTATTTTCTTATAATTACAAATGACTTGGATATAAATGCGAAAAAGATACCGATAGCACGTTCTTTTTCTATCTTAACGCTATCTAGCGACAACCCGAGGTTACTAAAACGTTTATTGTTGGCTGTACGTGTTGCAGTATTAGGTTTATCTGTTAGTTCACAGCGATAAGTGCTATCGATATTGTTATATTGATACCTGGCATAGTGAATTTGGAGTGTTGTATGTGGACACAACTTTTCTTTGGTTTTTTGTTTTCGTTCTTAATTTTTTTTGTTATTTACTTAGTTTTGGTTTATTTCTACGCAATGGACGAATCAAGTAAGTATACATGCCATTTATTTCTTAATTATAATTTTGGAAACATGGAGTGACTGTGCGACCAAAAAGTGAAATGACACACCGTTATGCAATGTAGAGTATAGATTCACAATAATGTAATGACAAACAGAGAAATGAATACAGATTTTGAGAACGTCGTATACGAAATAGGGAAATTTGAATTAATGTATTCGATGGTAGAGATTTTTGAGTTAACTATTTATGACGACCTTGGAGTACCCAACGGTTTGCACTAGGGGCGCTGGATAGGAAGTCTCGGGTTCGGTTTCGGGTAGGACCAATTTGAATTTTTCTGAATTGGTCTGAGGTAAAGCTCCGGTGTGAATTCCGTTCCTCTGGTACTCATGGTACAGAGTTCTCTAATTTGAGATCAGGTTATTAGTGCGCCTATCTTGTATATTACTGCATTAACATTCTTACTAAATGTTTCTTGTATGGCATATGTATTAACAATCCATTTCAACTGTTTTGCAATTGAAGTAACCTGAATTATGAAGCCGTGAAATTCGTTTCGATACGGTACCTATTTCTGTCGCCAAGCAGTAATGCGAGCATTGCTCTTCCGATTTTGAAGGGTACTGGAGCTGCTGAAATTACAGGCATATGGGACTTATCAACTTATGTATCAAGATGACGGGCGTAGTGGCAATGCCCCTTATATCTTCGCGATTTAAAAAAAAATTTGTGCGGCACTGCATCTGTTATGGACAGGCGTGTCGCTTAGCAACAGGTGGACGTCATGTTCGTTCCGGCACTTGGTATCATAAAAAAAGTAGAAATAAAACTTGTCAATTACTAAATTACTGTACCTAACATTGAAATGTGACAAAAATGTGAATTGTTATTAGCCACCATATCAGATGAGATGGATATCTGAATATATTTTATTTTTTAACGGACTTAAAAAAAAGGCAGTACTCAATTCGACTGTATGTTTTTATTGTATGTATGTTACGCGATAACTCCGGTATTTGTGAACCGATTTTGATGATTCTTTTTTTGTTGGAAAGAGGGTACTTTCATAGTGATCCCATTTAATTTTGAAGAAAATCATCCACCTCTAAGGGTGGCTGTCCACGCATTAAAATTATTTTTTATAAATAGCGCCTAAATTTTATTATAAGGAGCAATTATTTTAATGGTTGATTTTGCTATTCTCTAAATCAAAGCGTTTTTCTCTCTCAATACACTTTGAATAGTGAGAACCGATTTTTATTATCTCCTGTGTCAAGTTCCGTATAGTGGCGAATTAGGGGATGAATCCGGGTTTGCGCACTTTCCGGTAACCGATTTCAATAAAACTTGGCAAATAGACGTAACAATTCCACGTACTTTTGAGGTCGGTTTTCTTAGTACTCTGTACTGAGATTACGCGCAATCAGATTTTAGTGAATGGCTTAACCAGCTTATATGTTATAATGCTCTGCTAGTGGTTTCATGTAGAGCAGCAATGTTGCCCGTCTGTCGGTTTCCTACAGAATGTAGTTTGGTGTGTGTGATTTCGCCCGCTCCCTTTTACCATCGACCATCCAGACGTACAACGGGATATCATCTCTACATGGTCGATACTCCTTTCAGGCTTTAAGTCATCTTTTATTATACGCACAGCTCAGGACTGAAATTTCCTGCCTTTCCGAGTACATACAACCAGAGTATCTTTAAGGTCTACCAGAATCGGCATCTTTTGGGATAGCTCGCTCCATCGTACAGTCCTGAGCAAGTTCAACAACTTTAAACAATGTAAGAAGTCAATCGTGTAAGACATAATTAATTTGGCAACCTGTATTACAAGATATGTCATTATTTTCGACATGTCTTATCAGAATGATGAGGATATTGGAAACTAGAGTACCTTAATCTGCAGACCGATAACAGACCTTTTGTTATTCATTAATGACGACATTCATTTAGCAACAAATTTAGTTCACAATATACTCAGACAATACGCATTTCGAACAAATAACACGATAAGCTATGATATGTATATAAACTTGATTCTGGACAAGTCGTCAACAACAACATATTTTTTTGTGGCCTAACTGGATCTTTGAGATTTATAACTTTGAGCGATACTGTAACTGCTACGGACAGTATTGTCGCTCACCACCAGGTGCATGACTTGTTCGTCTCATTACTTCGTATCATAAAATATTAGTACATACTTATGAGTAGAATTCTTAGGTTTTTGCGATTCCTTCACATTGAAAATGAAATGGCGGTTATTTGTTTTTTCAAACAAACAAACGTTTCAGACTCTTTACAGATCTCATCAGTCAGTCCTTTGGTCATGGCTGACTGAGATAGTTATAACGTTGGATTTATATTTATCTGACGTGTCATGTCGTGTTGACGT
>NW_020653611.1:1633669-1636933 GCF_003589595.1 Hyposmocoma kahamanoa | reverse complement strand
CGAAAAGTGAGCGTCAGTTTACAAAATAATGAGAAATAATTATATAATAGTAATTAATAGTACACAATAGAATACATACACAAATCAAGATTTAGGTTTTTAGGTTTAATAAATCATTTTGTTTTTAGTCGAAATCGCAAAATCGAAAAGTGAAATCGGTTAAAACGATAGGACCGCCCATTGTATCACCGCTTTTTTTTTAGATTTAATTGTATTGTATTTGTTTCCTTTTTTGGTGTACAATTAAGAATTTTTGTATTTGTTACTCAAGATTTTGAGATTCTATTTGCATTGTGATAACGTCCATTTCGTTTTTTAATATTTATTTATTTATTTTATTTTAAGATACGTCATTATTCAGCGAGCATTTTACTAAAAATTTACGTATTAATTTCACTCATTTTTTTGATGTAAAAATGTAAAACATTACACAAGCTAAGCTGTTATTTCAGTCAAAATAAAATTAAAGTGCTTGCCTATATAATAATACGTAATTTCATTTCGAAAACGTGAATTTCGACAAGGTGAAAACAATATATTTCCCTGGACATTTTGGCCCCGAACCCAAGTTAAGTATATTTGTAAAATATATTACTAATATCATAACCAACCTACCTATTGAATGTGTTTTTATAAAACATAACAAATTTAACAAAAATAGACTTTTAAAGTTGTTGTAGTTAGTAATATCTAACACTTTTTACATCTATATTTGTTAGTAAGATACTATGGCAATACGTGCAAGCGTCCTATCTGACGACTCGCACCCACGCTCCTGCGTTTTGCATTGGAATAGTATTTGCTATCGCACAGAGTTATCACCACGGAAGGAAGAAAATAATGGAAGTGCCTTAAGCCTCGATTACTATCGGAACCGCTGCAAATTCTGGATTGTTAATATAATTTAAACTTTACCCAGTCGCTGTATGGTTGAAAGTTCTTTATTTTTATAGCTAGTTACGACGTTTTTATTTTATATTAAAAATTTATTCAACGTGCTGCCATCTTGCGGCCAATAGCTGAATTACGACGAACGATTAACCTCTGAATAGTTGCGGGACGCGAGGGGCGACCCCCCTACACAACACCCCCAACAATCCAGACGCGCATTGAAATACTTCGCCTTAACAAGGTTACACGAGTTTTTCGTTAATGCTGACTCGTCGCTTGGTATTTGTTTGGCAATTATTTATTGCAGTCTAAGCAGTTTAATACCTTGTGTTTGTAATACGCATGCTTGCAAAGAGATCATCAATGCGGGCTTCGGCAAACATCCCCTACGCGCTGCAGAATCGCGATGTCGTCAAGAAAGCCCTGAAGACGTTAATACATAGACACGTATAGCAATCTTGGCACATCTGTTGAGCGGATTTTGCATTAAAAGCAAAATTTTCACGTCCAGTACTGCGAGCTAATCAGTATTATTTCGACTATATACATACACACATCACACATACACACATCACACATCAAAAAAAGTTTGCGATCACTTCGAAAAACTGAAATCTTTTTTGTTACTGTAGATTATATTATGATTTTTTCTTCTTTTTAGATTCTTTATTTAAAAATAAATTAGAACATAAAACAATGACCCCGTTCAATTGTTTTTTCATATAAAAAGGCTTTCAGTCCTAGCTTACGCTCATTCAGAAACCTGATTTAGTCAATTATAAGCGATTCAAGATATTTTTCGCGGAAAGTTGTGATTGAAAAAATGCCAAGAGGATTATCAGAGGTTTTACGAGCTAAAATAGTAACTTTGAGGGAAGAAGGATACACCACGAGAGTAATAGCACGCAGACTTGCTATATCCCAATCCTGTGTCGTGGCTACGTTGCAGAGGTATCACGGAATGGGGAATTTAGCTGACCGACCCCGCAGCGGTCGCCCAACTGTTTTGACAGCTGCCCAAAAGCGCTATATTAGATTGCTGGCAGCCCGTGATCCAACAATCAACGCCACTAAAATAAAAGCAGAAGTCAGGGCCGCCTCTGGGCTTGAAGTTAGCATGCAGACCGTTCGCAATTGCTTGCACCAGGCTGGATTACGAGCACGGAGGTCTTGGCGAGCTCCGCTCAATTCCCGGCAACGTCAACAATGAAGATTGCAGTGGGCTAGACTTCGGCAAAATGAAGAAGGTGAGGACGAAAACATTTGGCAAAACTGTCTCTTCGTTGACGAATCCCGAATCAGCACTCATCCAGATAACCGACGTGTCCGTGTCTGGAGAAGACCAGGCGACCGTGAAAGACAAAAAACTGCCACTGGAACAGTTCAGCAAGGCGGAAAATCGGTGTCCTTTTGGGGTGGCATTATGATTGGAGCTAGAACGCCTTTGATCCCGTATCGGGGCTTCATGACAGCAGACATGTACAAAGCAGTTGCTATTGATGATATCGTCAGACCATTCCGAGTAAACCATGGGCACCAATTTGTACTGGTCGATGATAATGCGCCCGCACATCGAGCTCAACGAGTCAATGCTGCTCTTCAAGAATACGATATCACACGATTAGACTGGCCTGCCGGCTCGCCCGACTTAAACCCAATAGAGCACGCGTGGGATGCTCTTAAACGAGCAGTATGGAACCGTGAGCCACGTCCCCAGACAGTTCCAGAGCTCAGGGAAGCCGCTATTGAAGAATGGGATAGGTTACCCCAGGAAATGCTGGATAACTTGATCCTCAGCATGCCCAGGAGGATCTTCGCATGTATTCGAGCCAGGGGAGGAGTTATTTTATATTGAATTCACACCTTTTAATAATAAATTGTTGTTTAAGTTTAATTAAACAGTCTTTTTCTTTCTATGAAATTTCTATCACTATTACATTATGATTAATGGCTCAATTTTTTAAAATAAATAATAAAAAATAGTTTAATATTTTAATTTCAAACAGAGTATTCCTATTTAAAGAAAGCATACAACATAGATTTTTTCTTGATAAAGTTAAATTTAAAGAATTATAGGAGCTTATGCTATTGATCGCAAACTTTTTTTGATGTATATATAATGATTTAATTATGAATGCCATGGTAGTCCCCGTTGACGTTACCTGTAACAATGACATCTCCGTGTGCCTAAATTTATCGTCAGGTATGTTAACATACACACACGCACGCGCGCACACACACACACACACACACACACACACACACACACACAAGCACGCTCATGTTCACGCATTCATGCGCTCACGCACACACACTCTCTCTCTCTCTCACACACACACACACACACACACACACACACACACACACACACAC
>NW_020653611.1:1612784-1633569 GCF_003589595.1 Hyposmocoma kahamanoa | reverse complement strand
CACACACACACACACACACACACACACACACACACAAGCACGCTCATTCTCACGCATTCATGTGCTCACGCGCTCACTCACTCACGCGCTCACGCACTCACACTCACGCGCTCACACACTCACTCACTCACGCGCTCACGCACTCACTCACTCGCGCGCTCTCGCACTTATTGTAACTCGCGAGTGCGAGTTACACTGGTGCGAGTGCACCAGTGGTAAAAATTTAAATGTATTGTTAAAAACTTACATTATCATAATTATTATCAAATAATAAATGCGCATAATATATATACCTACATTATATTATTCATTTACATATACAAACATACTTAAGTAAACATTTACTTAGGAAATGAAACTATTTTTCCGGATTTAAATCGCGTATGTTTGTTTTTCAAACAAACCGACAATTTAAAAAACACCCTAAAAATTAAAAACATCCTTATTTCAACAGGGAAGATGGTTTCTCCGTACCACCAGTTTGGGATCCAGTATTTCCTCTAATGAAAAATCCCAAACAGACATAAGACTGCAGTACTAATTAATATGTTTTAGTTTTTTCTAATTTCTATTAATAATTAATAATAAATTAACCTTAATAAAAATTCATTCAATAAAATAATTTGTAAAACTTAATGTAGCGTAAATTGGAATGTTTTCTTTGTAAAATTAAAAATAAGGTATTTAATTAATAACTATTGTAACTATAGTGAAAAAATAGGGTGGTTTGCATTAATATTAGACATAACTGGTTGAAGACTGTACCACCTCAGTCAACCGTGACCATGGGACCTGTAAAGGGCCCGAAACGTCGGTTTGTTTGAAAAAACAAATATACGCGATTTAAATCCGGAAAAATAGTTTCATTTCCTATGTGTAACAATCGCGAAAACCTAAGAACTCGATATAAACGTTTACTTACTACTAATACGCAGACTACCATCATATTATGTCACCATGGTATGTTATGTGTGTTAGTGTACCGTAAACTTAGACTATTATTTTTTTCCATCCTCTACGACTGTAATGCATGTCGACAAATTGATACTCTAAGGAGATGGATTGTCAATGAAAATTTAATAATTTGACGATTTACTGATTTATGTAGAGTAAAGGAATCAGCTGTATTACGTGACTGTTTATAATTGTTCGTAAAACATAAACTAGTGCACTGTTTATTTTTCTCGGTAATTCCACTAGGGATGTAAACGAGTAGATTTTTTGTAATAAGTAGGTATCCACATTTCGCATTACTTTTAATGTTATTTTTCTGACGTGATAAAGACGAATGACATGATTTGTTCTAAAACGTATATGTTAATTATTTTTTTGTAGTATAATAATATATGAAATATAACTGCCTCTGTGGCCGAACGGTTAACACACTGGACTGCCACGTAGAGGTCTCGGGTTCGATTCCTGGGCCGGGAGAAATATTTGTATGGCCTACATTTATTTCTCTCGTAAGTTTGGGTGTAATTTGTGGTTGTCTACCTGTGTGTGTTCATGGCACCCGTGATACAGGGTTTCCTTAGTGCGGGGCTATGAGAGTGTTGCGTAAAAAAATATTATTAATATATTAAATACTCGTATGTCTTGTACAAAATTATAGTGTGTCCGTTAGTAATGGATGGAATCCATTACGAAACGAAACTTAACAATGAAATAGTACACAGTGGAGTATTTTTTATGGGAATGAATAATATTCCACTGTGTACTATATCATTGTTAAGTTTCGTTATAGAACATTTGTACTGTCGTATTAATTTGCAATTCTAATTTTCATATTTTATTGTTAGTTTAAAATTGCCTAAAATATTGTAGCTGAAATGGGGAAACAGGAAAAATATTGATTTCGCGCGTCTGGCGGCAGTGGAGCCATCTCTATCGGAATTGTTTTAAAAGTTTGAGTAGTGAGGAGTGGCATTCGGTTTCTGATTCTCGATCGAACAAGTGAATAATCTCAGTACTATAAAACCGACCTCAAACGTGCGTGGAATGACATATATTTGCCAAGTTTTATTGAAACCGGTTACAGGAAACCGAAACCGGATTCATCTCCTAGATTGCCACCCTTAGAGGTGGAATATTCTCTTCAAATTTAAATGGTACCACTACAGAGGTACCCACTTTCCAAAAACACAGTCGAATTGAAAACGTCCTCCTTTTTTGAAGTCAGTTAAAAAAAGAAATAATTGTACTCATGGCATTGATAACGATAAAAATGTACAAATGAGTAAAAATAATCGGGCCCGAAAGACTTGCGATTTGTTATAACAGCATGTCGATATCATGAATTGAGTAAAAGAGTCCCTAGGCAGTAACAGACACGCGAGTCCCGTGTTAATCGATGAAAACGGCAAACAGAGGCTATACTTTTTATATAATTACATTTTTGTTGCCATTTTTAAGGCCGCAAAATTTCACAAATATTTAAGGCGGTATTCATAGCAGTAGAGCTTCTTGTGAGTTCGTCCGGGGAAGTACTGCCACCTTACCTATTTCTGCCGCCAAGCAGTAATGTTAACATTACTGCGTTCCGGTTTTGAAGGGTAAGGATGGTGGTGAAATTACAGGCACATTGGCAGTGGCAGTGCCCGTCAGATCTTTGCGATGTAAAGCTGGCTAAAGTGGCACTGCAACTGTTATGAACAGGCGTGTAGCATACCATGAGGCGCACGACTTGTCCGTCCCGTTACTTGATATTATAAAAAAAGGCAATTTCGTAATATCATAATAATGGTTTTAATATTACGATTTTATACATACAAACAACACTAGTTTTAGAAGGATAAAACTGCTTTTGAACAGCTTATTTTGCTTATATTTTTAACCGATTTTAAAAAATAGAATCCGGAATACTGCTCTGCGCTCGAAGACACGCATAAGCGATGTTGGGACAACTGCCAAGCTGAAATGGGACTGGGCTGGACACGTCTGTCACATGCACCCACAGAAACGGACACATGGTGGGCATCGGAGAACGGCCAGTGACGACTATGCAGACCAAGAAGAAGTTGGCGAGATGACTTGGACGCTAAAGGACTAGTGTTGTAAAAAACTGGAGTCCAAGAGTCATTTATAAACTCGACTCATTTTGCCGGGTCGTTGGCCTAAAACACTCACAAGTCCAAGTCGAGTGCGAGTCATCGGAGCACAGACTCATGAGTAAAAAGAACTCGAGTCGTAAACGTAATTCCAAACGTTGTAAATTACTAAACTCGTCTCAAAGTGACTTCTAATCTACAAAATCTCGTGTACGACAAGTAGGGTTCAATTTTACTGAACAACTACTATTGCCAACGAATAATTATATAAAATACAAAACCCCAATATAGTGATTTAAAAAAAGAAAATCTTAATGGGGCTGGTAGCTGTAAAGGTATCTAACTGGGTGACGAAATACTTTCATAGATTTCTCATAGATGGCGCTACGGCTAAAAAGTCGTTGATCAAATACAAAGACACGATAACCAGCACGTAGAAAAACTCGTGAGTATATTTAATACTCACAGACTCGAACTAGAGCGCGACTTGTTACATAAATAGACAACATATTTGGTCCAGATGGAGCAAAGAACATGTCTCAGAGCTTCAACTGAGACTAAAATGGCGTACTTGTAAAGACGCATTGAAGATGAACGCTCTAGCAATTCTAAAGGAGGATAATGTACCACCACCAAAATAGAAATTAGGTAGAGCTACTACTCGTGTTTCCTGGCACTGATGTCGTCAATAGAGTAGATGATATCGAAACTTCTGCAGGAATTGTAAGAAGATCCTTTTCAAAAATTTGTCTACTTCGTGAAGCAAGCATTATTGATTCAAAGACAAGCTTTCAACGGCGTGCGGAATATTCACGCATGAAGACTTATTTTTGTAAATAGCGCCTAAATTTTATAAGGAGCAATTATTTTAATGGTTGAATTTGCTACACTCGAATTTAAGGAATTTTCTCTCAATTACTGTACGTTAGTTAATTAATTACGTAGATGGCGCTACGACTAAAAAGTCGTTGAAAGACCAAGTACAAAGACACGACGCAAGCACATAGAAAAATTCGTGAGGTCCGTTGGTTCGTTCCGTGGCTTAGTTGGTATAGCGTCTGGCACTGTATGCAAGAAGACGTCGGTTCGAATCCGACCGGATCGAAGGAATTTTTTCTGAGTGTTCGATCTTTGTATTAATAATTATAACAAACTAGTGGAGTAATTTCACAAAAAATAATTGAATATCAATTCAATAAAAATTTAATTAATAATAAATATACTTTAAAAATAATACGTATTTCAGAAAAATCTGCGAATACACCGCTATACTCTGGAGTGCTGACATATCCTCAGCAGCAGTCTCCACCAGATCTATTAAATGTGGTCCCTGGTGGAGTCCTCGTTCATAACCTTATACAAACAAACGTAGTTTCAGCTATCCTGGTCAGCCCACCGGTTGGGCCGGGACCTTTCCATATGATCTGTTGGTCTTGCGGAGCAGAAATTGTTACCAGGGTTGAATTGAAGCCTTCAACTAAAAGTAACTTGATTGCATTAGCTCTTAGGGGTTTCTGGTAAGTTAAATAAATTTAATTTTATTAAGCTTCTCGATACGTCATATCTTGAATTTATCTACATAAAATTTGTAGCAGTAGTTTTAGAAGCAGTAGAGCTACTTATGAAAGTGCTCGTCGAGAGAATTACGCTATATTACATATTTCTGCCGCCAAGCAGTAATGTGTGCATTAGTACGTTCCAGTTTTGAAGGGTAATAACGGGTTGAGGAAATTATATATATTATAGGCACATTGGTACTTGTCAGTTTATATTTCAAGGTGACAGATGCAGTGGCAGCACGTCTTAGATCCTTGCGATTTTAAGTTCTGATTGGCACTATGACTGCTATGGACAGGCGTGTCGCTTAACGCCAGGCGCGCATGCGCCGAGTGACGGACAAGTCGTCTTGTTCTTCCCGTCACATGGTATCGTAAAAACCTACATTTAGGTCACGATAATTTTCTTCATTACTTTTGTGGTTACTTTTTTAACTCGTTGCTCATTATTATATACTGGTATATATATTCTTAATAATAGTACCAATTCTTAAAATCCATCTATTTGTATGTGAAATCAAAAAGACTGTGTAAATACCCAAAAGTAATAGAAATAAGTTTTTCTTAATGTTTAATAATGTTCCCGACAACGACATTTGTTACATATGTAGTTTCCAACTAAGTAATTCCTTGAACAAGAAATACCCTTACAGAGTGAATTCAATCTGGACCAAAATATTTATACCAGAAACAATTTAGAAAATACCGTTTTCGAATTGGTCCTACCGGGAATCGAACCCGAGATCTTATCATCCAGCAGCGCCCACAGAGAGAACCTTTGAACCACCGAGTCGTCAAATGATTGTTCAAGGATCGCACCGCCGTGTTAGGAAGTAACCTTGAAGAAAAGCGTATACTGATTTTTCTCCTTCTATTCCAGTTGCTGGTGCTGTGTTTGCATCCTGTATTTCCAAGATTCTTGCCAGAAAGCAAATCACTACTGTCCAA
Source organism: Hyposmocoma kahamanoa (assembly GCF_003589595.1). Taxonomy (NCBI): domain Eukaryota; kingdom Metazoa; phylum Arthropoda; class Insecta; order Lepidoptera; family Cosmopterigidae; genus Hyposmocoma; species Hyposmocoma kahamanoa. Next base: position 1,628,018 of record NW_020653611.1, on the reverse strand, counting down.
ATTGTGATTCGTGCATTGGACTACGTCCTTAGCTTCTCGTCATTTCGAGCATCATCTTGTACCATACTTACTACCCATGGCTTTTTGAGACCCAATTTTGTCAGTGTAAGCGCTAGCGCAAAGTAATGTGTGGCAAGGCAGAGGATTCTTCAATATATATTGTATGTTATTTATATCGTAATAAGGTACAGGTAGGAATTCGTCTGAATACTCTGTCCTTTTCGACTGCGTAGTCGCCAGTAGAACGGAATGTAATCCAAACGACCAGTGGCATGTTGGCGGATGCCGCGATACTATGGTGAACTTTGCGGTATGCTGGCGGATGCTCGTTATGCCACACAATCCTCTTCGATGCTCCGCCGCCCGCCGGTTTACGCTAGCGCGTAAAGTTAACTCACTTATGGACCCTAAAATGAGGTCGTTTGTATTGATGTACGGAAGAAAAAACAATGGAAATGCTTTAAGCTTCGATTACTATCAAAGCCGCTGTCGCCAGAACTCACACACAGTCATGATTTGAAGCACTATGAAATATTGATGATGATTGGCACTGTATTCGGTGACACGCATAGCCGACGTCGGGAAAAGGACTGCCAAGCTAAAATGGGACTGGATACACCTGTTGCATGCACCATACACAAAGAAAGGCTTACAAAGCCACTTGATGGGCGCCGGAGAACGGCCAGCGAAGACGAGACAGAACAAGAAAATGATGGCGGGGATGACTTGGACTTTAAATTACTGGCCAAACATTGCGTAAAACAGAGAAATATGGAATTCGAAAGGAGAAAGAGGTCTTTGCGCAGCAGTGGGACACAGCAGGTTAATTTAAAAAAATGTTTTGACTTACATTATGTTTTTCGTATATTTTTTGTGAAAAAACTCAACTTGATACAACAAGTCCGGACACAAAGAAAAATTCCTTTGATCTGACAGGGCTCGACCCGCTGTCTGTCACGCCGGGGCCACCGCTTTTCACCAACTAAACAATATACCAAGTTAGCTGAAATTATGAAATTATTTATACGTTTGTTTACAGTACTTTGTATTTTGTGAGCTGTGAAAAACTCGATCGAAGGATCATTTCTTTGTGTTCGATTTTTGTATCAATAATAATATCAAAGTTTTGACGCTAGTTTTGTTTTTTGTAATACCCAGTGATGGGACGAGCCAGTCGTGCGCCTCCATAGCAGATGCAGTGCCAGTAGAGCTTTAATTCGTATAGATGTGAGGGGCACTGCCACTGCGCATGTCACACTGAGACATAAATTGACAAATCCCATCTGCCTGTTGATAATTTCACCAGCAGCCTTCAATGTGTATTACCTCCGTATTAACAATTTCAAAAAGTTTTTGTTTTACTATAGTTTTAAACTTCGAAAATAGAAAATTTTGAATTAGAATACTGATATATAATATATACTCTGCCCTTATATGCTAATGCATAAGCAAAGCCTTCGTGGCCGAACCATGCTGGTCTGCCACGCCGAGATCCCCGGTTCGAAATATTTGTACCTCTCGTGAGTTTGGGCGTAATTGGTGGTTGTCTATGTGTGTGTCCATAGCACTCGTGATACAGGGTTTATATAGCCCTAGTGCGGGGCTATGAGTGTGTGCGTTATTATTATTATTAAATGAATTTGTGACTTTGTGTAGGCAACTCTCAAGAATGGCGCGTTTGCTTTTATTCCCCATGCCAATATTACTTGTCTTGCAATCGTGTGTATGTGGTTGTAAAGGCTTTTAAGTATGTGCAAAGCTTTTGAATTTACATGTGTACGTTATTAATACAATGTTTTTTTTCTCAAAGTCAAATAATAATTCATTCCATAGGTAACATTTTTACACTTGAAAGCGTCATTTCTAAGCTACTGCTCGTTCACTACGCTGACCTCCCTTTTTTTTTTTTTTGACGGGGTGGAAATCTTTATGGATACCCCTGAGCCCAGCGAGACTCAGGAGTTATGTGGGGACTCTCCCTCCAGACTGGAGGGTCTACCCCACTAAAGGGCCTACCCCACTAAAGGGCCTACCCCACTAAAGGGCCTACCCCACTAAAGGGCCTACCCTACTAAAGGGCCTACCCCACTAAAGCCCCCCCGCGTTTCCCTCTCGCCGGTTGAGTCGGCGCCGTGGGATCAGTGAACATTCACCACGACACGCTGACCTCCCTGAGAAGAACGCGCAAGAAACTCTAGGAATTGCTCTTTTCAAATAAACTTAAATGCTATAGAATACAATTTCAATCATATTTGTGTGGAATCTGGACTCACGTTGTCTTTCCATACATCTTTATCTAACACGTAGTGTACAATTTTGTAATATTACTTTTCAAATAAAATACTTTTAATGTAAGTTTTAAACTTAGGAAATGGTAATCTTAATATATTCTCCGGAATCTTATTGTAAAAAAGTATACAGTTCCCCATAAAAGAACCGTTTACCTTAGTTAAACCAAATCGTGGTACCATGAGTTTGGACTTAGTTCTATGGTTAATGTTATGGATATCTTATTTCTTAACGAAATTATTATTTTACGGGCATATAAAATATTTTAGTACATGTACTGTGATGCCGCAGTCATGACACCAGTCTCCTTAAACTTTTCTATGAGAGAAATCCATGAACCTAAACGGTACACAGAACGAATCAGTCGTACTTTATCGGTCCGCCATATTGATTTTGTAAGGGGAACAAATATTCCTATTACATTATCTGGTTTTGTAGCAGGAATATTTTTTCCTCTCCCTGAGCTGGTAATGTAATCTGTTTATGGACAAGTAACAAGGGAATATTCAATGTCAAATAATATATTCATATGGAGGTAGCACATTAAGTACTTTCACATGATATCAAGGAAGTCACACATAAACTTTGCCTAGCCTATAGACAGACAATTTTCACACATGTATTTACTCAAGTGCTGATAAACGCAATAAGCAGTTGCAAGACCAAGTAGGTGTTACTCATGCAGATAAGGTGTTGGTTTTACACCTACTCAAAAGCAATAAAATTATTTGTTATCAGAAATAGGGCTTTATTTGTCACTTTGGTATTTTAGTGTTATCAGAGATTGTCTAATACTTATATTTGTCTATTTTTATCTACGCATGTGTTGTCATTTTGTTTTTGTCAAATTTTACCGTATTCTCCTAATCATATGTGGTCAGTAAGAGCCAAAATTGCATCGACGCGCTGCATCCTATGCACGATCACTTCACAATGCAACGGAAACTGAAGAGCCGAAAAAGTGTCATCAAATGTGTCGATCCTATGAGTACCGAGCGAACTCTAGAGAGGTGCAACCTTTGGCGCGAAAGAATACCATATATCTTTGTCCCGCCTTCTGGAAGCCTTTGTCTGCCATCGCTGATCTGGAAGTCTTTAAATAGGTTTCGGGCTTAGATTGGTCGAAGTAAGGACAATTTGTTCAGGTGGAGATTTTCGGATGGTTGTAAACTGGATTGTTTGTGCAGTGAGACTCAAACGATGGCCCACCTCACATCGTGGCTTGCATGCCCTATCATATGCACGCTTAAGGATTTAATGGCGGCTATTAGCGACGCGGTCGACGTGGTCGAGTTCTGGCCACAATACTATAGTGTATGCTATCGATACGATAAGAAGAAGACTTGGGGCCTTACCATGAACTCTTATTACGATTCATTTTAACGTAAAATGAATCGTTGTGAGACAGCGCTACATGAAGTGTATATCACCGTCCCGCTTCTTTGTTACGAACCTATACTGAACTGTAATAAGAGTTCATGGTAAGGCCCCAGGTGAAGTTTCTTGCAAGTCAGATTTTGTGCTTGTTGAAAAATAAATAATTTTGCGACATTTCTACGGAGCTGGTAGCTGTAAACGTATCTAACTGGGTGACGAAACACTTAGATTTCTCATAGATGGCGCTACGGCTAAACAGTCGTTGAAAAACCAAATATAAAAGACATGACAATAAGCACAAAGAACAATTCGCGAGGTCCGCGGGTTCATTCCGTGGCTTAGTTGATATAGCGTCTGCCACGGTATCAATTCAATACAAATTTAAAATAAATAATTTTATTAATTAATTCCCTTGGCAAAACAACAGAACGTGATGTAATAAAATACAGAGACAGAATACGAATAATTCTAGTTGGTAATAATTGTATTAAACCAGTTTTAGTCCGTGGTAGCTTAACGGTTTAATCACCTCTGAGGTTCGAATTGGGGATAGAACCTCTGAGATTTTCAGAACTTATGTGCAAAATTTAATTTGAAATTTACCACAAGCTTTTCAGAGAAGGAATATATCGCGATGAGATCTGCACGTCGAAGAAGGTCCACAACTCTCGAAAAACGTGGGAAGTTCCTAACCTAAGCGTGGCGGACTATAGCCTACACCCTCGCCTGAGAGGAGACCCGTGCCCGGCAGTTGGATGTATAATGAGTTGATGATGACCTATTTGATAATTGCATTTATTTTTTAAATTCGGTTAAAGAACCTGATTCTCGGTCGTCCTCGTCAGTTGGCCTCCAATTTTTTAAGCAAAACTACAGCTAAAAATTTTATACTTTAACTAAATGGCTGTTTTGACGTTTGTCAGCTCCTCAAGTTTCGTATTAATTCATAACTACGTTGACGGAGCTAATTGCTGTACGTTGTTCTCAATGATGACCTGCAGTATAATTTATGGATGTATAAATTTCGCACATAACTCTTAATTTTTTTTTTAATTTAAATGAAATGTAATACGATCGTCACTTATAATTTACGAGCATAACTTCTATTTCCGGCAAGCTCGCGTCAAAGCTCAATGCAAAACAAAGCAGTTTCGAATTGACGATATATTAAGTAAACATTTTTATTTTCGTTTTATTATAACTTTTTAATCAACTAGCCCTTGCAATACTAGTTATAAATCTAAAAACCTAAAGAAGCGACTCGCATTTGATTATGTTTTTTACGATAATGAATTGTGACTTCACTATAGTAATTTGTCAAAACGGCCATCATAGCGTGACGGTACTGTAAACATTATCTTTAGATTATACCTATAACGAGATCGCAAACTTTTCTATACATCCATGTATTTAAAATTGTACACATTAGCAGAAATTCTATAAACTAGCAACACTGTACCTAAACAATTATTGTATCTATTTCAGCGCGCCATTAGCTTAAAAGTAAATGCAAATTACCACCCATGCGTGGTGACCGATAGCTACGTTTTAAAAAATTAATTAAAAGAGTTTCATTAAGTGTTGGAAATAAGTTTCATCGAAATGGAAGGTGAGTTTAATGGGTTTTGGCATTGGTTTTGCATATTCTTTCACTGATTCCGTATTTTTTTTTTATTTTGCAGTTGAACACATAAAATAAAGGGAATCTTGTTTTGCGGAAAAACAAACAAACTAGATAGTGTCTTCGAAAACTTTTCAATTGATTCATTTATTTGATTGTATATTTTTTAGTGAAGTTCGATCGATAAACCAATTGTCTTTATAAAAATTTATGCGTCATATTATCCTCAAAAATGTTAATTTTTGAATGATATTGTTACTTTTTGCATGAATACATTGAGTGCAAGAAATAAAGATACACATACTTGTTCATTAATATAATATTACGCACATTCCGTTTTAATCTATCGTCCTTCGTAAATGTATGTTGCATAATATTTCTTTAACGTGTATAAAGCCCGGTAATTAAATTATAAACAAATGAATACCAATTTATTACCATTAGAAGCAACTTTAAATGTACTCAAAGTCTTGCATTTTTTATGCGATTAATGGGATTTACGATATTGTTGTTATATGCTTTTCATTTCATTTATAAAGGTATATATGTGTGTGCTTTTCTCTTGAATGCATGGAAACAATAAAAGGCTATAGAATAATTAATTAATGTTAAATGTATTTTTTTAACTATGTGGTGCAGGTACATATTGCGCATCATAATTAAACGCAAAATAAGTAATACCATAAACAATTTTTTTTTTTAATTCTCGCTAATACGTTCACTCATGCTAGTAAGCAGTTGGTTGTTATAACGTTTCTGTAGTCTGTTTGCGTAGCTCTTTTTTTAGAAGATATTTAGTAGTTGAGAGCGACGGACAGAAATGGATTTATATACTTATTTTCTTAGTATAATAACGCATAGAATGATAGTTTCCTATCAAACGAACTGTCACAAGTGAGGCAAAAATCAAATTCATGTAGGCTAGTTTTAGTAGTAGGTTACTTTTCGGTTTTAGTGAATATTTATATAAAAATACAAGTTGAAACGCGTTACTTCCTTGTGGAATGTGATGTTAGTATCTATTTTATGTTTGTCTGACGTATTTTTAAACTCATTTACCGCACATTTCGTCATTTTTAGCTAAAATTCTTGATCTGTTCGCAGTGCAAATTGACCTTGAGCACTGAAGGCCCGCCCGCTCGTGTAGGCCCTTTTGGCGCGCTTCAATTTGCCTCACTTAGCGTGTGCGGACTAGGTTTCTATGCGTTATTATTCTAAGCTTATTTTATCAAAGAATTGCATGCTTCATAAATGATAAACTTTGTAGGTTCTTTTTATGAAAGTAATGCAAATATTTCCGAGAATGTTTGTGAAAATGTATTTCATTTATTCAAACTACACAAATTATTTCGCTAAGCAATCGACAATACATTTATCTTTCCTTCAAGTAGGTACTTGACTTTGTCCGTATCTTTCATGCTGCAAAGTCTGGAAGTGTATATCATTGATAGCGATGAAAGAGACTCAGTCTTTTAAGGCGATTTATAACGACTCGACTCAATTTTACAGGACTCGACTCTAAAATTAAGACTGGAGGTTCGAGTTTTTTATTAATAAGACTCAGTCGTTATACTAAAAGACTTAAAAGAGTTACACGACTTAAACGACTCGAGTTGTTTGTAATGGACTTATATCTATTTTATGTCTTATTAAACCCTAAGATTATAAATAAAAATGACGTAGTATGTAGTAAATAATCACGTTTATTTACTTATAATGAAAATTTGGATTTAAAGAGTGATTTAAGCAATAGGTATGAGATTTTAAGACCTAATTATATAATGATTGCATCCAATACATTTTTTGCGAGTAAATGAAGTCTATGGAAATCCAGTTCTAATGTCCTTTTTTTATTTTGTGTAATATTGATCTGTAACCACTTTTCTTATTATGAAGTCCTGGTACTTTTGTTTAAACTTCATTAGAAACCCGTGCACAGTAGTGAGATACAATTTATCTGTAATACATAGAACAAACATATACATTAAAATCTCGCCTGTCACCCATTCAGGGGTAGGCAGAGACTGTGGACCTCCACTTAAAACGTTCATAAATAAAATAGTATGTTTCATTCATCATTATGGTCAAACGAGACACTAAAATTTGATAAAATATTTTGACTGTTGGGTTCAGTATCCATTCATTTTTATATTAAAGAAACAAATAATTCCCAAAAAACCAATTCTTGAATTGGTTATAATCATAGATTTAGTATATCCATAGATTGGCCCTGACGTATTGGAGACGAGACCAAAACAAAAATACATCTGTGTGCGTATAATGTGCATGTGTGCAAGATAAATAGTGTTGCGCCATCCACTGATTTAACTTTAATATCGATTAACATATTACACCGGCATTTCACTTCGTTGTATTCACCAAAATGTCTTAACGCAAAATACCGAGACGTTAATTAACTAGTTAATTAATGATTCAATAGAAAATTAAGAAAGCTACTATCACCTTCTGGTAGTGCCACAGGATGGTAGGTAAACAATGGGGACTTTCACCCAAGATAACACTATGGCTCTACAAAATGGTGATAAGACCCATGATCAGTTACGGCGCGATAGTATGGAGGCCACGAACCAAGCTGACGACCGCAACCTACAAACAAATATAACTATTATAATTATTGTATGATATGATAACATAGAAGTGCATCACAACAGTGAATTTGCAGATAAGTAATAGAACCAAAAAACCGGCCAAGTGCGAGTTCAACTCGCGCGGAGAGGTTTCGGTACAAACTTAACATTGTAGTAGAAGAATATGTTCTCCAATAGATTCCAACAGCAAATATAGGTTTATTCGCGCAATAGTAGGAAATTTAAAGACAATTTCTGTATTTTTTCAAAACTTTAGGCTCTGTAGTTTCGAAGATAAAGGGTAGAATGATCAATTTTTGTCTATTTTCTTAAACAACTTAAAAATATTTATATTTCATAATTACAAAAAATATATATTCTTAAGAACTTTCCCTCCCAATAGTGACTTAAAAATTTAGAATTAATTTATTTACGTTGCACGTTTTGGTCACACAAATGAATATGTGTACCAAATTTGAAAAAAATCAGTATCGTATTTTGGAACAGAACAGAACTCTAACAACAATAAATCGCTGATTTCTTGTTGATGAGGGTAGTGCTACACAAAAATCAATTAATTGTAAGACATACCGCATGAATAATGTGGGTACAGAACCAGAACGTAGCTTTACTCTTTGCTTGCCTCTAAAGGCGTTTTATTTAAAAGCATTTTTCCTCAAAGTGTTTGTTTGCTGCATATTTTTGAAAACTTTTTGGAAAGTCTTCTTTCTTTAGCTTTATAAGCCATTTCTGTCGTACTTCAATGTTTTGAGGAAATCTGAATCAACAACAATAATTAACATAAAAAATGGGTGCCTCAACTATGCTATTAAAAGAAATTTTCGTTTTAATGTAAACAAAATATAATGTACTAATGCAATATTAATTAAATATAAAGTACTAAATCCAGAAATTTCTGATTCAATAAATAAAAAAAAATTAAGTATGAAGATGATTTCGGCTGTATGCAAGTCACGCCTTTGCCTTTCTTTTTTTCAGTTAATGACATCTCGATAACATTTATCGATTGCGTCAATCTCTATGAAAGTGGGGTTATGAATTTCAGAAATTCACGTATTTGATATATTTTTTAATTGAATTCGTATACATTTGGGTTATTAATGCACTTGAATGGTATAATTTTACGGATATATTTAAGTAAAAAACTTTTGTGGTAGTGCTTTTAGACAGCTAAAAATTTAAATAGTACTTACATGTGAAATGTACAATTCTGCGAGTTTTCCTTTTTAGATAAGTTACATCCGGACACTGAAAACTTTACAATGACTAATAAACGTCCGTTTAACACTATTTCACATTTTAAAACCAATTATTTTTCAAAAATAAACGAAATTTGTTTCGTTGTCAGCTGACCCTAGGTTCATATAGCCTCATAGCTTATAATGAAGTGGTCTCGTCTACCCATCTCGTTCTATCATACGTTTATACTAACTCTCTTTCACTTGCATTGCCAATCTATGGGTACCTATATACTAAATCTATGGTTATAATTAACTGACTTCTGTGAACAAAGCTACGTTAACATGATCCATCAATCGTAAGATAAAATATCTTGCGGGTAGAAATAAAATCATACTGCTCATGATTCCCGAGGCTATAAGGCTTTCTAAGGTTAACAGATTCGAGTCAAGACTAATTGTCTTCAGTTTTAGTCTTATGACTCAAGTCTTGAGGGTTAAAGACTAGACTAGTCGTGGGGCGTTAAAAATTAGTCGAGGTTTCTTAAAAGGCCTATAAAGACTGAGTCTCTTTCATCACTAATCATTGATGTGTAATCAGACGGCCCTGGAAAATTGTACCGAGATAATAATTATACTTACAAAATAATACGCATTTCAGAAAAATCTGGGAATCCACTGCCATACTCTGGAGTGCCAACGTACCCTCACCAGCAGCTTCCACCAGACCCAGTTAATGTGGTCCCTGGTGGAGTCATCGTCCAGAACCCTATACAACCAAACGTAGTTTCAGCCATAGTGGTCAGCCCACCGGTTGGGCCGAAACCTTCCCATATGACCTGTCAGTCTTGCGGAGCAGAAATTGTAACCAGAGTTGAATATAAACCTTCAACAAAAACTCACCTGATTGCATTAGCTCTTTGTAGTTTGGGGTAAGTTAAGTTTGCATCTGAGGATAAAATTGTGGCAGTAGGCCGCCACGGTCCAATTAAGATTCCCGACGCACTACATCCAGAATTAATTTTTATTTCATCGATATAAACTTTAGGTCATTATATTCCTCACTACTTTTTTGATCACATTTATTAGCTCGTTGATTATAGTTTAATTGTGCTTAATAAGTTAAGAAAACGGAATAACATATATTTCTATGTGAAATCAAAAAGAACTACCCAAAAGTAGTAATTTTTTTTAATAACTTGCCAGACAATTACACTAATGAGTACCAAAGCAACGTAATTCACTATGTGCCAAAATACTTAGACCAGAACCTATTTAGAAAAGTTCGTTTTCAACGTGATTCTACCGAAAATTGAACCCACAGCTCCCATAGAGGAAACCTGGGTTTGTAGCATCTGAACCCGAGATCGGTTTAAAGTTGTAACGGACCCCAAATGAGCCCAAATGTAGCACGAGTATCGCGTGATTCCGCGACTAGTTGCTTTTCAAAAAGAATTAAATTTGTGTCGTCTGAACCCTAATCAAATGATTGGACTTGTCTCAGGGTGACATGCGCAGTGCGCCTCAGCTTTTTAAGCTCCAGTAGTACTGCAACGTACACCAATAACAGGCACTTACTAGCACACGACTTGATTAATTTCATAAAGAAATGTCAAGAACATTGTAGAAAGGCGTATACTGATTTTTCTTCTTCTATTCCAGTTGCTGGTGCTGCGTTTGCATCCCGTATTGCAAAGATTCCTGCCAGAACGCCGACCATTACTGCCCTAATTGTGACTCGTATATTGGAGTGTACTCTTCCTAGATTGTCATAATTTCGAGAAGTATTTTGCACTCTACCTATCTATGGCTTTTTGGGATCAAATTTTGTTAGTGTAAGCGTCAGCGCAAAGCGGTGGCTGGCAATTCAGAGGACATTAAATTCTTCAATGCATATTCTATGCAATTTCAATTAATTGAAATAATGACCTGAGACCGGCTTCAGAGCATCGTGGCGCATTTGTCTTTGCGGTATTGAAGAGCACGCTAGACGATATCGATATGCAACGGAATCCACCGGTTTTGCACCTAGATGCGCTGCGCTTCACTGCGTAGTTGCTAGTGAAACAAATTGTAATCCATTTGTAATCCAAGCGACCGATGGGATGTCGGCGGATGCCGCAGAATCGTAAAGGATCCTCATTTCATTCCGGTTTGCGTTGGCCTTTAAAGATATGTCATTTATGGTCCCTAAATTAGAACGCTTGTATTGCTATTAAAGTCAATATCGAACCCTTAAAAACCATTCGATGTTTTGGAATATGACATATAGCTGCTAGAAAAAGTTTGTCACCGTTGTGTATTTTTGTTGAGTACATATTTCTAGTACATTTATGACGAGAATAATTCGCGAAAGAAAATATGCGAGGATCGTAAGTGGTGATCAAAGTGTGGGTATAACTACACGTACAAGGGACTAGTCAACTGTATGTCTTAGAGCGACAGGTGCAGTGACAGTGCACCTCAGATTTTATTTATTTATTTATTTATGTAAAGAAAACTTGCGGACTTACAGCGTGCGCCAACACGTCCAGCAAGATTTACAATTAAACTTATACTTAAAATACAAACTTAAAGTATGAAAATTATGTACAAAACTTATTACGCCTTATAATCTAACATTTCAGTATATTTTAAATTAACAAAGCGACTTAATGCCGCTGAGAGAATATGCCACTTGTCGGCAAACACGTCGGCGTCCTGGATCTGCGACAGAAACTCATTAAGCATTACGATGGCTCTGGTGGTGGGTGCGTTGCAGGCGTGCACGGTACACGTACGATTTCCGGCAGGCAGGGCAAATAAGTTACGAGCGCGCCGCGCTCTGCGGCCTACTACGCTTGTATAACGATTCGGCGCAAATAGTCCAAGCTTTTCTAAGACGCACGGGTTATCCACTTTGTGACGCAAAAGTAAGCAATAGTGAACCAGTGTCTTTAAAACTCGTCTCAGTTCCAGAGTTTCAAACCCCACCATTCCAGAAACAAATAAAGACGGATACAGAAACGGATAATATTGATATCGCCTTTTATATAGATACCTAGCAAACTTGCGTTGGATACGCTCAATTAATAAATTATATTTTTTTTCAAAAGGATCCCATACTATCGCGCCATATTCGAGTTTGCTTCTAACGTAGGCATTGTATAACAATACAGCTACTCTGTCATCGTGGAACTGGGATGCTGTTCTTATTATAAAGCCAAGTACCCTATTCGCACTTTTGCATGTACTCATTATGTGATCACGCATGTTCAATCTGCTATCCAAAGTGAGACCCAAATCCTTGATTGAAGTCACTCGGTCAAGCGGGATGTTTGCCAGGTGGTAGCTTGCGGTAATCGGGTTACTAGATCTTGTAAAAGTAATGGTCTTACATTTTAGTCCGTTGAGCTGTAATTTATTGGAAGCACTCCATTCCGCAACAGAGTTTATCACTAGTTGAAGCGCATCACAATCGGATTTGCTATTGACAGGCCGCATTATCTTTAAATCGTCTGCAAACATCAAGGGGTATGCTCCTGCTATAAAATGCATTAAGTCATTGACCATTATCAAAAATTGAGTGGGACCCAAATTACTCCCCTGACTTACGCCAGATCGAGTGAAATAGTCCCCTGAACGACAAGCTGACAGCTGAACATATTGCCTGCGGTCTTTTAGATAATCTGCGAAAAAAGAAAGCAGTTTTGGAGTGAACCCTATGGCCGAGAATTTCGCCAGCAAGACGTCATTGTCAACGAGGTCAAAAGCCTTTGCGAAATCAAAATAAACGGCATCCACTTGCTTATGCAAGTCCATGTGTCTGAGCACATAATCAAAAAAGCAGACCTGATTTGTAGTAGTCGAACGCGCTATACGGAACCCATGCTCAGCATTATTCAGCTGACTATTGATCTGCCTAATTAGATTGCCGTTTATGATCTGCGATTATACCTCTAAGTTTTACTACAACTGTTGTGAGCGTCGCTTATACCAAGGTAATTTTGATTTTCAAACATCAACCAACCTTTACAGGGCCCATGGTTATTCGAAGTTACAATTTCAAAAATTCTGTATATAAAAATCATATAGTTACCAAAAACTTAAATTGAAAGGATTTGAAAGTCATAATTGTATCTTTGTTTATAATAAATCTATGTCATTAGCTTTATCGTGTATTTACTACTCAATTATTTTGTTGTAAAAACCTATATCTTATCTTGCAATCGTTTTATTTTTATTGTCTTATGTTCTTTTGCGACGTTAATAATTAATTTTCGTCAAAATTGACACGTCCATTGTTGATTCAAAGGGCGATATCGTATCTTTGGGGTAATATTGCCGCTAATGATAATTTTTCAGGAGAATTTACACTTGTTATTTCAATGGCTAGGACTTTCGTATTTTCAAATTATTCTTCCCTTCCTATGTAAATGAAAGGAAAAGAATTCCAGACTATTGAAATCTCAACTAAAATGTGCGTGAAACAAATGAACCATCGTAGGATTAATCATTCGCGCATTCCAGCTTTCGCAAATCTATTTTCGAGCTATCGTCATTCGCGCAAATGAACCATCGCGCTTTTAAGCTTTCGCGCAATTGACTATTCGCGAAAATATGTCGACGCGCATTGTACCTTTCGCGCAACCGTCTTTGCACCATTGTCATACGCAATGGTTACCTATTAGTAGTTCGAAATGACATTTTTCAGAAATAAATGTTTTTTTTTTAAACCTTACTTCCCTGGACGAATTCTTTATTATGGAGCTCTACTGCTACTAACATTTTCTACCGCTGATAATTCACATTCTAATCATCGACCTACCAACAAAGATTTATAATCAAAACCTAAATTTTAGAGTATCAAGCTATGTTTGCGCCCTTCGAGATTTGGGGGTGGAGGCCTCCGAAGCGCTTCAATCTGGAGCCTCCGTTTGCGTGTTAAGCGATCCAGTGCATTGTGACACTCCTAACGTAATTGATGCTCTCAACGGTGTTGTGGCGGTGTTGGCTACTCCACCCAACTCCTATTCCGCCGTCACGGACCCAATCGACCTGGTTTGTGGCAGAGGAGGTGACTTAGCTATGCTTGAGGTGAACACGTTATTTAACACATTTTACTTTTAAACCTAACATAACCTAACCTAACCGAACCTAATCGTGTCTTTGCGATAAACATCCAACATATCCTGAAAGAACAACGGTTCCGTCATAATTCGGTTTTCAGTGTAATGAAACTTCGAACAAAAGTTATTTCGGATAAAAAATCGAGTTTGTGATAAGTTACTTCGCAACCATGCGGGAAACCCGGATTTATTATACCAAGGGTATGACGAGTAAGATACTTTAGTGGTTATTTGTAAATAGACATTTTTCGCACTCTTATTTCAATGAAAGTGTCAAAAGAAGTTAAAAAAAATGCGAAATAAGATTATTTGTTCGTTTTTTTTATGTTTATTTACTATCAGTCAAAATTGGAGTGCACGAAAGAAGCCTACCCGCAGAAACGAATCATTCCTTTTTGTATGTCATGCGAACCCTGGCCAATTAATCGGCGAGTACCTTACGCCGAATGGCAAATCCTTTGTGTATGCCATCGACAATTGAGGAGACCAGTCTAATAGTACAATGGTTGAAGCCACTTACGTAATTTTATTAATATCTGTTTACGCACATACGATTTTTGGTGAAGGTGTTGGAACGTAACTAACGCTATTACTTGTATAGCGGGGTATCCTACAAGTAATAGCGTATTGGTATTTGACTCGCGTACACAACATCACGTGCCTCCGGGCTGATGAAAGTGTACTTTATATACACAGACTGACCCCCTCTATAGCAGCATTATCCTATGCAGTATGTAAGACAAAATAAGGTTAGTACTTCCTTTGCTTCGAGGTTTTATCATTTTAGGAGTGGGAGATTATACAATTTTATAAATAAAAAATTAAATATAGCAAATGCATGTGAAAACGCAAACAAAAATAAAATAACTGAATGGCTTAAGGTACAGAATTACGACGAAACCGAAAGAGTACTTGAAATATGAACATAGTTATAAAATGTGTACTACCTAATAACTTGTCTCGCGCCCGGGCAAGCAAACACACACACACACACACACACACACGCACACACACACACACACACACACACACACACACACACACACACACAC
>NW_020653611.1:1593158-1612774 GCF_003589595.1 Hyposmocoma kahamanoa | reverse complement strand
CACACACACACACACACACACACACACACACACACACACACACACACCCACACACGCACGCACACCAGACATACATTTTGTTAATTGTTAAGTGCTTACGTTTCAAGTCATAATTATTTCCGTGGTGGGGGGCCTGGAAGCTATAGCACAGGTTTCGACCTAGTTTAGATTCGAGCTTCCTCACAAAGTACAATTAACTGTACAACTAGTACTTATTAATATATGTAACAAGAATTTTGTAGTTTGTGATGGTACAAATAAACTATTTTCCATTTTTCCATTTTCCATTATGTGACGTGTGCGCTCGAGTCGCGCCCCTACCAGCATTGGGCCAGCGTGGCGAACCATGGCCCTCGCCAGTTATGATGAATGGTGTGAAATAGCACGTATTTTTTCTTCATTTATGATTACATTTCAAAAGCAATAAAACATTCCAGTATAAGATAATCGAGTTTTTCCGTGTACCGCTCATTCGTCATACAAAAGCATATTTATATGTGTATAGTGTGCGTGCGTACTACTGTGCTGACATTCCTCGTAGTATGCGTGAGAGTCGTTAATAAAGGATGTCACTAAACCCTAATCCTTGTATGTACATCCCACTGTTGGACACGCGAGTTAGTATGTATATTGTTAGTTAAAGTTAGATAGGTATAATTTTAATGTTTTTATTTTTTCTAAAAAGTAATTTTTTAATTTATTTTTAACGTTTTTACTGAGTAATGATATTATTATTTTTTTAGAAGTTTCGTTTAATATATTAGGTACCTACTGTATTACATTTGATATATTGATATTCATTTATTTTTTTGTGAAATTACTCCACTAGTTTGCTATAATTATTAATACAAAGATCGAACACTCAGAAAAAATTCCTTCGATCCGGCCAGATATAGTATTCTATGGTTTGGTCACAATTTTATCACGGACACTTTGCCTAACCCATGAAGAGCCAATTTTCAAGTCAAATTAACATTGCCTGTGGTGATAAACGCAGCCATTTCAAAATCAATATACGGCTATCAACCTTTTTATCACGCAGATAAAGCCTTGTTTTCACTTACACAGTGTTTGGATATCTAGGGCAGAATGAGCCACGAATCAATAACGAATTACAACAATGCAATTTATTGATTAATTATTTAAAAATTACTCGCAGTAAAGGTCTTAACAAGATCAAGAGAACTATTAATCGCGGTACAAGACAGAGCAGTTGTATGTTTATACTTCGTTTCAGTCCATTTTAAACAAAAAAATAATTAAACAACCAAGTCACTGACCTGACCGTAGACGGTTTAATGATGGCTAATTGTAATGCAAACTAAAAATCGATTAATTAATTGAATGAATCGATTTGCTTAATGAGTCATATTAAGTAGCAGTAGAGCTCCTTGTGAAAGAGTTCGTCCAGGGAAGTACTGCCACCTTACCTACTTCTTCCGCCAAGCAGTAATGTCAGCATTAGTGTGCTCCAGTTTTGAAGGGTAAGGGTGCTGGTGAAATTACAGGCAGATGAGACATGTCAATTTATGTCTCAGGGTGACGGGCGCTGTGGCAGTGCCCCTCACATCTTTGCGATTTAAAGCTCTGAGTGGCACTGCAACCGTTGTAAACACGCGCACGATTTGTTGACCGTCACTTAGTATTAAGAAGCAGTGTCCACTGCAATTGTTATGGACAGGCGTGTAGCTTACCATCAGGAGCACGACTTGTTCGTCCCGTCACTTGATATTATAAAAAAAAATACATTTTTTTTTAGATACACAAAATTTCCGAAATCTTAATTTTAAATTCTCTTTCAAATATTTACACTTAGATACTCAATCGATTGCGATTGAAATTTTCGATTTACCAACCGATTACAAAAACTTTAATTGAATGAATGGAATGTGTTTTTTCGTACATCACTCTGCAACCATAGTCATAAAAGTATAGATGAGAAATAACCTCACTTTTGAACTACCATTTTTCAAATTCGATTTTACGATGCTATTCAAATGAATATTGTTGGAAAAAATGATGAGATATCACGTAGAAATCCTCGAAACATACGTGTATGTGTTAGTTATTCGATTTATTTAGTGATTGCTTTAGAATTTTAGTCAAACAGGTTTGCTTACTTTTTGTTGAAAATGAATTGGAACAGACTATAGTACCTATCAGTGCACCAGATAGCTATTATTGTAATTAATGTTTTACATTGACAAGTTGCAATTTACCAAAGCAATTCTAATTTCTATTGTTAACAACCAAGCCAACTAGATGGCGCTTATTGCACAGATTTTTATTGATAGTACCGACTATTATTGTTTAGGATTAACGCCATCTAGCCATATTAGGAAACGTTAGTTCATAAATTAGTTTGTAAGATACAATTGAACTTTGACACATGTTTGTTAAAGTTTAGAACAGCAAGCGAAAAACTCATGATCAGTATTTGAATAACAATGAAAAATAACTGACTTTATTTGAGAGGAATAAGTTTGAGGCCAGACGAGCGTAGTTTCGTGAGTTGTGAGTCGCGTAGTTTCCGTAGTTTGCACTGCGTTCGGTTTCATATAAAAGTTCGGTTTGTTTCAATTAGTCGTCTGCCGACTCACGGGCGTAATAACGACTGGGTAAGGAGGTAGGGGTGAGGGAAAGGATCACTTTGGTATAGGATGCGCGTGAGTATACACGTTTCTTGCGAAAATGTTCGACACAGAGATTAAAATATAAATAATTGAACAACTTCCTTGATTATTATTATTTACTTTCCTCTGGACTGATGGTTTGTCTCATATTTGTATTTGACGTAGTAATAAAAGGTTTTAGTAGGCTTAATAATTTTTGAAAAACATTTATTGGCATGTGGTAGCACTTAACAAATTGATCTGAATGTTCACATAAACTTGTATATATAATATTTGAAACTGCCCTCACTTTAATCGTTTCGTATTGAGTGGATGTACCGAGCTTCCTTTTTTTTCTAGCATCGTCTTCTAATGCTAAATCCATACTATTTTTAATGGATCCATTACACTATTACGATACAAACACCCCGTATAAACGCCTAAAAACAACTGAATAAAATACTTTCCCCTGGCGCTCCAACCGAATTCCGGTCGAGCGCAAATTGCGCAACTCACAAAATTACGCTCGTCTGGCCTCACCCTTAATTGAGATCCACGGCCATTTGCATGATATAAAAGACTTCCAGGCTATTATGCAGCGCTGTCTAGTTAATAAAAGATGGAATTTTGACCTTTTTCAAAGTTATGATCTGTACTACAGAGAGTAGTAGTCTTCTTGAGTTGTTGGTGCATGGTGCTGGTGAAATGACACATGGGACTCGTCAACTTATATCTCAGAGTGACACATGCTTATCCATGACAGTTGCAGTGTCATTCAGAGCTTATTAATTAGATTAGGTCTTTTTAACCGACTTCAAAAAGGAGGAGGTTTACAATTCGACTGTATGTTTTTTTTTGTACGTATGTTACGCGATAACTCCGGTATTTGTGAACCGATTTTCATGATTCTCTTTTTGTTGGAAAGGGGGTACTTCCATAGCGGTCCCATTTCATTTTGAAGAAAATCATCCACCTCGAAGGGTGGCTGTTCACACATGAAGATTCATTTTCATAAATAGCGCCTAACTTTAATTTAGGAGCAATTACTTTAATGGTTGATTTTGCTATTTCTCCAATTCAAGGCGTTTTTCTCTCGATATACTTTGAGAGTAGTGAGAACCGATTTTCATTATCTCCAGTGTCAAGTCCTGTATAGTGGCGAACTAGGTGATATTTCAATAAAACTTGGCAAAATATTTTTGAGGTCGGTTTTTTTAGTAATCTGTATTGAGATTATATTAATTTATAGTTATTATTTATTTTGTACTTAGGTCTTATTATGAAAGATCCTATATTTTATTACCTAAGATAAAATTAACGTTACACCGAAAACAATAAAGTTGCTATCAGATACAAAGCTTTATTTATCAATTTTTTATTTTAGTGTTATTAAAGAGTTAACTCGTACTTATTTGTTTGTCTTATTATCAGTGTCTGTGTTGTCATCTTTTTTTCATTAAATAAAAGAAAAAAGATCGAATATTTAGAAAAAATTCCTTCGATCCGGTCGGATTCGAACCGACGTCTTCTAGCAAACTATGCCAGACGCCATGTCAACTAAGTTACGGAACGAACCAGCAGACCTCATGAATTTTTCTATGTGCTTGTTTGTCAAATCTTTGTATTTAGTTTTCAACGACTTTTTAGCTGTAGCGCCATCTATGAGAAATCTATGAAAGTATTTTGACACCCAGTTAGGTAACATTATAGCTTTCAGTAGCAATAGACCTCCTTGTGAAAGAATTCGCCATGGGAAGTACTGCCACCTTTTTTTTTTTGACGGGGGGAAATCTTTATGGATTACCAGGGAGACTCAGGAGTTATGTGGGGACTCTCCCTCCAGACTGGAGGGCCTACCCCACTAAAACCCCCCCGGGTTTCCCTCTCGCCGGTTGAGTCGGCGCCGTGGGATCAGTGAACATTCACCACGACGCCGCCCGGCTGCCCTAGCTTACGCCAGGGCTCCCGTGCCAACGAAGGGGCGAGTCGGTTGTCCTCCGACCCGCCCCCCAGCCGAGTGAGGCCGTGCAATGTAGGCTCCGGAGTCCCTGTCCAGAGCCAGCTGGTCACACTAGGGGATCAGGCGAGCAGCGAACTGCCTTCGCCTTCTCCCCGTACGTCTGCGCCGGATCGGGTGTAAGTACTGCCACCTTGCCTATTTCTGCTGACAAGAAGTAATGTGAGCATTACTGCGTTCCGGTCGTCGGAAGGGTAAGGATGGTGGTGAAATTACAGGCACATGGGACTTGTCAACTTATGTCTGTCACCCGTTCCTTTCGAAATTGGAATAGAGTAATGTCTGCTTGGCGGCTGAAATTGCTAGAGTGGAAGTACTTCCTTAGACGAGCTCTTTCACAAGGAGCTATTACAGTATACAGCATCTAAAATTGAAATTAACCAATGAAATACAATGTTGTAATAACATACAGCATTTTTTTTATAACATCAAGTGGCGGGACGAACAAGTCGTCCGCCTGATGGTAAGCCACAAGCCTGTCCATAACAGTTGCAGTGGCACTCAGAGCTTTAAATTACAAAGATCTGAGGGGCATTACCAATGCGCCCGTCACCTTGAGACATACGTTGATAAGTCCCATGTGCCTGTAATTTCACCAGCACCCTTACCCTTCAAAATCGGAACACAGTAATGCTGATATTACTGCTTGGCAGCAGAAATAGGTAAGGTGGCAGTACTTCCCTGGGCGAACTCTTTCACAAAGAGCTATCAAATTACATAATATCCTTTAAAAAATAATTTTGAAGGATGTTAAGTTCAATTGCTTGCACGTGTAACGAACTGCTAGGTGTTTTTTATATGAAATATGTATGTCAATGTCTCTGGCCAAAGTCAGGTCATTATATGACTACATGTGTCTATTCTCTGGGCATGTTGTCCTAGGTTAGCTCAGCTACTAGACGAAAGAAATATTTTTGCTACTTAACTTTATTTGACAATCGTGTGGTCACCATGTGGTGCCTCACGTGTCATGAAACAAAATTTACTTGAGCTTTCCGAAAAAAATGCAAAGAAATATTTTTTTAAATTAGCAAATATCTATAAGTCTTTTGAACCTGATAGTAAATTGTAGGCCGACAGCATATTGAGAACTGTTACAATTGCAACACTTGTAGTAAATATCTTTTTTAGAAAAGAGGCTTATAGGTGACTCGGAATTAGTGGAGGCGAAGCTGCAGAGCCTTGAACACCGCCGTAAAGTTGCCTGCTTATCGGTATTTTACAGGATATATCACGGAGAGTCTGCGATGGAATTACACGATTTAATTCCGCCTTCCCCTTTCCATCACCGGGGGACTAGGCGTGGGCTTGGGTTCCACCCCTATGTTGTGGATATTCCAAAGATTCGCACGAAGCGTTACGCTTGCACATTTATGCAGATTTGTTCCCTGAACGTTATAACTTGGGTCTTTTCAAGGTGAGAGTGAATAGGCATTATTTAGATATGCATGCTCCATCGTCGACCTCATCGTCATTTTCCATCAGGTGCTATGAAGGTCAAATGCGCACTTATATTTTATAAAAAAAAAGAAAAAAAATTGTACAACTTTAATCATTCTTTAGAATTAGTCGATATTTGAAAAGAATGTCTGTTGTCGTTACAAATCTGGAAAGCTCTTTGGGAAAGGTTCTCGAGAATACTCGACTAGATATCTTTTGAACCGCTCTTAGTTTAGAGCCGTAACAAATACAATGATAAATTTTCTGACAGTAACTAGGGGAGAGCGGGGCTGAACGTTCCGATTTTCAAATAACTTGCAATTTTATACTGAAAATGAAGGGTTTGATTTTCTACATGTGGAAATGTTGAACAAATGTTAAGCGCTTTTTGTAATAGTATAGTCACTTCTACTAATATCTCAATAGTCTTTTTCATAGAGGCAAATTTTTGACAAATTTCGGAGCGGAACATTCAGCCCCGCTTTGGGGCGCGTTGTTCCGCCTTTGAGGCAAATTGTTCCGCCTAGATTATGACAGGATAACAAAGATTTTCTTAAATAAAACCACCTATTTTATAATTGTACGTATGTAATGTATATATTATGCACAACGAACTTAAAAAAATACAACTACATTCTTATTCATCAGTAATATTATTCATCGCTCATTTCTTCAACTGAATCACAGTTGAGACACACATAAGTGACTCTATCATCTTGCCTAAATATTTGACATGAGCCTGTTTGTAGTTTGGCATCCTTAAAACAAAGAAAAATGGTCATAAAAATTTTAAGTATGATTGCAGGTCAATTGGGGAAGTTGTTCCTAGGAACAACCAGCCCCTCGAGAGAGGAACTACAGCCCCAAATTACGTTTTTATACGAAAACTGACATACCGGCAAAGTAATAGACTCAATCAAAAAAATACTCAAACAATAACTTACTAATGTTAATACAATTTAGAAAAGTTACGTATGAATCGACGGATATTTTGACAGCTCCACGCACATCGTCGCCGGAGTTACTGAAATGGCTGCCGGCAAGACGCATCACCTGACGCTTTAACGATGCGCTACACATGTATTGCTACATATTTTCCTTGCAAAGCTATTGCTGTGAGAACAACTTACCCCGGGACTACCAGCCCCGGTCTCCATTACTCTATCTCTTAGATTAACTAGGCTTTTGTCGGAGTATCGAACAACCGCTTTGTTATCTGAAAAGAGTCAACTTTGACTTCTTTATACTACGTGCTTTTTACTTTCCTTTTGGTTCAATCGAAGTAACTTATTCACGGTTGTGGTCGTCCACGTTTCCCTACGATAAAGTTTGTAAGAACCGTACTTAAGAAAAAGGGAAAATTTAGCAGAAATTTTATAAACTAGCAACACTGTAGCTAACCGAAATCGTGTATTTCTTCGACAGTACCATTGGTGTAAAAGTCAAAAGTAACTTAACACACAAACGTAGTGACCGGTTGCAATATTTAAAAAACATTTTTTTTTTTAAATAAATAATCGAAATGACAGGTGAGTTTTCTATTGGATTTGATTTTTAACAGTGACTTTACTTATAATTGTGTATAAGGTGTGTAATATTTCCATTTTTACGTATCAATGTTTGTATTTATATCTAGCTATGTTGTCAAAGCTATACAAAAGGGCAAGGTTTTTTACAATTTTTTTCGAAAATTAGTCTTGAGTAATAACAAGTTCCTGAAAATAAACAGAGTACGCGTACAATATTAGTCATATAATAACTGCCACCGTGGCCGAACGGTTACCATACCGGACTGCCACGCAGAGGTCCCAGGTTCGATTCCCGGGTCGGGAGAAATATTTGTATGGCCTATATTTATTTCTCTCGTGAGTTTGGGTGTAATTTATGGTTGTATGTGTGTACATGGCACCCGCGACCAAGAGTTTCCCTGTTGCGGGGCTACATTGAGTATGTGCGTTATTAAAGAGAAATTCAGCAAAAAATAAGCGCTTTTTCAAATATTAATTTCCGATTCGTTATCAACATCCACCCATTTTATACGTCTTACTGGTGGGCATATTCCACCACGCTGGCCCAATGCGGGTTGGGGACTTTTTCATCAAAAAGCTCACGGTAAATTTCGAATTAAGTTTTGCACATAAATTCCGAGTAACTCAGAGATGCGAGGCTGGATTCGAACCCACACTGCTGGAGAAGCAGTATGTCAAACCATTACTCTACCACAGCTTTCGATTTAGACTTGAAGAATATAGTAAACAAGAAGAACTTCGTTGGCTAAAAAGTCTTTGAAAAAAACAAATACTGCTGGTTCATTCCGTGGCTTAGTTGGTATAGCGTCTGGCACGGTACGCAAGAGGACGTCGTTTCGAATCCGACCGGATCGAAGGATTTTTTTCTGAGTGTTCGATCTTTGTATTAATAATTATAACCAACTAGTGGAGTAATTTGACATAAAAAATAATTGAATATCAATTCATTAAAAATTTAAACTAACTAAATTTAAAAAATATGTACGAGAAGATTCCCAAAGTACAATCTCAAGTAGAAGTTAAGTATCATATAATTCGACACTTTAGAGTAGAAAGAGCGTAAAAGTCTAATTACAACGGCCCACCTTAGTTTTAAGCTGTTTAAGTTATACTGTGTTTGTTCTTGTTTGTGAGCATTAGAGTGTATATCTATCTATAATATAATCTACTAAAAACAGGAAAGAAATAACGCTATATGAACTGTATGCCATCTCTTTCTTTTTTGTTATTCCGAATCGTGCTATCGTAGTATAATGTTAAAGTACTTAACATTATTTACATTCGGAGAATTTTAACTGCCAAAACAAGAAAAGTATGTAATAATGAAATCTGTTAAAATTACGTTGTTTTTAATTATTTTTCCGCATTTTTATGAAGAAAACTAAATAAAACAAGCTGAGTCTTGATTGTCACGTTGTGAATTCGGAATTATAGTCTAGTGTCAACTGATAGTTTCGCCAAGGATATAGATGCCGCTGTCATAATTCTATGAAATAAACATCTCGTTTTTTTATTTACCGAGAAATTATTTCCTTTGTACTATTAAATAAAAAATAAATGAAATATTGAAGAGATATAAGTTCATCTTAACTTTTAATCATTACAAATCAATATTAAGACAATTGAGCTGAAAATAATATTATTTTATTGCATCCGTGTAACTATTTTAAGATTTCTAAATTTAATATTAAAGTCGCATCATAGTACGAACTGAGTGAATGAATAGTCACAAAGCTGCCAATAAAACATCATAGTTTTAACATTATAGTAAGCTTACTCTAAGCGCGTCATGGTACAAAAAGTCAATATAAGGTTAAAGTAGGTAATATTGTTTTAAGAAGTTTCGGTAGGCCCCCTGGACTATATACTATTAACATCATAAACAACAACTTTAGTTCCATGACAAAACAAAACAATAAATTTCCCAAAATTAACCTTTTAGTCTTTGTTATACTATATGCATTGACTTACAAATAAATGGACGACGGGTCTAATACAAAAACCACGAAAAAAATGTCCCAAGTCAACCTATTTAAACGTAGTGACATGTAAAGGAATATGAAAAAGATAAAACGTTGAATTTAAATTGTAATGTCATCGCAGTACTGTCTAATTCTGCTTGCTTCGCTGTCAGTCGAACAAACGAAGACTAAAACGTGAATGATGCTCTGTATACGATTTTAACGCTCTATAAGTTCGGACACTTTTTAGCGCGGACCTGACGTCCTTATAATTGTAAGACTATATGACACTTTTTAGATCTGTGTCCGACGACGATTCACAATTCACAAGCGCAGGCCACGCCGCGAGCGTAGCTAGGCTAAGGTTGTTTAGCTCACATCTGCAAGCAACCAACTATGCGACTTGGCTCGGTTGGCTTAGTTCGCGGTGTGAACAGATATATGGAAACATGCCGCGGCTATATGAGCTAAAGCTAACTTAGCTCCGCTCGCGGTGTGGCCTGCGCTACACTCGCGCTCCTGCGTTTTGTACAGAGCTATCTACGCGCCTGACGGTTATCAACACGCCTGTCCACAGCAGTTGCAGTGCTACTCAGAGCTTTAAAATACTAAGATCTGATTTGAGGTTGTTTTTCGTTCACAAATTAATACGAATTTCAGGAAAAACTGTTAACCCGCCATCATACGATGGCCCACCGCAGCCTTACCAGCAACATCAACAAGGGCCAGTGATTGTGGTCCAGGGTGCTGCACAGACAAACGTAGTTGGTCAAGCCGTGGGTCCGAAACCTGCAACTTTGACTTGTCCGTCTTGCGGAGAAAGCATTGTAACCAGAGTTAAACATATGCCCACAACAAAAACTCACTTGGTAGCATTCGGAATGTGTGTCTTCTGGTAAGTTAACTAAATTTACATTGTGACATTGTGCAGTCGACGCTCCAAGATACTTGATCCTCTAGCCGACTTTTTGGTTTCAAGAGCCTTGACAGAAAATTGTAAAGAAATTACAAACTAAAAAATTTATATTGAAAAAAATGTTGGAAGTTACTATTTTGCTAATTTTTGGGTCATATTCTAGAACTCTACTCAATGCTCAAGTCAGGACTTGAGTATGATTCAAAGCACTAGAAATCATACTCAAGTCCTTGCGATTAAGGTCGTATTTCCAGTGCTTGAAATCATACTCAAGTCTGCTCAAATCCTGACTTGAGCATTGAGTAGAGTTCTGGAATACGATCCTCAGTGTCGTTTGTAACTTTTTGTTCAATGGAGATTTGCTTCGATCGTGCTATCAAACTGTATATGTTAAATATACAGTTTTGTAGGACTATGTTTAGTTCACCAACCCTTAACTGACGACCGTGTATGAAAA
Organism: Hyposmocoma kahamanoa; assembly: GCF_003589595.1. NCBI lineage: Eukaryota > Metazoa > Arthropoda > Insecta > Lepidoptera > Cosmopterigidae > Hyposmocoma > Hyposmocoma kahamanoa. The sequence goes on along the minus strand of NW_020653611.1, from coordinate 1,601,842 downwards.
CATTGATGCGAAAATCTAATGTAAGTAGATGGGTAGTTCGTAGACTGTCCTGCTGTTGCACAACCAGATCTTGATTACTATATCATTGTTATATTATCCGATTTTCATAGTATACCAAATTATATATCTTCTACATTAGTTTTGATAATAGGGACCAACCCTATCGACGCTTAGGGTATACGAGAATGTCACTATAAGCTGTGCGCGCACAGGAACTTTATAAGTTCAGGTTCTGACCCCAGATCAGCCAGTGTACAGGGTTGTTACAGACCTCTGTCACTTGACATCATCCGGTTCTCGAGAGGCTAGTGCCTCAGATGAGCTGCCCCGGGTGCACGTACAGTATCCTCTCTATTTTATATATAGTCCAGATAGGTCCCGGAGCTGTAGGCACGCTGACTTCCGTTGTGCAATGCACAATTAGCGATTGCCACCGCTAAGCCTTCGACTATGAGTGAAGTTGATAGAACAGTGGAAATAATAGTTATTTTTGATACAAGTGCGGACAGTTAGTCACTATTCACGAGTCTCGAGGCATCTCGAGACAAGTGAAAATGACAAATCCGCATGTGTATCAAACAACTTTTTTAATACATTTGCGAAAAACCTACATTGAAAGTAAAATAAAACAGTATTTAAAAACAACCTCATTTTATTCCTTTGTCAATAACAAAATCAAATCGTAAAAAAGTTAATGAAAAAGGCGGGAATGTAAACGATGAAAAAAATTAGTACTTTTTTTGGCCGACTTTTTTCAATATGGCAACTGTTGCCAGTATTCAGCCACATTAAAATTACTATTTTATATTACTTTATTTTCTACATAATCGCTACTAAGGAGCATTTACTTCATAGGTGTAAAAATGCGGTCTCTCCATAGATATAGTATAGTAATGACGAATGACTTACGTCACAAAGCACATAAATATGAAATAAATATACAATCTCTTTAGTTCTATGTTTAAGACTTAAAACAACAGTAAATTAAAAAAAAAACTGGAAAAGTAAAAAGCACTAGTGCTAGAAATCCAACTTTCCGCACGATTTGTAGTGCGAAAAATACCACGTTTTGAGCAACTGTATTAAAAAATAAATGTTCATTTTATGACTGGAATTCCTATATTAATTGAGAACAGCTGTGATGACGATAAAGTTGTCATGTTGCTGTTTGTCAGCTGAATAGATATTCACCAAACATAGCTAAGTTTCATCTTCGTTAAATAAAAATAAATTAGTCCATCCGTGTAGTAGCTACGATGCTAAGGAGACACATACGGACACACAAATACACGTGACATTACAGGCACATCTAGTCAACTTATGTGTCAGGACGACAGGCGTAGTTGCAGTTCCCCTCAGACCTTTGCGATAAAAAAGCTCTGAGTGATATTGCAACTGCAATGGACACGCGTGTTGTTTACTACCAAGGGCATGACTTGTTTATGTCGTCACTTGATATTTAAAATAATAAAAGTTGTCTATTTAAATTATGAGAATGCCGTGGTAAGAAGTAACCCTGTAGGAAAGCGTATAATAATTTATCTCCTATTTCAGTTGCTGGTGCTGCCTTTGCATCCCATATTGCACGGATTCCTGCCAGAATGCAGACCACTACTGCCCTAATTGTGACGCGTTCATCGGAGTATATACCTCTTAGCTTGTTTTCATTTTGACAAGCATTTTATGCCCTACCTGCATTGACTTACAATTATACCTACCTGTCTATTACTTTCAGAAATCAAATTTGTCAGTGTTAAAGATATGTTATTTATTTATTTATTCTTAGGAAGGTTTACAGCATTCTTTAATATTAATTTATAAACTAAATGTAAACTTATAAGCCTATTAAAAACCTCCACATATGACAATCTATATACAAAACATATGTTAACACTAATTGCTAATCCTACATACGCATATGCATATACACTTTAGTTAATTTAGTTTAAGTCCAATAATAATATTAACGACATAAATATATACATATCCAACTATACTATTTAATACATACATATATTCCACATAATAAGATTTATATTATTATACCTACTTATAATTTGAGCATACCCACCCACCATATCTAAAATATTTACTAGTTATTGCCTTTTAAAATAATTCAAACCCACAGTTCTCTTTACAGACGCAGTGCTAGACGCAAATAAATCAAAGTCATTATCGGTGCTATACTTGTTAAAGGTTTTACAGCTACGTATCATGAATGTATTTTGCCTGTAATTTGTGCGGACATTCGGTAAGTGAAGCAGAGGGCGCTGCCGCAAAGCCAGTGCGTTAGCACAAAGACCAATCATGGACAGCAATTCCGGACAGTCAATTTAGTCACTACTCACATTGCGTTGACGCATATAAATTATACATGCCACATGGTGCGTATTCGGGCCAGGAGACGAAGCAGGGAGGTGTGCTGCGGTGCGTACGTAAGCGAGATGTTACTTTCCGATACCGCATTGCTCGTGTGGTACCCGGTGCGCGGAAATCATGGCGCCACGACGCGCAACGGACCGGCATCGGCAGCGCCCTTGTGGCATCACTCTTACTTGTGAATTCAAAACTCAGGATGTAGGTATTGATTTCAATGTAAATTTTTGCGTTGCATTATACGAGTAATAAATAACATTTGATGTATCTGGGTGTTAAGTAGGTATGTAATTTTATCGCGTTCATTTTCGCTTGTAATATCGTCATTGAAAATGTTAAGACTAAGTCCAATGCGAAATTTGTCTTCTCTGTATCATTAGAGACTAGGACTGGCATTCTTTCGTGGTTGCTAAAGAAAATATGCCTGGATCGTAACAAGTGGAGATAGCTTTCTTGCTCCGAAGCACGCGTGTTGGTCTCCGTAGTTACCGGTTTACAATCTGCTGTACTCCAACCTGAACTAAAAGTTTTGGTGCTTTTTCTTTGACGTACAGTCCACAAATGGAACTCCCTTCCACTGCACGTATATATTCCTTCTTACGATATGGGATCTTTCAAACAAGTCGTGAAGAGGCATCTTGTGGGCATGCAGGGTGAAGGTGGCTAGGATAGTGAATGTATAACACTACACTAGGTTCCTTAACGTTTTGATTCCACTTTCTATTTAACATCTGGTGCAGTGGAATCACCTGCCTGTGACGTATAAAAAAAAGCTGGTCAATTACCACTCCAATGAGAGGCGAATGTATTCATAATGATCTCAATAGCGATACCAATAGTGCCTTTGCCAACTGCCTTGTCATTTCAGTCTTAAATGAGTTAGAGCGGTTACACACGCCCACGATTTTAAGCAGCGATGCAAGCGCGCGACTGCATCGATACAAACGCGCAATGCATTGCTACAATTGGGATTTATAGGCGATTGCAACGATGCCATTGCGCGTTTGTATCAATGCAGTCGCGCGTTTGCGTCGATACAATCGCCTATAAATCGCAAGTGTAGCGATGAAATCGCGCGTTTAGTTCTTAGACAATCTTGTTCAGCTTTTTAAGGGATCATTCTCCTTTGGTAGTCATAACCCAAACGAAAAAGTTTTATACTCGCTCGTGATGTTAAATCCAAAATACATTACCCTAGAATATTTGCATTTTGTTAGCTATTATCAAGGTGGCGATGTATGTGGACATACGCGCCGCTAGATAATATATCAGCAAACATATAGCTCCGTCGTGTTTGCTTTAAAATGACATTTTTTGAGCAGGTATCATTACTAACATTAGTTAAAATAGCTACAATTCGTATTCTACCAATAAAACCAAGTGTGAAAGAAAAGTGTTTTATCACATGAAAGTAGTAGAAGTAGTTTGACCGACGTGAAACAAAATTTTGTTACTCTTCTATTTAAGAGTCGGTACTACCTTAGTTCGATCTCAAACTTTTCCCGTACTAATAAGGTTCATTTTGCTTGGTTCGAACGGCAGGGACACTGGTTTTATTTCATAATTTATTATTTTTTTCAAATAAAAGCCATTTCAAAGTGTAATATCGTATAGTATACGTGTTAGTTCAGTTGAAATATATATAAAAAATGTATATATAAAGCACCTCTTCAATACAATGGTTTTCATGTAAAATTTCGAGGTAAATTTGTTTTTTTTTCTATCGTGAAAATTTTTAGGTATCGTGTTTTCACACCGTGTGGTAAAATCGGTGTATATCCTCTATTTTGCTATATATTTTTTCCAAAGTCATTGATTCAACACTTTCATTGTTATGCGGATTCAACCCAAGCCATTTGAGATTGTATAGACTCTTAAGTACGGTCTTTAAACCCCTCTCATGAAAATCCATCAAGGGTGCGAATTGTAGTGACTTATTGTACTATGTATTATGTAAGTTATAAAGTAAACGCCATATTAGAAGTGTGGATTCTTTACATTGTTTTGTAATATCATATCGAGCCATGACCGCCAACTTAACGTACTTAAGTGATGTTTTTTTATACCTAACAACGTTTTTTATTGCAAATTTTATTTTGAACTATAACGGACAAGGACGCTTCGACATTTTCCCGCCAAAATAGATAGATGAATAGAAATTATAGCAAAAGTTAAGTTTATTGTTAGCTCAACCGTTTTTTTAAATATTTTAGTGTAACCAACAGAATTAATAATAAGAAATCATAACGTAAGTGACCCCACTTGTTATCGCAACCGACATGGTATCATGGCGACGCGTCATGTTTTTCGCCTATAGCATATTCATCTCTATTTTCCCATTAGTAAAGTATAAATTTGTGTTATGCACACGCGTGTCGACGCGCGACGCTTCGACTCTGCGCCAGTGTGAGTTGAACCTTAGTCGGCGGCAATGGCTCACGTTCTGAAAACTTGTAATTTTGCAGATGTGGCCTAATAAGGCCACACTAGTTAGTTAGGCACCTGCAATGCTATCTTCTTTGTTGTGTTTTAATTGGCACGACATTTCATTACAAGATAGGTAAACTTTCCTGACATTTCACTAATTCACCAATAATCCACATTTATCAAAGGTTTAGCGAGTAACATCGTAAGTCTTTATAACAACCTTTGTTTTATCATAAAATTTATTATCTTTATCAAATTATTATCATGCAACGTCATTAGTCATAGATACCTACTTCTACATAATTTTAATGGTTTTTAAGAAATTATTAAGTATTATTGCAGAACAGGGTTGACATTGAGGCCGTTTGAAAGACCGTTCTGATATTATGTTATGAAGAAACATATCTAATGTTATTTTACTTTTGACACTTGTGACAATCCAATGCCACATGTGGTCATACGCCTAAATTGTTTTTATTACATGAAAGTCTTGTATATGTCACAACCGTATTCTACAAAGCGCCGTGTTACATAACGGCTAGCCGGTTTGCAGTACGGCGCCGTTTTCTAACATGGCTATCTTGTGTTTGGCCGGATTGCAACTCGCCCTTAAAAAATACACCGCATTGGCGTTTAGAAACAGCCAAATACAGTCGCCAGTAGCGTCGCATTATCGTAACAACAAAAATAATCATCACATGATCACAATCCGGCTGAACACGAGGTAGCCGTATTAGAAAACAGCGCCGTATTGAAAACCGTAATGTAATGCAGCGCTTTATACAATGTGGCTTCGACATAATATATAAAATATGTAATACGAACTACGTGAAGAAAATTATGTATATGTGAAATTTTATAACTGTTATTTAAGTTATCGACTAATTTTGTTTGTAGAATCTTTAAACCCTCTCCTGAAAAGTTGTCATTTTGCTAAAGTGGCCTTATTACACCAAAGGTGCGAATTCTAGTGACTTTATTTATTATGCCATGTATTGTTATTACTTATAAAATAAAGGCCGTAATAGACGTATACACTGGACTTTATCTGTAAAATGTTTTGTAGCATCATGTAATGCCTTTGTGAAGCGATTGTCTTTCCAAAATTATTTAACTGCCTCCATAGCCGAACGGTTATCATGCCGGACTGCCTCGCAGAGGTCCCAGGTTCGATTCCCGGGCCTGGAGAAATATTTGTATGGCCTACATTTATTTCTGTCGTGAGTTTGGGTGTAATTTGTGGTTGTCTATGTGTGTGTCCATGGCACCCGCGACACAGGGTTTCCCTAGTGCGGAGCTATGTTGAGTGTGTGCGTTATTATTATTATTTATATAAAATATATATATTTTTTGTTTTGTTTTTGGTAGTCGCTCTAAAGTGCATACTGAGAAAGAACAATCGTGTTTTATTAACAATTTTCTTATATGTTTGAATAAATCCGATTTATCTGTACTTGTTTCACCCAACTAATTTATTAATTTGCGAATGAATGCTTCGTAATATGGGTAGCCCGCACTGTTCATGAAAATCTGTGCAATAAACGCCATCTAGTAGATTTGTTTGTTATCACTAGAAATAAGAGTAGCTGTGATAAATTGCAGCTTGTCAATGTAAAACAAATTAGTCGCGACATCTGGTGTAAACAATAGGTACTAAATACCCGACTAAGCTGACTAGCAATCCTCTTGACGTATTGGTTCATGGGCTACCGTGGCTTAATTGCCGTCAGTGTACGTTTTCATGTAGGGAGGCCGTAGGATCCCTTGCCGTACCATTTTTAGTAGCAGTAGACCTCCTTGTGAAAGAGTTCGTCCAGGGAAGTACTGCCACCTTACGTATTTCTAATGTGAACATTACTGCGTTCCGGTTTCGAAGGGTAACAGTGCTGGTGAAATGACAGGCGAATGGGACAGCGGCAGTGCCCCTCAGATCTTTGTGATTTAAAGCACCGAGTGTCATTTACCACCAGCCACACGACCTGTTCGTCCCGTGACTTAGTATTATTATAAACAAAAAAATAATATTGATGTGATATTGACGCATTTAGGATGTGTGTGTTGCGTGTGTTAGAAACATCATATTTGTGTCTACTAATTACTAGATTCTATTATAAAGATGTTAAACTTCTATGAAATTCAAAAGCATAATTTTAGTAAACCAAATTTATTTCCATTAGAGGGTAGTACAAAATTAGATGTACATACTAAACATTGTTTTCGAACTAATTTTAAAAACAAAATGAAAAGCAGTACTTTCAAAAACATGACTCAGTTTTAATTTATAAAGTTGGTACAAAACAATAATGTTTGTAATTTAGTTGTAGTAAAAAAATAATTTGAGAAACATAATAATTAAAGTAAAAGTAATAGCACTTCTAAAAAGATGGACTTAACGTACTAGTTAATATAGAATTAAGGCTGTACTAGTAAAAAGAAATTAATTTAAATGGACAAGTTAAAACAACAATTACTTATAAAGGATTGCAATACTAATCACACATTTAGGTACATAAACTATGCCAAAGCGTAGTAGCAATAATAAAACACAGACATTCCTGCAGAAATCCTTTGTAGCGCAACGCATAATGACGCACTACTCACTCTACTTATACGAAATTTATTTATTTATTTATTTGGGATAACAACAGCAATAATGATGGGTTACAAAAAATTAATTACATATTACAAAGCCAGTAACAGTTATCCTCGATTTATACATTAAAATAAAAACAGAGCACGGGGTGTCTATAAGCGTGATAAATAATTATACAGATTATATACATACATATAATTGTGAAACAAAATAAGTAAACTAAATACGTACACTTACATACAAACAATACTATACACAATAAAGCCTAATATTAATAAGTATTATACACTATACCCACATATGAATACAACTTAACACTAAATCATAAATACTTCTAACATTATAAAAATATCAAAATATAACTATAAAAGAAATGAATAAATAAATGAGCAAAATAAAATAAATTTAAGTGAACCTACGCATCGCGTTTGAAAATTAATTCTTTAATGTTTGACTGGAAAGAATGCTTTTTATCTACAAAGGGATCAACGTCACAGAAATATTTATTGTAACCAGTAACTAATCTTGTGAGCACAGAGTTCTTGCCGTGGTTTGTGCAGTGAAATGGTACATGAAAAAGAGACGTATGTCTGGTACGACGGGCAGGCACTCGAAAACTTATTTGCTGTAATAAATCTGGACAATCCAAACGACCATTGAGTACATCAAACAAAAGACCCATATCCAACAACTCACGACGCTCCTGGAGACTTAACAAATTGTATGTGCGACAGATATCAACGTAAGGTGAATGAAAATCGGTTAATCTACATTTATTATTCAAATGCTTTAGGAACCTCTTAAGAAATTATAATGTATGTTACAAATAATCTGTCTTCATTTGGTACTGTGAATGTTTTTGGCATCCCACTTCGCCGTACCGGTCATTTGAGAACAGTCCCTCGACGCATGGCACTTGCAGAGAAAAACCCGCGTGTCATCGGACCTACTTACTATGAGCGTTTACCCGCTACTCACAGACTTGAACCGTCTGACGAAATATTTGGGCGCCGGCTGAAAGACCTTTTCTTGAAAAATCCTATATACTCCGTAAAAGAATTTATGGACTTTAAATTGTAACGAATTCAGTATTTTCTATTTTTATTCTAATTTTTACCGCATTAACATACTCTTGTATGGTTGTTATCAACTTATGACGATCCTTGATGGAGAATGATATTTGATATGTATAATTTAATGACAACAATATTATATAATGAATTGTTAATTTTCTAATTATTGTGTGCTTTTCTTATAATTTTCCTTTTTGTCTGACGATCTCAATATA
>NW_020653611.1:1535709-1593148 GCF_003589595.1 Hyposmocoma kahamanoa | reverse complement strand
GAGCAGCATTGTTCAGTACACTTGGTTGAGCATTTAATAAATATTATACAGTACTAAGGTGTAAAGTAAAAACTTCAAGAATATTTTAATGAGTGTAGCAACTATTTATCCACGTCGTAGTTATCTTAATTTACAAAATATCATTAATTTTATAAACCATAATATAACAGTCCAAAATGGAAGTTGATCAAAAAGGCAACCTTTCAAAATGCAATGGTGAAACTATAACAGATAAATTGTGACGTATTTCAGATAGTCATTATTAATTCAAACAAGAATTATGAAACCATTAAAATGACTGAATATTACGTATTTTAGGAAAGTAACCTTATTTCACAAGTTTCGGTTAAAATAATGGACTTACAGAGGCACCTATATTCTTTTTTTATGAGAAACCTGGTGGCCATACTTATAAATTTTACATGGAATTTGTAGATGGCGTTAGTTAACGCCCAATTATATTGACTATAAAATAAAAATACTATCACGTGCGTGCCTGTGTGGGTGTACATACAGAAAACATTTTTTTGTAGTTTTTGATTGTAGTGAATATTATTTTGTTGTAGTGTTAAGCGACACACCTGTCGATAGCAGTTACAGCCTATCGTTTTGTAATCGGAGAGTTACTGTGCCATACAGAGCTTTAAATCGCAAAGATCAGGGAGACATTGCCACTGCGCCCGTTATACTAAGACATAATAAGTCCTATGTGCTTGTAATTTCACTAACACTCTTTGGCTTCCAAACCAGAACGCAGTATTATTGAAAATAATCAATGTGAACGTTGTATGTACCCGAATGTATGATAAAAAAAATGTTATATTATATTCGTCACGCAAGATTATTAGTTTTTACGTCTATAAAATCAATAACACAGTTTGTGTTATCATTGATAACACATGGTTAGTCACATCGATATTTTTGTGTTATGAGTAGATATACTTTATATTATCTTTGTTATCAGTGGCAGTGTTGACGACTGAATTTCCTTTTTTTTAAATACTTTTTAACATTATACTACTAATGACGGAATGAACAATTTATGCGCCTAAAAGAAAGAAACCTTTATTCAGCTTGAGATAATTCAAGATAAACAGGTATTTCACATTAATTATTACACATACCTATCTAAAAGCTGAAACGGATCCAACTCAGCATATTTTATGTTACAGCTCACCTGCTGTAACGCTGGTTTTCAGTTGGAATCGCTTTTTTTACATAATCTCAGTACAGAATACTAAAAAAACCGACCTCAAAAGCACGTGGAATTACGTCATTTGCTAAGTTTTATTGAAATATCCCCTAGTTCGCCACTATACAGGACTTGACCCTGGAGATAATAAAAATAGGTTCTCACTACGACACTACTCAAAGTATATGGAGAGAAAAACGCCTTGAATGGAAGAAATAGCAAAATCAACCATTAAAGTAATTGCTCCTAAATTAAAGTTAGGCGCTATTTACAAAAGTGAATGTTCATGCGTGAACAGCCACCCTTCGAGGTGGATGGTTTTCTTCAAAATAAAATGGGACCACTATGGAAGTACCTCCTTTCCAACAAAAAAGAATCATGAAAATCGGTTCACAAATACCGGAGTTATCGCGTAACATACAAAAAAAAAGAACATACGGTCGAATTGAGAACCTCCTCCTTTTTTGAAGTCGGTTAAAATGAGATCGCACGTAAGTACAAGTGTGATAAACACTACAATTATAACATGTAACTTAAATATTAACTAAAAATAAGTAGAAAAAATGCTAATAGCAACTATTACATGACTGTATATAAAATACTACACTTGTCAGGGATTATTACATGAATTTAATGTATATGAAATACAGCACTTCATCATCAACACCATATCAGCCGAAAGACGTCCACTGCTGAATATACCCGCCCGTTACCCACCGATACTGCACTAGTTAGGAATTATTACATGAATTGAATATATATAAAATACTGCACTTGTTAGGAGTCATTACAAGAATTGAATGTATGAAATACTGCTCTTCCGAGACATTAATAAAGAGGAACTAGAACTAGAAAAGGCTGTCACTACTGAAGCAAGCAATTCCATTAAATTACATTAAAGTTTACAAGTTAAAACATTGTGATAAATACCTGGTCATTTCCATCATTATCCTACCATTATCAAATCAGTTGAGGCCAGCGCGGGACTAACAAGTCGTGCGTCTGGTGGTAAACGACACGCCTGTCTATAGCGGTCGATTATCGCGCAGAGATCTGAGAGATACCACTACTGCGCCCTGCGCTCGTCACCCATAAATTGACACGTCCCATATGCCTGTAATGTCACCGATATTCGCTATAATGCTGATTTGTGTGGTCACCATGTGACCTCTCTTATTCTTTACGACACGAATAAGACACGACTTTAATAAAAACTAGTTGTAGCATTCGCAGTGTTGTTTCAACAAAATACCGGATCGATTTAAATCCCTTCCTTTGGCTAGATTTAAAAGGGAATTGCCAACTTGCCTTCCAGAATAGATATTCTACTCTCTTTTAGAGCTGCTTCATTTTGTCAAGGTCGTTCTTGTCCACGTTTGCAATAGTATATAAGAATAATAGAATAATTCGACATTTAAATTACACCTACTCGAAGCCGCTTTTAGCAGTTTTCTGTATTAAAATAGTACACAATGGCAGAAATTCTGAAAACTAGCAACACTGTATCTGAACAAAATTGTATATTTATTCGTGTGCACCACTGGCTTAAAGGTAATAGCAGCTTAACACACGGACGTGGTGACTAATGTTGAAAAGAGTTCTATTAGCCGGAAATAAACCTCATTAAAATGGACGGTGAGTTTTTATATAATGTGTTATTGAAAATTTTCCCCGAATTTACACTTTACTGAAGAATACAAAAGATACCAATGCTGATTAAGAATATAGATAGAAAAATCTAATGGGAAATTCGATCAAAATTTCAAAACATAAGTATTTAAGAAATTTTTAACTGACTTAAAAAAAGGATTTCGTAATTCGACTGAACTTTCTTCGTGTGTATTATATCATTACTTGTGAATCGATTTCGATAATACTTTTTTTATTGGAAGGGCGTAACTAAGTAGTTGAAGAAAATACTCTACGTGTAAGGGTGGTAGATTGGGGGATGAATCCGGTTTATTGATATTATTATTAACTGTAAGGCAATTATTCATTAAGTCCACAGTCCTCAAACAGCACGTATTGCTCCCATATATTACTGAAAACACTAATAAAAGACGAAAAGATATTGTCTGCCCCAAAATTATATCATCAAAACATACTTTTATTTCAAGATTTTTTGTGTTTCTTGGACCATTTTTGTACAATAAATTAAACGCTAAATATTCCATTTATAATTTCTGTTGCTTTAAGGTAAAGAAAATTCTCCAAGAAGCTCTTCAAAATATGTCCTATGAGGATACAGAGAATTTATTTATTATCGTAAATTAAATGTTGTCTTGTTTAAGTGTACATTTTTTATTTATTTTTTTTATTTTTTTAACGGCAATTTATTATTTAATTGTTTAATTTTATTTCATAAGATTCTCCTAAAAAGTATTTATAATATTAATAGTATCCACATTTATAATTAGTAGTACTTTTTACCTGAAATACAGGAATTTCCTAGTTCAGGTACATGTGTTATTTTTACATTAAATCGCATAAGTAGTCTTTAGTTTTCTCTGTACATTATGTTACTGAATAAACAATTTTATTTATTTTTATTTATTTATTGGATTTCACTCGTAAATAGACGTAATTAAACAAACTTTTGAGAAAACTTAATAATTATCAGCTTCATGAGAGCAAGATTTTTATACCTGCGAAAATATATTAAATTCATCCAAGAGACACTAGTAACCATGTTGAATTTACTTTTCCTCAAACATAAAAAATTGCGTACAATTTGTATAATCTTTAAGTTTCTTAGTAATTTTAAAAAGTTGATAATACATTTATCTTTCCTGTAAATTGTTATCTTTTATATTGAAAAGGCGATAATGGGATTTATACCACGGGCTCAATTTTGGTGTATGATAAGAAAGTAATACGCATTTCAGGAAAATCCGGGAACCCGCCTCCGTACTCTGGCTACCCTCCTCAGCAGGACCCACCTCATCAGCATCCTGCTTATCAGTATCCTCCTCCGCAGCCACCAGTCGTTGTGGTTCCTGGTGAAGTTATTCATCAAACAAACATAGTTCGGCCTGTAGTTGTCGGCACACCTGTCGGCCCGAAACCCTCTCATATGACATGTCGGTCTTGCAGAGCAGAGATTGTAACCAGAGTCGAATATAAGTCTACAACAAAAACTCATTTGATGGCATTACTTCTTTGTGTACTAGGGTAAGTGAATTAAATTTACATTGTATCAATTAAGCTACCTAGAAATGGACTGAAAAGTGTCCGAATCAAAAGAGAAAGAAATCGCAAAAAGAGGAACTATTATTCTTTTGTTGGTCAACCCTAGGTAGAAAAACAACAATCGAACTGCCTTAAGCCTCGATTACAAAAGATAAACAATCTAGATAATGATTGATTATAGTTTTTAATTTAAAAAGATGTAACAAATTCTGTATTGTTAAAATAATTTAAACTTTATTCAGCCGCTATATCGTTGAAACTTCAATAAGTTTATTGAACGTTACGACGTTTTGATTTTATATTGAAATTTATTCAACGTGCTGCCATCTTACGGTATGTAGCTGGACTACGACGAACGATTAACATTTGAATCAATTCGAAAATTAAAAATTTATTAAAATAAGGCGTGCCGATGATATGAAATATTACTAAGGCTAATATTTTTGGTGCGGTTATCACATTTGCTCTCCAAAACAGCACAATAAGGCATTTTTCTGCGGTTTTAGACAGTTTGCGCGAAAGAATGATTAAAATTATACAAAGCGAAAATGGCGGACAGAGTTCAAGTAGGTCTTTCGAGACCTAACGTTAGCACGCGTCTGACGCTAACTAACCACTTTTACTTCTATTTATTGTTCTATAGGTCAACCGACAGCGTACTTATCGGTTTTAATTTTACAACTAAATTTTCCGAGAAACTAACAAAAACAAGGAATAAATCTGTAGGTGCTATTTTCGCAAAACTTTGATCATATTAGTTGACACTTTCTTGCTTAACAGCATCCAATAATTTGTAAGACCTCGTTCATTAATAGTTCTTACTATGTCGGTCTATCCATTCGCATGTGAAAAATGCTGATTTTTCAATTATGGAAATGCAGAAAAGTTTATAGATGTCTGTCCGTCTATTACAGGTGCTGGTGCTGCGTTTGCATCCCGTATTGCACAGATTCCTGCCAGAACGCAGACCACTATTGTCCTAATTGTAACTCGTACATCGGAGCGTACTCCTCATAACAGTCCTTCATCTCGAGAAGAACTTTACACTTTACAACGTCTGTCACTGTTAAAGATAAGTTACTTGTGGACCCTAAAGTGAGGACGCTTGTACTCCGTCATCGTAAATATTAACATTTTATAACTTTGCATAATGGCAGAAGACCAAATCTAAAGTGTCAGATATCGCCATTGCGTAGGTATATTTCTACTACACTTTTGAACTGCATGTATGTTGTCAATAAAATTACGAGTGTAGTTTATTTATATTGACTAAATTGGCGGGGAAGAGGACTGGCATTCTTTCGTGGCTGCAAAAGAAAATATGCCAGGTTCATAACAAGTGGCGGTAGCTGGTCTTTGATAATATCGTCTCTGTTGCAACTGCGTAAGGAGTTTTTACACAGCTTCCAAAAGAAAACATTCGTCCTCTGATTGTCGTAAGTGTATCTTTTTAACCGGTTTCAAACTCTCTATTCGATTGCATTTTTTTTTATTTCGGTTAATCTTTTTTTGTTGGAATGGGGGTTCCTTAGTAGTAGTCCCATTTAAATTTGTAGAAAATATTTTACCTCTAAGCGTAGAAAATTAGGAGAGAAATCCGGTTTATTGGATGTTACCCACATTCCGTTAATCGATTCCAATAAAACTTGACAAATAGATGTAAGTCCACATACTTTTGAGATCGAGTTTTTTTATGAAATAGTTATAGTTATTTATACATTAATATAGTGCATTCCGTTTAATACAAGCTGATACCTCGTGAAGGGAAGCACTAAAACGAAAATAAAAATATAAATATCGTAAACAGGCTGGCGAGGTTCTATATGTGGCACAAGTTGATGAATATTTCGAGTACCTAAGCACTCCTAGTAGCTACTAATATCGGCCCCATATTATTATCACTAGATAGTAAAGTTTCCCTGTACCACACAAAATTACTGATAATCTTTATTTATCAAGGGATTTGAAATCAACGTCAACAGCTTCGAAAAAATTCCACGAATCACTAATTTTATTAATTTTATCGTATTAGTAGTATTCAATATCATTGTAGAATGTATATACATATCTACCTATCTTGCTATTGTTAATTCTAATAGTTTTAAGAAATTATGTCAACTTCCACTAAACTTACACTCAACACACAAACTGGAGATTTATATACGAGTACAGTGAATCAGAAAGTCTACCATTAAATACGATACTACATCACTGTATAAGTATAAGTACTACATAATGTTAGTTTTACGATGAAACTAGTGTCAAAATTCGATACGAAAGTTGTCATTTGACGTTTCGGAGTAAGGAATGTTCGTACGCGTTTCGTGGTCCGAAGCTAACAGGATGATCGGTCGCTTCGTATTTCGTATTTCGTGGTAGACCTCCAGGTCCCATATGTAAAGGGATTTTGTAATACGGTATTATAAAATGAAAAATGTAGGATACTATCTTATTATGAAACGTTCTTAATAATGTGTTTTTGCTTTATATAATTCTGATAATTCTAGTGATTTCATGGTTCTACATATTATGTGTAATTATAAAATAAACGACTTAATGTACAAATGCGCTGGATTTTATTTATGATTATTTAATAGACCGCATCTTGGACACCTGGCCGCGGAGACTCAATTTTATTCGTAATTATAATTTAAACCTGGTTTTGATTTCTAGTATTTAAGCTTTTAAGAGGGAGCAGAGGAGAAATTCCTAATCTTCGATTTGATTTTAGAGGGGTATATCCACTTTAAAGTTAAAAATAAAATATTGTATGAATAACTACACGATATGTTCAAGCATAGACATTAATTAATCAGAAACATAAAACAATAAAGTTTCCTCGATAACTAAATTCACGAGATGACCTCTAATTTTCACATTTTTTCGATTCATCCTCGAAATGCTACAGGTTATTAGGACAAAAATTAGATAATTAATTATATTTATGCATGATCGACAACTGTCACTACGGATTTTTTTTAATTCCCTTAGTTTTAGAGTTATTCCGCTAAAACGAATTTACTACTTTTCATGCGCAAAATTCAACATCTCCTGTCGCATGACACGCGAACTTCAGGCATATATTTGTTTCACAAATTTGGGCGGAGCCAACGTCAAAACTTTTTTGGCATGAGAGCTCCCTTACCTGCATGTTTTAACTACAACTTAACCTTAACCTACTTATAATTACTTCATTCTATAACTATTTTACTTCATATCCAATGTAAGGTAACAATAATAACAAAAAATAAATAGTCGATTCAAATTATTCGCGAACAGAATCGGTTCTATTGCACACTACACTGGTTTTATAATGGAAAACGTGTAAGAGACCTGTGCGCAGCGTTTATGATAATGAAGAGTATGAACTGTAGACGTGAGGGCTTGCTAAACCGTCAGAAAATCCTAGTACAGACACTTGAAAAGGGTGTCTATACAACGTGTACTAGGTCTCTGAAAAAGGTGATGAAGGCAACGGGTCACACGCGGTGATGAATTTGTAAAAAAGTTCCTATTAGAAAGGCAGCAAGGAAAACATTAGGACGCGGTCTATCTACGAGGCAAGAAAGTTTGGGAACCTCTAGCCTAAACCATTCAACTGCCTCCGTGGCCGAACGGTTACCATGCCGGACTGCCATGCAGACGTTCTGGGTTCGATTCCCAGGCCGGGAGAAATATGTGTATGGCCTACATTTATTTATTTATCTCGTGTGTTTGGGTGTAATTAGTGCTTGTCTATGTGGGGGTCCATTGCACCCTTGCCACAGGGTTTCCATAGTGCGGGGCTATGTTGAGTGTGTGCGTTATTGTATTATTATTATTATCTCGTTAGAGGAGACCCATATACGGCAGTGGGTCGTACAATGCGTTGGTGTTGAATAGAACTCAGTGTTATTATTTATTCTGTAACAATAGCATGTAAACATCGTCTGTGCATGATTGATTATCCAGGCGTGATTTAGTGGCGCCACGGCACTGGCCTTGACTAGAGTCTGCGCAGGCGCGGAAGTGTTTTAGCTCCCATGACATCATCAAAGGTCAACTATATTGAATTTCCCCGTTTTTTATGGGAAAAGGGAGTGTTGTTTGTTGTTGTTGACGGCAGTCATGATCACAACTTTGATGAGTCGATTCAATAGGTTTACTTAATTTGTTTAGGAAATTGTGGATGTTTTATCAGACACAATGTCATTTAGTCTCCTTGAAATCAAAGCATTTTAATAAATTCTCAAATATATTTATTACCTTTATGCAATGATTTCATAAGTACACAAGATCATTTGTTCTATGTAATAACCTACACACTGTTATAAATGAAATGAAAACTTTTTGTAAGTAAATTAAAAAAAGACCAAGTACAAAGACACGACGCAAGCACATAGAAAAATTCGTGAGGTCCGTTGGTTCGTTCCGTGGCTTAGTTGGTATAGCGTCTGGCACGGTATGCAAGAAGACGTCGGTTCGAATCCGACCGGATCGAAGGAATTTTTTCTGAGTGTTTTTCTGAGTGTTCGATCTTTGTATTAATAATTATAACAAACTAGTGGAGTAATTTCACAAAAAATAATTGAATATCAATTCAATAAAAATTTAATTAAATAAAAAAAAATAAAATCTCTCTTTATTGCCCCTAAAATAACAAATACAAAACTTTAAAAAAAAAAACTACACTGACTGTCGAATGTGTTGAATGTCAACCGTGACCATGGGACCTGTAAAGGGCCCGAAACGTCGGTTTGTTTGAAAAAACAAATATACGCGATTTAAATCCAGAAAAATAGTTTCATATCCTATGTGTAACAATCGCGAAAACCAAAGAACTCGATATGTATAAATTAACTTTGATTGTTTTATGTTGGGCCTAAAAACTAAGACAAATGAGCATTAAAAATAAAATTTAGATACTTTTAAAACTAAGTAAATGTTGATCATATTTGTATACTATTGTTATATTAATTGTAACATAATTTCAAATTGGCTTCTGGCTATTTTTTCATATACTAACTAACCTAACCTACTAAATGGAGGGCACAATCAAGGAACCAAGATTTATAAGGAGATAAATATCAAAAGATATACTGGTTATAAATGTCATCAATCGTTAAAAAAAGACTAAACTATAAAAAAGAGACCTTTTCATGCCATATACGCCTTAAGCTGTAGCTGTGTCAAACTAAATAAGTTATATTTATATTTAAAATGAAAAAATACGACCATTAGTATGTAATTTTGCTTTTAAATACAGGCACATGTTTTTATCCTGCCTAACTGAACACCGTCTCCTAACACACAGACACTTATCTAGTTTAGGAGAAAGAGTCCTTGCATTTGTTACAGCTTTCTATCTGTTTGTCTTACTTTATTCTATTGAAATTTTAAATAACTGAATTTCTTCTCTGTACTATATATATGGCTCAGCCTCATTGACTTACAATCAGCCTCAATTTATATTGCGAGTTATTTATACATTTTTTTTTCCCGCCAAAACCGCCAAACATCATCGTGGAATAGCTGTTTTGGCGGTATTGGCTATGACCAACAATAATACCAAAAAGATGACAACAGATGGCAGATTGCAAGCAAAGCTTATAGTTACGATACAGTCCATGGCATTAAGAAATATTAATTGGCAACACCGATATAAAAGTAAAATGTCATCCGTAATTCAACAAATGACGGGATTCGCTCTGGACCTTTTGGAGGGAAAAGTGTCGTTTTTATTATTTTGTGAAATCTAGTTTAAAGTGGAATAGGATAGTGCCAATGTGCCTTAATCGAAGATTAAAACTCGAAATTATACGAATTTCGAACTAAAATACCCTATAATAATATATTAATATAATAAGTTTTAAGGAATCCCGAGTCAATCCAAGCACGCCGCCTCAATTTGCCTATCCTCTTTGTGGCGGCCATTGACTTACAATTATATGGACGTCAGGTCCGCGCTAAAAAGTGTCCGAACTTATAGGGCGTTAAAATCGTATATAGAGCGTCATTCACGCTTGAGTCTTCGTTTGTTCGACTGACAGCGAAGTTACAATACATATACATAGTACAATTTAAATTCAACGTTTTGGCTTTTTCATATTCCTTTACATGTCACTACGTTTAAATAGGTTGACTTGTGACATTTTTTTCGTGGTTTTTGTATTAAACCCGTCGTCCATTTATTTGTAAGTCAATGGTGGCGGCCATATTTACAGAAACATAATTAAACTTCATGTCCAAAAAAGAATAATGTACCAAGACTTGGCTGTATGGTGTAAAACCTTTGCCTTTTCCTTTATGGAAAGAAGAAAAAAAATTCAACAAAGGACAATTTTAGCTATAATATGTACTTGAATTTATTGTGAAAAATTTTAACAAATTCATGTAACATGTAACAGTTTGTAAAAGTGATACATTTCAATAACCATATTGGTTCGAGTATAATACAATATACAATGTAGTATGCAAAATACGACCTGGTCATGATTGTAACACAACACTAGATATTAGCCAAAATCTTCCAACAATATCGTTAACAATATCGTTACAAAATTTTGCTTCCATTCCGTTTCGCTGCAGTATAAATTGAGCCTAAGCTGTGTTTTTGAATAAAGGCATGTTATTATTATTAATTATTGCTTTTGAAAACTGGGTAAGACCGCCTTGCTCCGTGGCGAGGCAAATGATACGACATTTGGCGAGGAGACGGTTGATATCATCACAGTTACCTCTCATTGCAACAGGCAAAGACCAGCTATCTCCACTTGTCACGATCCTCGCATAATTACTTTCGCGATCACAAAATAATGCCAGTTTTCGTACTCAATAATTCAAACAACATAAATATTATAAGCATGAGGCAAAGAAACCGTTATAACCAAAAACAAACACTCAAAGACATTGGTAAGGTCTGCTGGCTTGTTCCGTTAGTTCAGTCGGGAGAGGGATAGCCCGCGTTAGGCGAAAACGTCGCTGGTTCCATGTGTCTTTGATATTGTACGATCTTTGTATCAATTATGACAACAAACAAGAGGAATATTCTCACAAAATTATGTAGATAAATATTGCAACACAAATATATGCTGTGCAAAAAAACCTAACTATATTTTAAAATTGTAATAGCAATGTGTTTTCTGCAAAAAAACGTGATAATCTTTTCCACGTAGCGATATCTGATAATTTTCAAATTGATATGTCCTATTGCCAAATTTTGAACAGTTAACACATAAATAAAAAAACGTACTTTGACACTTCAGCGTTCACAAATGACTTCGACGCTTGAAAGACAAAATGGGGTAAGCGACATTTTGGAATCTGTTAACGTTTCTGATTCCAACGGTATATATAACTCAATACGAATATTTTGCCTTTCAAGCATCGACCTATATTTAACACTGAACAGACGTCGGTCGTAATGGTCGTAAGGAACTTAGTGCTTCTCGAAAAGATACACTGCTAGGAGGAGTGTGCTCCAATGAATGCGTTACAATTGGGACAGTAGTGGTCTGCATTCCGACAGGAATCTGTGCAATACGGGATGCAAACGCAGCACCAGCACCTGTAATTGATAGAGAGAAATTAATATACGCTTTTGTACAGGATTCTCTCGTCTTTTTTATAATAAAATAATAAGTGCGCATTTTACATTCATCACTCTTGATGAAAAGTGACGATGAGGTCAACGGTGGAGAATGCACACCTAAATAATGCCTATTCACTCTTGCCTTCAATACGCCAAAGTTAAAACGTCCAGGGAAGATGCGTATTATATTACCCAAATTCTTCTTTCACTACAAGTTGGGCGGGCCTCCTAGTGAGCCTCTGTGAACCTTTACGTTGTAGGTACGTGGTATTATCATGGCGCCATATCGAAGCTTGTATTTGTTGTTGTTGTTCTCATCGCAAATTTCTAGTAAAATTTAAAGCCCTCGTTGTATACTTATTCGTATAGTTTATGTTCTGTCTTCCATAAATAGGGCAGGTCTTTGTATCGGGCACAACAAAACTTCTTAACGTTTGATGTGGTGGTAGCAAGACAAAATGGCTGCGCGAACCAGAGAACCGAAACGATACGACTGCTCTCCGCATTCGTCACGCATTGGCTGAGGTTTCTAACCGCCCTAAGTGTTATTACACCACCGGAGCGTCAGGACGCGGCAAATCAGGTATCCCTATGTCGCCCAAAAATCGGGACCTGATTACCTAAGTCTTATCATACCTCTACTAAGTTATTGTAACCCTTCAATTTCGTTAGGGTAATACATGTTTGAGTCCGCAGGCAGGGTATTCCACTCCTTAGCCGTTTGCCATATAAATGTGGAAGCGTAACGCTTCATGCGAGACTTTAAAATATCCACAACATAGGGGTGGAATTCCAGTCTACATCTAGTCCCTTAATGTTGGAAAGGGAAAGCGGAATTAAATCATGCAATCCCGTGATTATTTCCTGTACATTACCGACAAATTTTTCAATTTTCGCCCATTATAGCAAAGCTCAAGTTAAACTCGTCGTTTTGAAGTGAAACAATTGACGACACCTGTGAATCCGCCAATCGGAGTGGAGTTGTCACCGTAATGATTTGGCAGAATCATTTTCAAAAAAATTAAATGACATTTCGTCTCTATTTCTGGTTATATACTCGATGGTAAAAGTAATCACTTACCCGAAGAGACAAAGAAATAATGCGATCAAGTGAGTTTTTGTTGAGGCCTTATATTCAACTCTGGTTACAGCGTCAGCTCCGCAAGAACGACAAGTTATCCGGGAAGGTTTTGGTCCAACGGCGTATTGACTGACCACTACAGGAGAAACTATATTTATTTGATGAATGACTTCACCAGGAAACACAACGACTGGCGGAGGCTGCGGAGGATGGTACTGATTGGTCTGAACGTTCGCTTGCTGAGGCTGCGATTGGGAGTACGGTGGCGGGTTATCAAGTTTTCCTGAAATTCGTATCAATTTATCAAATCAAATCAAATCTTTGTGATTTATAAGCATACAAATCTAGTCAACATAAATTGAGCCATGACCGCCGATTTATCCTAAGCGACATTTTTACCTGAACAGCGCTTATAAGGCAAACTATATATTTTAAACTATAACGGACAAGGCCGCGTAGACATTTCCTGCCAAAATTACAGCAAATAGAATTTATAGCAAAAGCTAAGTTTATCGTTAGCTCAACTGTTTTTTTATATTTTAGTGTAACTGACCTAATCGATATTAAAAAATAATAATGTAAGCGATCCCACTTGTTATCACAACCGACATAGGAAACCACAATTTCGTTATTTACTATGAACAATTGTTGCATATTTTTCCTAGTTCCTTCGATCCGGCCGGATTTGAAACGACATCACATGGACGTCACGAATTATTCTATGTGTATTTAGCTACGGCTAAAAATTGAAAAAAGCAAATACAAAGACACGACTTTGTTGTTCCGTGGCTTAGTTGGTATTGCGTCTGGCACGGTATGCTAGAAGACGTCGGTTCGAATCCGGCCAGATAGAAGGAATTTTTTTGAGTGTTCGATCTTTGTATTATTATTTTTTGTTTTAGAAATAGCTAGTTTTTCTTAATTTCTGTCTAGGTTACAATAAAAAATAATTTTAAATTACTTCTTTCTGCCTTTATCTTGTGTTAGTACATAGATATCATAGATACGAGTATATCATTAGGCGATTATGAAACACGATGTCACGTCTATATTAGCTCAACGATGATAAGTGATAAATGCTGATAGACAGATAGCATTAGTTCAAGGAATAAAAATAAACTCGCTCTCCTTGACGTCTTCACAAAGTCATAAATTCATATAAGAGGCAATCTATTAGAACAAAAATCTACTTTTTGTTTTTTAAAAAAAAATAGCTGGAAGAGAAGTATCAGTTCCGAATCCGAAACATGACGATCTGAAATGTCACTAAAAAAATATATTACTCTTTTTAACATGGTTCATCTGAATATGAACTTCTGTTATAAAGTTGCCCTCATATACGTAAAATCTTTGAATATCAAACGGAATCTTATTATCAGTGATCAGAATTGAGGGAGTTATATAGTTATATAAAAAAATATGTGCGCATTTGACTTCCACTTCGCCTGATGGAAAGTGACGATAAGGTCGACGACGTAGCAAGCGCACCTAAATAATGCCTATTCACTCTCACCTTGAAAATGTTCGACTTCTTTAATTTGAACTTCACAGAGATTGTCTCAACATTGAAGAATAAAATGTCAAAATGTAAGTCATGTTACGTTAAACAAATATTAACAAGGTAGTCGTTCGAAATAGAGTGGCATCCCTGTTGGCCAGAGTGAAAGGCAGTACTAACAGTCTTCTTAAGGTGGTAGCAGAGAGGATGGACAGCCCAATCCTTAAGTATTTAATGTCCACCCTTATTCATGAAAACAAATACTTTGCTTTCTACTAACATAGTTGTAAGTACCTACACTATACTACTACTAACACCATATGGACTTGTAACTGTCTAAAATAAATTGTTTAATTTCTTTTCCTATTCAAAAATTCATATCATTTTTTCTCCAACTTATTTCAAAGTTTTATGAATGAAACTTACATTATTTTATAACGTATAATTAGATGGATATAAATTTGTGACAAAAAAAAATTGTGAGTCTAAAATGGACATTGTTCTATACAATATTTATTTAAAACATGGAAGCAACCTGCAAGAGCTAGACGGGTTACTAATCGTGGATTTTTATAATCCAAGCACGCAAAAGCTGCGTAATAACCTCGTAAATGGCGAATTTTGAACATCATTCGGAATCTCATAATAGATGCTTCTAATATTTAGATTGCCTCTTATATGAATTTGTGACTTTGTGAAGACGTCAAGGAGAGCGAGTTTATTTTTATTCCTTGAACTAATGCTATATATCTATCAGCATTTATCACTTATCATCGTTGAGCTAATATAGACGTGACATCGTGTTTCATAATCGCCTAATGATATACTCGTATCTATGATATCTATGTACTAACACAAGATAAAGGCAGAAAGAAGTAAAAAAAATATTTTTTATTGTAACCTAGATAGAAATTAAGAAAAAGTAGATATTTCTAAAACAAAAAATAATAATACAAAGATCGAATACTTAAAAAAATTCCATCGTTCCTGCTAGATTCGAACCAGCGCTTGCAGCAATCTGTGCCAGACGCTCTCTCAACTGAGCTACGGAACAAACCAGTGGAATTTTTCCATGTACTTGTTGCAGATCTTTGTTTTTGGTTTTTAACTACTTTTTCGTCTTAGCGCCATCTGTGAGAATTCTATAAAAGATTTTCTTCACTCAGCCAGGTACAGTCAAGAGCACGTCAAACTTGACATTTTGTACTTCGGACTGTTCTTATGGCAAGCGGCATAGAATTGGATTTAAATCTTAAGTGTCAAGCTTGACGTGCTCTTGACCACGCACTTTACAGCTACCAGCTATCAACTACTTGCTAAAGCTACTTTGTTGCCCTGGTGGATAAAATAAAAAACAAGTATATCCGAGGGACTTCTATACTGGCACCTACACAGGGAAAACTGATTACGTTGGTATGGCCACGGAATGCATAGGGATAATAGCCTTACGACCAAAACAATATTGGCGCTAGAAACTGAAACTGTCAAAAGACGAACAGGCAGACCCCAGACTACTTGGATTGGAACCGTTCAAAGAGACATGAAAACGATGTGTGTAAACTCTGAGTGGCTTGGAGTGACACGCGCGGACTAGGAGGGCCGACCCCAAAAGAAGTGGGACATAAGGCCAGGACAAAGAAGATGTTCCAGGCAACTACACCAACGACCTGGTCTCTATTTAATGAATTTCTTATAACATAAGTGCCAGAGCAACGAAATTCACTCTGGGGCACGACTCAAAATGCCCAGACTAGAATAAATTTCCAAAAGTTTATTTCCCGAAGTGGTCCTACCGGGAAGCGTACATAGTTTTCCATACATATTCCACCCCCCAAGTAGAGATGAGGTAGATTTATACATATATAGAATATATAATATACATATAAATATTATATAGATAGAATTAAGTAGCAGTAGAGAGAGTTTATCCAGGGAAGTACTTGCCATCTTATCTACTTCTGCCGGCTAGCAGTAATGTGGGCATTACTGAGGTGAAACTACAGGGTGAGGGGTGCACTGGCCGTGCCATTCAGATCTTTGCATTTTAAGGCTCTCAGTGGCACTGCAACTATGGACAAGCGTGTCGCTTACCACCAGGCGCACGTCTTGTTCGTTCCGTCACTTGGTAATAAAAGAAATAAAATAAAAAAAGCATTTAAAAAAAGTAAAATATTATAGTGATGGGAAAAACAAGTTGTGCACCTATGGGTACCTATAATAGCTGCAGTGCCACTCTGAGATTTCGCAAAGACCTAAGGGGGCCACTGCGACCGTCGTACTGAGACATAAGTTGATAAGTCCCATTTCACCAGCACCACCAGCACCTTTCAAAACCGGTACTATTAGGTTTTTGTGGTAGCTGAGCACAATATTCAAGTATGGTTTAACGGTACAGGGTAAAGAGCACGTTTAACTTGACACTTAAGATTTAAATCCAACTCTATGCCGCTTTCTTGCCGTGTTCTTGACTGTACAACCGTTCATTATTATACAGTTGGTATGAGAAAAACATCAGTAATGTTCATTTGTAAAAATCACTGTCGAAAACAAATCCGTAACACTCACCTTCCATTACAATGAAGCTTATTTTCGCCTAATAAAGCAGTGGTGTTGTATTTGTGTGTAAATAGCAAGAGAGTACTAAGTCTGTGTGTTAAGTAGCTTTATACTTTTGAGTCAATGGCGAATAAATATACAATATTTGTTTCGATACAGTATTGCTAGTTTGTATAATTTCGGCTAATGTCGTCGTAATACGGTCGACTTAGTGTTAGCGATAAAATAAAAATTTTAAGAATAGTTTTTTTATGATTGTGATGTTAAATTGAATTTTAATATCTAATAATGAATTTCGTAACCGATTGTGTAATAGCAAATTTTTTTTTTGAAAATTAAGCTTAACATAAATGGTTTAAAAAAAATTGCTATTAAAAAATCCGATAACAAAAATGAAAGCAAAAAAAACCATTTTTCTAATTTTACATTTTTTTAAGTCTTTCAGACGTTTCACTTTGTGTTACTTTTATCGCAAGCGATTAAAAATATGCAACACGCTATTTGCCACTTTGTTTATAGTAAACGACGAAATTGTAATATGCTATGTCGCTTGCTATAACAAGCGGGTGTTGCGAAAAACTGGAATATTTTAATAATGCCATAATTATTTAAAATTTTATAGTTTCTCAAAGATAAATGACAAACCGTTTAACATGTTTACAATCCTAGGTAGTCAGTTTGACTGATAATTATGTATTTTTTCGGCAAAACACGCGATTTTTCGTCTAAAAGCGCCAACCACTGGGATATTTAC
The DNA here is from genome assembly GCF_003589595.1 of Hyposmocoma kahamanoa. Taxonomy (NCBI): domain Eukaryota; kingdom Metazoa; phylum Arthropoda; class Insecta; order Lepidoptera; family Cosmopterigidae; genus Hyposmocoma; species Hyposmocoma kahamanoa. The sequence goes on along the minus strand of NW_020653611.1, from coordinate 1,575,308 downwards.
CTTACGTTGTAATTTTTTTATGATACCAAGTGCCGGGACGAACATGTCGCGCGCCTGATGGTAAGCGAAACGCCTGTCCATAACAGTCGCAGTGCCGTTCAGAGCTTTAAATCGCAAAAATCTGAGAAGCACCGTCACCCTGAAACAGAAGCTAACTTCAAAACTAGAACGGCAGAAATCGGTAAGGTGGGCAGTATGTTGTATCTTGGACGAACTGTCTCCCAAGGAGTTCTACTGTTACTTTTTCATATATTTCATAAAAAGTCAGTTTTCCGAGATATAATTTTGTGTCGTTGTGGCCCCAATAATAACACTGCGAATGCTACAACTGGACCATTTACAAAAAAAGCGCAGTTGCAAGGAGCGCCATCTGGTGACCATCATTATTAATTTATTTTAAATTTTAACAATGCTGTGCAATTTGAAAAAATCGAGACGACAACACAGCTATTGACAACAAGAGATAAAAGAAAAGATTATCTACTGATAACACGGTAATCTCAGCTCGACAAATAAAGCGCAATCTCTGATAACAAACGATTTTATTGATTTTGGAGAAGTAAAAAATAACTTTTTTGTTCATGACGAGTATTTCCAGTGCTTGAAATCATACTCAAGTCTGCTCAAGTCCTGACTTGAGCATTGAGTAGAGTTCTGGAATACGACCCTAAGTGACGGTCAACAATCGTGCGCGTGTCTACAACAGTTGCAGTGCCACTCAGAGCTTTAAATCACAAAGATCTGAGGGGCACTGCTACTGCGCCCGTCGCCCTGAGACATTGACAAGTCCCATGTGCCTGTAATTTCACCAGCACCCTTACCCTTCAAAACCGGAACGCGGTAATGCTAACATTACTGCTTGGCGGCAGAAATAGGTAAGGTGGCAGTTCTTACCTGGACGAACTCTTTCACAAGGAGCTCTAAACATAGATTGAAAACAGACATTGAAACATTGACATGCAGAACTATGTGGACGAGGTCATCACCGTTCAAGAGTGTTGTGAATCGCTGATACAAGGGGTCCATAATGTCATATTTATCCAGAAATGCGAAAAATCGACCGCATTTATTTCACTAGAAAGCTGAAACTAGACAGGCTACTCGGCCAGATACTCAGTATAAAGCCAAGTTATTCACCAAGATAACACAGAACGTTGCCTATAGGTAAGTCAATTTATTATACGGGTAAACATAGAGTCATGATTTTTTGAATAAAATGAATATTCATTTAGATTTGAATCCACAAATTCGTTGATTTTGTAAAAAGCGTGTTTTTCAAAGTTTTGATGTTTGCCTGAATGCAGCGATTTCCATTTCAGATATACTAACTGGTCGTTTATTGTACATGTTAATTTTCATATTTACACCCTGTTTTTACCTTTTTACTAATCTGGTTTTATTTGTTACTAGTTTATTTCTCGTGTTATATGTATATTTGTCTGATATCTTCGCTATATCATCCATTATAATGATCTATATATTATCATTATTCAGATAAACGTTTGTGAATACCCGCGATAATACGTATTGATTGCTTTTACAAGACCAACACTCTCTCAATATCAGAAAAATTTCCGCTGACAGTTAAAGCATAAACAATAATTGATTGAATGTAAGCATAGTATACACTTAAAATACTTTATTTATTTACTAGTGGTTTAAGTTTAAGTAAGGCATAATTTGCAGATGAGAGTTTTTTACATATCTTGTCTATGTGAAAAGATTGAGTCAAAGTCAACGTCAAAGATTATTTATTCCATAGATAAAATAAATTTACATTTGAAAACGTCACATTTAAGCTACTGCTCGTTCACTACACTGACCTCCCTGAGAAGAACGAGCAAGAAAGTCTAGGGATTGCTCTTTTCAAATAAACTTAAATGCTATGGAATACACTTTGAATCAAATTTGTGTGGATTCTGGAGCCATGTCGTCTTTCCATACATCTTTATCTAACACGTAGTCTTCAATTTTGTAATATGATTTTAATGTGAGATCATGAGTCAATGTGAGAATGTGTCACCCGTATTTAAAATTTGTTCGATGAATTTATAATTCTTATATATTAAATAATGAAAATACATTTTATTACATTCAGTCCATTTCTGGGCGAAATAGGAATTTTTGATAAACTATTTGTTATTTACTATTACTGTACATTAGATGACATTATGATCGGATAATTTATGTCTAGTTACATAGCCGGTGATAGAGTTATATTTAGAGTTAACAATAAAATTATCAATACAGATTTTACTAGTTTCCGTGATTCTTTGAGATCGATATTGAAATCACCTGCAATTACCAGCTGCTTGTTTTCTTTAGTTACTTTGTGAAGTATTGTTGTTGATGTATTTTCAAAAATCTTAACATTGTACTCTGCTCCATATAAACATATTTTATTATTATTGTGTGGTTTCATCTTTATTTCTAAATCCACAAGTTCAGAATGTAGTTCAGCTGACATCTTATTTAAATCGGTTCTTTCCTTGAATTTCATATTATTTTTTACGAATATAGCCACACCACCATGTGCAGCGTGTTTTTAAAAGCCAATTCATAATTTGCAAGATTCATTATATTTGTAAGTCATTGGCCCAAGTTTCAGACAAGCAAAGAATGTCAATTTGTTTGCTTAGTTAAAAGCTCTAGGGCTAGATGTTTATTATTTATACTTTGTACATTGGAATTATTGACTTACAAATAAATGGACGACGGGTCTAATACAAAAACCACGAAAAAAAGTCCCAAGTCAACCTATTTAAACGTAGCGACATGTAAAGGAATATTGAAAAGCTAAAACGTTGAATTTAAATTGTAATGTCATCGCAGTACTGTCTAATTTTGCTTGCTTCGCTGTCAGTCGAACAAACGAAGACTAAAGCGTGAATGACGCTCTGTATACGATTTTAACGCCCTATAAGTTCGGACACTTTTTAGCGCGGACCTGACGTCCATATAATTGTAAGTCAATGATTGGAATGTATTATCGTTATCTTTTTCCTTCATCCTCGGTTTTTGAAAATGTATATGTTCTTCTGTTGTTGCGACGCATGTCAATAGTGTTGAACCCTTAAAATTAACAATAACATTCGCCAAAAATTTCACATTATTGACTTTATTGCTTTCTTGACCGACTTCAAAAACAGGAGGAGGTTCTCAATTTGACTGTATGTTTTTTTGTATGTATGTTACGCGATAACTCCGGTATTTGTGAACCGATTTTCGTGATTCTTTTTTTGTTGGAAAGAAGGTACCTCCATAATGGTCCCATTTAATATTGAAGAAAATTGTCCACCTCTAAGGGTGGCAGTTCACGCATGAAGAATCGTTTTTATAAATAGCGCTTAAATTTCATTATAAGGAGCAATTATTTTAATGGTTGATTTTGCTATTCTCCAAATCAAGGCGATTTTCTCTCTCAATATACTTTGAGTAGTGAGAACCGATTTTTATTATCTCCGTATAGTGGCAAACTAGGGGATGAATCCGGGTTTGCGCACTTTCCGGTAACTGATTTCAATAAAATTTAGTATTTATACGTAATTCCGCGTAATTTTGAGCTCGGTTTTTTTAGTTCTCTGTACTGAGATTATCTAGACACATTTTTCAATTCTAAGTATTTAACGTTTTCATTATATTTTGAAATTCTAGATAATTCTTCCTTTATTTTATGTATTTGTTCATCATCGTATGTATTGTATGAAAAATTACATAGGATATATTAAAATTTCTATTTTGCTCTTTCATTATTTTTCTCATAATTTCAATGTATGAACTTTTGTGCTGTTGAGGGAAATATTTCGTTGTATGTTTTGCAATTGTATTGTCTTTTTGTAATGTTTTCGACTCCGAATCATATTGTTTTAATGTATCATAACCGCTCACGCGATGCGCTCCTCCTACCGCAAAATGGCGGCTATTAGGTTTCGCAAAATAGAAAAGGATTCCGTTTAAATACAAGTATTTATAAATAAACATTATTATTCTGCATTGCTAAATAAATTCCCTCCGTACTACCAACAAAAACATCTCAAATAAAATGCAGTAATACACCGAAAATCCTCCACCTAAAAAGCAATAATGAAATTTTTGGTGTACTTGGATAAATATGATAATATTCCGTTTACGTGGTTCTAACGTTTACCATGAAATTACTCCTTAAAGTATAGTTTATAAACATTTATATTCAGGGTAAACTTAAAAAACGCTACTTACGGTATGTTTTCAATAAATAAACACCGAAATCACCAGCCCAAACAATAACACACACGATTGTCGTGACGTATTTTTGAAGTTATTTATAATAGCAATTAATATTAATTCTTTTACCTGTTATAACTTCGATATCCGATAAATTAGTATAAAATCATCACCGGCACCTCCAGGTGTGGTATGGCGTCTACGGCTGCATGTATCGCGTGAGCGGTTAAACAGCAGTCTCATTTTTATATTAATTCATTATATATTTTTTGTTACCATTTACTTCGTTTAAAGGTGTTTCGCTTAGATTTGCTCCGGAACCATCTGATAGGATGACAACACGACTCGGGAAATAAGTGCAGGGTTATAACTTTTCCACACAAGTTAGTATATTGGATTGAATGTTTCGTATGTGATTCGGACAATTGTAAATCTTTGACATTCAGTTTCATCACTATGTTTAGGTTTCTTTTATAAGAGCTGCGGTGGTGCGTCTTCGGTGACTCTATAAATTTTTTGATATCGCAGCCACAGCCGAGATACGCGTGATTCTCTTTTGCAGACTAGATACTGACTGACACGACACTATAGTGCTTCTAATAAGTGTCTAATATGAAGGTGCCTGAAATAGAAATAAGGAATAAAAACAATTATTTTTATGTGCCTGTTGCTTTTCGTATCCATCCTTTTTCGCTGTCGACGACTATCCTCATCTTGATTTCTTGAGGCGTTACTATTATCACCAACTGTTTTCTGACAATCCATACTCACTGTATCTACCCATGAAACTGAATTCGAGACGTTTTTAGTAATAATTTGATACACGAGAGATACAGCAAAAAAGAGATCTGAATAGATTGGCCAACGGCACCTCTACCGCTGGCCAGTCAGCCTATAACCATGGAGCGTGAAACCGTGAAAATAAAAAGTTGTATAATAATAATGCTACTTAACTCTAGTTAATAGATACTCGATTAAAATTAAGTACGTAATCTCTGTATGACGCATTTTCAGTACTGGTCATGAAACTGATAAAGAGATACTGGGAACACTAAGTGAGAAAAAGAACAAATATCTTTATAATCTAGTGATAATGGGTTATTACTCATATATGCCCACTGTTGAGCATGGAATTTCCCTTAGGAGAAGTCCGTCATAAAAGTTGAGCAGCGTACATCTCTTCAAAAACTTATTTCTGTTTTACGATATGTTTCATCGTGATATTTTCCTTTACAGTTAAGTGACTGATAATTAGTAAATTAATATATTTATTATCATCATCAATCCATTTATACGTCCCACTGTTGGTCCCGGATCTCCTCTTAGGCGAGGGTTTAGGTCATAATTCACCACGCTGGCCCAAATTTGAAATTAATAGTATACATAAATAAATACAATACATCAATCTTCTTACGTATATACATAAATACATCAATCTTCTTCTTTCTGGGATTCTTCCTTTCGAAGGTTCGACAACTTCATGGCAATCCTGACTTAAGAAGCTGCCGCTCTAAAGATCGAATTGGTACTTACTGTAGCCGAACTATTTCCTCAAATTTTTCATTTTCGTTTTCCAGCGGTTTTGCCTTGGATGATAAGCTGGAATAATTTGTACTTATTGTTCCTCATGACGTGGAAGAAGTACAACATCTTCCTACACTTGGTTTTCATAAGTACCACTTTATTCTTCAGTTTATTGAGTAGGTACTTCTATATTTGTGACCCTGTCACGTCACGAGGTTCGCAAAATACGTAGTTACAAATACATAAATAGTAAAAATATTTGTTCTTTTAGTTTTGTTGACACATCGAAAGGAATCGATGTGTCGTTGGTTTTTAATTCTTTTCTCTTTTTCCTCCTTTTTAACACACTAGGCCAAGGTTTCGCTAATATGTTCTGTTTGCTTAATTTCGATTCATAATAGTACATACTATTAAGATAATAATGTTTACTATGTTAAGTGTTATGTACGTAAATATGAACGTGTGCGGACATTGTTCTAGTGCCGTTAATGCCACTTCGGCTTGTAATAGGGCTGCTATTTAGTAAGTTTTATAGGTATTCAGGTTTAACAATAAATTATGCTCTTTAAAATGTAAACGGTGTAAATATAACTAGTAAAAGGTTCAAAAATATAAGAAGAGATGCGTTCCCTACCGCGATCGGATAGAGAGTGACGACAGAACGAAACAAAATCAGAATGCGAGGCAAAATGGAACAATTCAAAATTTGAATTTAAATACTAGTGTGAGAATAAAAAAAGAAATTGAAATAAAAAGGTGGGACGACGATGCAAAGAGGTCACACCGCCACACGCTAGTTTTTTTTCTGATATTATGTCCACCTGGTGGATATACACAACAGTTACAGTGTCACTCTGAGTTTCAAATCGCAAGGATCTGAGGGGCACTGCGCAGTGACGCCCGTCACCTTGAGACATAAGTTGACAAGTTCCATGTGCCTGTAATTTCGCCAGCACTCTTACCCTTCAAAACTGGAACGCAGTAATGCTCCCTGTAATGTGACGCAGACACTTCGACTGCAGAAATATGTATAAAGACTGGCTGCTGAAACAACAGAAGACTTCGTACTGTTGGCTGAAGGTAAAATAGGTTCTACTACGTTAATATAATAATTAAAAATATAATTTATAATACCTATGCAATTCAATTTCATTCTCTACCCGTTCTATTCTATATACATATATAATAAGATGCTTTTTACAATCTTTGCTGCATGGTTGGTACGTGTATCGTTTGTGGTTTTGTATAGGAATTTGAACTGGAACTTTATATATATACATACATATAAAGTATTTTAATTTCTTATAAAATTATTTTAACTTTGTATAATTGCGGTGAGTGAGGTGATTTCATAATTATATACTTAATTAGAAACTGTATACTGCGGTGTCTACAACGACAAATATTTGACTTGTACTTTACATTATATACAAGGTGAAGTTTGAAAAAGAGCAAATTGCTGAGACTATTACCTTTTCTTCAACACTGATTTAGATTTTAATGTCTCGTTGTGGTGTTGAAGAATATAGTCTTAAATAAGAAAATAGAAAATAGGTCTTGCACTAAGCCTCATACCGCAGTCCCAGGGTTAGGAAGATAAGTTCTATGCTACTTATAGGTACTTCTGGGCAGAGATGCGACTTGCTTGGAAGGGAGATACAATGTTGACGGGTTGAGATTCGACAATGGCATTTAAACTCAATAAAAAGATCAGCAACAAAACACAGAGAAATTCGTAAGCTCTGCTGTCTCGATTCATGTTAATAATTTTAACACTTTATAACCTTTGTAAAGAGAAAATGAATTTTTTTATTATTTTTATTTGGCAGAGCGGTATTACGGTATATTTATTGCAACGTCGGATTATTCTCCATATGAACGGGAATCATCATTTGAATTATCATTATCATTAATTACTAATTTTTGAGTACACAAATTGTCAACCGCAACATTACGATCCCAATCAGACAACATCTCCTTTTTTGAACCCGTTCATATTCACGGTTAAAACTTCTTCATAAATAAAATCGATTGTTATAAAAAATCGAATCGGAAACGCATTAGAACATCATTAATTAATTAGCCGCTCACGCGATACATGCAGCCGTAGACACCTAGAGGTGCCGGTGATGATTTTATACCGATTTATCGGATATCGAAGTTATAACAGGTAAAAGAACTAATACTAATTGCTATTTCGGTAACTACTCTAGCAAACCATAAAGTTTTTAATGCCTGGGTCTGTCATTTAAAAAAATAAACAACTTCAAAAATACGTCACGACAATCGTGTGTGTTATTGTTTGGGCTGGTGATTTCGGTGTTTATTTATTGAAAACATGCCGTAAGTAGCGTTTTTTAAGTTTACCCTGAATATAAATGTTTGTAAACTATACTTTAAGGAGTAAATTCATGGTAAACGTTAGAACCACTCAAACGGAATATTATCATATTTACCCAAGTACACCAAAAATTTCATTAGTGCTTTTTAAGTGCAGGATTTGCGGTGTATTACTGCATTTTATTTGAGATGTTTTTGTTGTAGTACGGAGGGTAATTATTTAGCAATGCAGAATAATAATTTTTATTTATAAAAACTTGTATTTAAACTGAATCCTTTTCTAATTTGCGAAACCAAATACCCGCCATTTTGCGGTAGGATGAGCGCATCGCGTGAGCGGGTAAAATTTGAGCTGTCAAACGTTAAATAAATGGTTAAAAATACTCCTTCTAAGTGACAGAAATTCAATAACTATTAACTTCCCAGTTAGGTATAAAATACGTCAAAGTTGAGGATAAAAACATTGTTACTTGTGCGGCCAAGCATAACGACGACTAGGTCATCACGATGCCCTTCAGCTGTCAATAACTAGGTCTAATTCACATCACTAGACCGTTTAAAAATATACACCAGGTACACAAAGCAACAAAATATTCATAAAACTACATTACGTAAACAAATTAACATTAACAACACTTGTTTACTTGATTTACTGCTAAAATATTAACGGCAGCAGAGCTAGTGCGTGTTAAAGTTAATTTATGTTAAATACGTATTTTTTTGCTTTGGTGAATTGAGAGTTTATACTACCTCAGTTCGAATTCAAATTTTTCCCGGGACGCCGGCTTTATTTCAGAATTATTTTTTTACAAACGAAATTAAAACCATTTGAAGAAGTATGACGTATACTACACGTGTTCTGTTTAGTTCAGTTGATGTAAAAAAAAATCATTGGTATGTAATAATAATAACGTACACACTCAATGTAGTCCCGCACTAGGGACACCCCGTGTCGCGGGTGTAATAGACACACATATAGACAAAAAAAATATGTAAAGTATCTATTGAATACACAGCGGTTTTCTTGTAAAATTTCGAGGAAGTTTGTGTTTTTATTCTATCGTGAAAATTTTTAGAAATCGCATTTCCATGCCTTATATTAATCAATGCATATCCTCAATTAGACTATATATTTTTTACCAAGTGATTGGTACAACACTTTCACTTTCAACACAACACCAAAGCCATGTGAGTTTGTATCGACCCTTAAGAAACACAATTTCGTTACAATTTACATTTACGCAAATCGAACAACATAATTGTTGTATCACATTAAGACCTACACACAGAGATAAAGATAACGAAAATTATAAGAATAATTCGAACTACATGAAACAAATTGTGTATAAATATCTCAAATTTAATACCACTCATAGTTGAGCATAAAAAGTTATCAACTAATTTCGTTTTCAGAAACTTGAAACATCTCTCCTGAAGAGTTGTCATTTTTTAATACCAAGTGACAGTGAGTGGAAAGCGACACGCCTGTCCGTGACAGTTGCAGTGCCACTCAGAGTTTTAGATCGGAAAGTTCTGGGCACTCCCACTACGCCCGTCACCCGTTGGCCATTACCGTTCAAAACCGGAACGAAGTCATGCTCACAGTACTGCTTGGTGGCAGAAATACGTAAGGTAGCAGTACTTTCCCGGACGAACTCTTTAAGAAGGAGTTTTACTGCTGCTAAATTTATTACACCAATAGTGAGAGTTATTAGCAAATAAAACACGTGAGAACTTAACAATATCAATACAGAGTACTAAACAATCCGACTTCAAAAGTCATTCATCCCCTAGTTTGCCACCCTTAGAGGTGGATTATTTTCTTCAAATTTAATTGGGACCACTTCTGAGGTACCCTCTTTCTAACAAAAAAAGAATCAACAAAATCGGTTTATAAAAGAGTTATCGCGTAAAATACATACAAAAAAAACGTACCGTCGAATTGAGAACCCTTTGTTTGAAGTCGGTCAAAAAAATTCGATAAAGAATTTTTTATTTGTATGTCTCTCGCCTAAACCAATTATCCAGTCAATAATGTGATTTTATACGTAATTGTATGTCACTATAATGACGTCAATATCACGGAGTCATATATTACATTTTATATGACAGACGTTTTTAATAATAATATGACAGTACAGTATAGACATTACAATACTAAAAGCAATCAAATTAATTAACAAAGAGCGCTAAATAAAAAAAAAATATTTTTTTAGTCCGGGAACCCAATGTAAGTTAAATCGTGCAAAACATCTGGGTTCGTCGAATAACAAATTAATATACTTCCATTTTTATTGACATAGAATAATGCCTTAATCCATTGACTTACAATTATATGGACGTCGGGTCCGCGCTAAAAAGTGTCCGAACTTATAGGGCGTTAAAATCATATACAGAGCGTCATTCACGCTTTAGTCTTCGTTTGTTCGACTGACAGCGAAGCAAGCAAAATTAGACAGTACTGCGATGACATTACAATTTAAATTCAACGTTTTAGCTTTTTCATATTCCTTTACATGTCACTACGTCTAAATAGGTTGACTTGGGACATTTTTTTCGTGGTTTTTGTATTAGACCCGTCGTTCATTTATTTGTAAGTCAATGCCTTAATCGTTAATAAGAGCACCAAAGTAAGAGACATGGGACAAGGCAGATGACATTCTAATTGAAATTTATTATGTATGCATTATAGTTACCATCGCAATGGTCAAGTGGTTTACGGACAGGTTTTCATGGTGTACCGTCGTTGTTCCCGATTTCCATAACACAAATGCTTTAGTTACTTAATTTGCGATTAAAGCAACGTACGTGGTGTTATCTAATATCTAAATACACTCCCGGGCACATAAGTCGAGCCACCTCGCATCAGTATTAAATGCCCTAAGCTTAAATAATGTTCGATTGATCAAGAACTATCCTACGTAATTTTGAAACTAGTATATTAAAAGTCTTTTCCATAAGTTCTTGTTAGAAATTTGGAATTGTGAAACCGGGGGAAACCTTTTTCTTCGATGATAACACTATTTTTGCATTCTTGCCCTTTAAGGCAAAAATGCGAGGTGACTCGAATTATGTGTCCGGGAGTATATATTTAATCATAATTTTTAAGTTTATTTATTGTTACCATGTTTGACTATCACGATATTCAATTGTGTTTGTGAAACTGCTATAATTTTATTAATATAATGTGGTACAGAGTACTACTAAACCGACGTCAAAAGTCATTCATCCCCCAGTTTGCCACGCTTAGAGGTGGAATATTTTCTTGAAATTTAAATGGGGCTGCTGAGTGGGGTACTGAGGTACCCTCTTTCCAACAAAGAAAGAATCGTCATAATCGGTTCACAAATTCCGCAGTTATTGCGTAATATACGTACAAAAAAAACATACACTTAACTGCCTCCGTGGTCGAACGGTTACCATGACGGACTGCCACGCAGAGGTCCCAGGTTGGATTCCAGGGCCGGGAGAAATATTTGTATGGCCTACAATTATTTCTCTCGTGAGTTTGGGTCTATTTGTGGTTGTCTATGTGAGTCCATGGCACCCGCGACACGGGGTGTGTGCGTTATTATTATTATTATTACTATTATTATACAGTCGACGAACACAAAGAACGAATATTTAGAAAAAAATCCTTTGACCCCGCCTGGATTCGAACCAACGTCTTCCAGTAAACCGTATCAGACGCTATTCCAACTAAGCCACGGAATGAAATATAGGACCTCACGAATTTGTCTATATGCTTTTTGCAGATCTTTGTTTCTGGTTTTTAAAAACTTTTTTGCCGTAGCGTTATCAGTGAGATATCTATTCACCCAGACAGGTACCATTATAGCTACCAGCGCTGACTAGAGGTGTCGCTTTAATTGTAATTTTTAAGTTAATTGAATGTCACGATGTTTGACCATCATAACATTCAATTATTTTTGTGAAATTACTCCACAACTTTGTCATAATTATTAATACAAAGACACTTAGAAAAAAATCCTTTGACCCGGCTAGATTCGAACCAACGTCTTCCAGGAAACCGTGGCAGACGCTATAGTAACTTTAATCATTTTGTTTTTTAATTTTAATAAGTTACAGACTTTTACTAAGGAAGCCGTTATAATTTTCACATTTAAATTGGCCCGCCACTATTGTTACGATCAGGTTTTTAATAAAGTGGCAGCTATGGAATTCAATTCAATGTTTGTATTTAGCGCAGAATGTTAAGGATACCGTGGACAGCCCGCCGCACCAATGTCTCTGAACTTGAGGTACTGAATATAAACAACGCCAGCGTCTTCAACTTGCATGCAGCGTGTGATACGCTCTTATGGTCACGTGGCACATCGAGATGCTGATAACCTGGAGCTGCGTACCACTACACCACGCGACTGAGCGCAACCAATGCAGACAAATGGTTGGCAGGATGAAGTGGAGTCAAGATCCTCAGCAGTGAGCAAGAGACTAAGAAGATAGAGTTTGTATTTAAACTATACCTAAATGTGGCCACGAATTTTATATATCTGTCAACACAATTGAAAACGTAACACTTTGGTAGAAATTTTACAAACTAGCAACACTGTTTCTCAAATACAATTGTGTATTTATTCGAGCGCGCGTTTGTCCTAATAGCAATAGCAACTTAACTCGCAAAAGCGGTGACGTGTCGCTACATTAAAAAAAAAACCAATTGAAATAGTCCTATTTTGTGGCGGAAAATTAACCTAATTGTAATGGAAGGTGAGTGCACTGGATTTGATTTAGGATAATGTTTTTTACAGTGTGATAGGTAATGAAACTTTTGCCGCGTTTACTGTTTAAAAAAGTGATGAGTGTAATTGAAGTGTGTTAATTAACCGATAAACCAGATCAAAATATCAAAACAGAAGATCATCACTAGTTATGTAACTTTCAACTGAATGACCCTCATAGTGATTTAATTACCTTAAACATGCAAAAGTAATTAATTAATCTAAGGTACTGTAACTGGGGCGTAGCCTAGGATGCGTAGCGAGAGGTACTTTTATAAATTTAAACTGGGATAAACTTCAAAACTTGCTTTATTGCACTTTTTCACATATTTTCTGATTCGGGTTACATTACGAACTCTCAAGATGTTCTATTCTTTCTATTTCATTTTTTCAAACACACACATTTCACATTCTAAATACAAAACTATATTCACTCAGCCAGTGATTCTACTCAGAGTAGAGCCTAGACTACATCCCTCTTCCTCACAACTGAAGGGGTGAACATCCCTAGCTGGTGCCCTACCTATGATAGGCAACTTACATAAGTGATCAGCCTTTACTATAGGCTAGCCACACACTGCTCGGAAGCTACAACCTTGCCAACAAGTAAACCACCGAGGCTATGGCTTTAGTCTGCCAAAAACCTATCTAAAAGGACAGACCATGACCACATCCTAATCAAACAAATCAAAATATAATTACTCGTCAGCTATCCTAGCTCCTACAGTACTATATGTAACAAACTGCAACCATTTTTTTAAAGTGAAAATTTTGTAGTGAAAAATAATTGACACCTTAATGGAAGGTCATATTACATTATACAAGGAATGGTCATATTTGCAAAATGACAACTCGTCACGAGAGTAAGAATAGTCGATAATTTTTTATGCTTAAATAGGATATAAATGTTCACATACTTATATATAGTTTTTTTTTTTTCATGAAGTTCGTGTTATTTTTATGATTTTCATATGATAAAAATACTTTAATTTTGTTGTATGAATTTTTAACAACAGATATAAAGATATTTCCTACCAGAGTATAAAAACTATAACCATAGCGTACAGAAACGACAAATGGCTAGATTTATGGGAAAATATTGTGTAGTTTACAATGGTATGTGTCGCTTTATTGTGGGTACTGAGAATTGTAGAATAAAAAATGATGTATGTATTTAAATTTTCTGCCACTTCTATTTTCATGATTACAAAACTTGTTCGTTCGGGCAGGCTCGGTTTTATTGCGTTCTTATGTTCGCCTGCTGGCGCCATATTCTAAGATATAATTCTCTTAAATAATGGAATTTACTTTCTAATTTTAAGTAAAAAAAAATGTTGACTCCGCCGCGCTCGCCCCCAATCGATTGTTGTACCGCCCGAGGCCATGGCTCCTCTGCACGAGTATGATGATATTTGTGACAGAAAGTTTGTCATTAACCTAATTTGGGTCTTGTTCATAATTAAAAATGTGTTTACTATCAAATCTTTATTGCCCATGACATGTTTTTCAATATTTTTTTTACATAAAATAAAAGGCGATGTACAGTATATGCTTAATTTCAAACGAATGTGGTTTTTGTACGCAAACTTCCATTAACCGGGTAAGATTATGGGCCATAATTTTTGTACTAAAATTCTGTATGTATAAACATGCTATTGATGTTTCAGCAGTCTGTTATAGAAAATTATACCATAACTATTTTATAGTACCGACACGCTATGATGGCCGTTTTGACATTTGTCCGTTCGTGAAGTTTCGTATTAATTCATAACTACGCTGAAGGAGCTAATTGCTGTACATTGATGTCAATAGTGACGTGCAGTAAAATTTATGAATGCATAATTTTACGATAGAATTTGTTTTTCGAAATTCGAAATTTTAAAAAATGAAATCTAATACGATCGTCACTTATGGGATCGCTGGCCAGCACAAAAGCAGTTTCAAATTGACGATATATTAAGTAAACATTTTCGATAATGAATTGACATTTGACCTCACTAGTAATTTACCAAAGCGGCCATCATAGCGTGCCGTTACTTTACAAATTAATACCTATTTTAGGAAAAATATATCCGAATATACCTCCAAATCCGGACAACCTTCCACCACAATATGGAACGCCGTACCCTCCCCAGCAGTATCCATCAGCGCCAGTCCATACGGGCCCGGGTGAAGTCATTGTCCAGAACGTAGTTTCACCTGTAGTGGTCAGCCGGCCTGTTGGGCCAAAACCTTCCCGTACCACGTGTCCGTCATGTAGAGCAGAAGTCGTCACCAGCGTCAAATATGCTCCCACAACAAAAACTCACTTGATAGCAATACTTCTTTGTATCTTCGGGTAAGTTAAAACTATATACACTTTTCTACAACACACACATTACCCAAAGACAAGACAAGCCCTATACATTTTTCTGTTTACGTATGTATTTGGAGATTTACCATGACGTCATATATTTTACAAACATTATTTTCATGTTTGAAACTAGTGATAAGTTTATGTTAATATTAACATTGTGCTAGATAACCGTTGCATTATGATTTTAGTAACAATAGAACTTCTTGTGAAAGAGTTCGTCGTGGAAAGTACTGCCACCTTACCTATTTCTTCTGCAAAGCGGTAATGTTAGCATTACTGCGTTACGGCTTTGAAGGGTAAGTTTCACATTACAGGCACATGGGACTTGTCAACTTATGTCTCAGGACGACGGGTGCAGTGTCAATGTCCCTCAGATCCTTGCGAATTTTAGCTCTGAGTGACACAACAACTGCTATGGACAGACGTGTCGCTAACCATCAGGCGCATGACTTTTTCGTCCCGCCACTTGGTTTGATAAAAAATACCAAATATCTGGTCTGAACATCGATTTCCTATATAACCAGAAATAGAGAATGTCATTTAATTTGTTTGAAAACTATTCTGCCATGTTATTACGGTGACAACTGTGCTCTGATTGGCCAGTCCGAATTCGATACAATTGACACGTGACGTCAATTGTTTCACTTCAAATCGACCAGTTTAACTTGAGCTTTGCTATAATGGACGAAAATTTCAAAATTACATATTTAATATTTAATTACCGATGAAATGTGATTCCGTTTGTTATGTAATTAGATGTTTTGGTATTTTTTGCCCAGGCCCATTTACCTGATGAGTTGCCAGGAATGGATGGCCCTTATTTCGTCTCTATTTCTGGTTAGATACTCGATGGGTCTGAAACTAGGAAATTTCCTGTAATAGTTATATTTATTAACGATATTGAAACTTGCTTTGAAAATTCTAAAATATTGTTATTCGCAGATGATATGAAAATTTTAAAACAGGTTACTTCTCTGTATGATGCAAATAAACTGCAAGAAGACTTATTTAGATTCGAAAAATATTGTACAATTAATAAGCTGGGCCTAAATGTTTCTAAATGTCTGACTATGACTTTCTCCAGAAAAACCAACATACTTAATAATACTTACTATCTACTTGGAAGCCCTATTAAGAAGGTAAATCGAATCCGTGACTTAGGGGTAATGCATGATCATAAACTTCTGTTTGATGACCACATTGAAAGCATAATCAATAGGGCTTCCAAAGCATTAGGCTTCATTATGAGGACATCTCTAAATTTTAAAAACTTAAAAACAATAAAAATTCTTTACTGTGCTTTTGTACGAAGTCATCTGGAATACGCGAGTCACGTTTGGAACCCCAACTATAAAGTTTACATTAATCGTATAGAGAATATCCAAAGGAAATTTTTGCGTTTCTTAGATTATAAAGCTCAAGTTTGGACATTAGGTTATATCAACCGATGCAGACGATATCATTTCCTTCCATTAGAACACCGACGTACAATAAGTGATATTTCTTACCTAATGAGCGTTGCTCGTGGCTCTATAGACTGTCCGGATTTACTTAATAAAATACAGCTCCGTACTAATACAAAAAGCCTCCGAGAACGACCATTGCTGAATATACCTTTGGTTAGAACCAATTACAGACAAAATTCCTTTGTATTGCGAGCCTCCTCTGCGTTTAATAAATGGTGTGTGGACTGTGATCTTGATCTGTTTTGTACTGGTATAGCTGCAGCGAAACGGCGTTTAACTTTAAAAATCTTTGAATGTATGTAGCATCAGATATGATAGTTGTAGCATCAGCTGTTTTTTGTTAATTTTTATATGTGGGAACTCATCATCAGAATTCGATTATTTATTTAATTTTCTAAGTGATTGTTTGTCTGTCAGTTCTCCGACAAGAAGTTAAATAAATAAATAAATAAATAGTAATAATAATAATAAACTCAGCCATTCCCCCTTTTCCTTGAGATCTAGAACGGGTCATACTGTAATAGGAGAAGGTATAGCAATTAAAAGAAAAGTATATACAATACTAAACAATATCAAATAAAAAAAGGTGGTAAAAATTAGTGGCATGTGTACGTGTATGTCTTTGTGTGTGTCTAATTCTAGAACTCTACTCAATGCTCAAGTGAGGATCTGAGTATGATTTCAAGCACTGGAAATACGACCCTAATGCCAGGGACTTGAGTATGATTTCGAGTGCTTTGAATCATACTCAAGTCCTGACGTGAGCATTGAGTAGAGTTCTAGAATACGACCCTTAGAGTGTCTGTCTCTGGGTGTGTAAGTGTGTGAGATGTGTTGCATGAGTGCGTGTGGATGTATTTATCTGTACTGGAGAATTAATCCATAAGCCCCAGACCAGAAATAAAGGTGTGTATAATGTAATTCAAGTGAATCGTTGGTTACTTTTAATGGCTCATTGACTGGATAGTTATTAAGAGTCGTTACTACCTCAGCTCAAATCCAAACTTTTCCCGTACTAATACGGTTCATTTTGGTTGGGTCGAGCGGTAGGGACACTGGCTTTATTTGAGAATTAATTTTTTTACAAACTAAATTAAAACCATTTAAAAAAATGTATATCGTATATTATACATGTTGTATTTGAAGTGAAACAGTTGACGACACCCGTGAATTGTTTCGAACTCGGGCTGGCCAATTGGAGCGCAGTTGTCACATTAATGATATGGCAGAATAGCTTTCAAATAAATTAAATGACATTTCGTCTCCATTTCTGGTTATATACTCGATGGCGTCCGTACACGGCAGCACACATACAAGCCGCGTTGCTACGTTTGTATGGCGTTACCATGCTTACCTTATTATACTATGATTCATGTTCTAATACGTTAAATTAATTTGATCTCGAGTTGTCCTGTAGCTCTTAGTTTTAAAATTATGGTTTTGTCGTAATTAGTACGCATAAATTTATTTCGGTAAAGTCGTATTTTCCTGTTTTTGCAAATTACTTATTCTACATTACACATTCTTTACCTGTTTACTTATTCTGCACACAACTCAAAATTTACTCGCGTCGTGCAATTCGGAAAATGGGCGGAAAAAAAAGACAGATCCGACGTCGACTGTTGGAACTGTAGACGGCACGGCCATGGGCAATTTGGAAATGTTATGTAATAACTAATAGGGCTTCAGTTGAAAACAGGTTCGCTGTAGTACTTAAAGAGAAATATCTCCATATAAAAGTGATGTACAAACTTAGATATTTTATTCTTAAATAATTCGTTTCAGATTTTTATTTTAGCCCGTTTTCTGAATTTTATAAGATCGGATAAGGTACAGCCTGTCGTGTCACAAATTAGCTCATTCTTTAGACAATATCGTCAGGTATATTGTATATTTTTTACAACACTGTTATTTAATAATAATTAACTAAACCATTTGATCTGACAAAACAGTTTTTCCAGATTCTCCTCTGGTGACTCGCCTTAATGTAGAAAGGTACAAATAAATAAGGACTTCTTTTGTACCTACAAATTGACGCAATATCAAAAACGAAAATCAAAAGAAGTTTATTTAAATTTTTATCACACATCGAAACTGCCTCCGTGGCCGAACGGTTACCATGCCGGACTGCCACGCAGCGGTCCCAGGTTCGATTCCCGGGCCGAGAGAAATAGTTGTATGGCCTACAATTATTTCTCTCGTGAGTTTGGGTGTAATTTGTGGTTGTCAATGTGTGTGTCCATGGCACCCGCGACACAGGGTTTCCCTAGTGCGGGGCTATGTTGAGTGTGTGCGTTATTTATTATTATAAATAAAAAAAAATCTTTGTATTAATAATTATAACAAACTAGTGGAGTAATTTCACGTAAAAAATAATTGAATATCAATTTTCAATTAATATTTAAATACAATGAATACCGACATCTCTAGCCGGGGCTGGTAGCTCAATAAAAAAATACTGAAAATTTGATAGTTTCAATGATCAGAATGCTGTGTAAAAGTGACCGTTGCTGACAGGAGTAAATTAATTTCTTTCCTATTATTTCAGGTGTTGGTGCTGCGTTTGCATCCCGTATTGCACTGATTCCTGTCGGAATGCAGACCACTATTGTCCTAATTGTAACTCGTTTATCGGAGCGTACTCTTCCTAGTCGTGTGCTTTATTCTAGCGTGGACCATAAACGAGTATATAAAATTTAAGTTGACTCTTCTATGGTTGAATCTAGTCACAAAAATTTGGACTTACTCGGTCCGCTTTTTTAAAGTTACTTGGGTATATCAAGTTCTTAGATTTTCGCGATTGTTAGACATAGGAAATGAAACTATTTTTCAGGATTTAAATCGCGTATATTTGTTTTTTCAAACAAAGCAACGTTTCGGGCCCTTTACAGGTCCCATGGTCACGGTTGAGGTGGTACAGTCATCAACTAGTATATCTAATGCAAACGATCATATTTTTTCTATATTTGCAAACGTCATTAATTAAATACCGTATTTTTAATTCGCAAAGAACATTCCAATTTACGCTATATATGTTTTACAAGTTATTTTATTTTAACAATATGGATTTTTATTAAGTTAAATTTTATTATTAATTAATAATGGATATTAGTATACATTAAAACATATTAATCAGTACTGCAGTCTTATGTAAAGGAAATACTGGATCCCAAACAGGTGGTACGGAGAAACCATTTTGCCTGTTGAAATTAGTATGTTTTTTTTAATTTCAATGGCAGCATTCTGGGTAGATAACGGACTTCTTTTGCAAGGATCTGGGGTTTGTCGAACTTGATTGTATGTGTAGGTTTGTCCATAACAAGCTCGCAGACTGCAGACTTGTCTACGCGACGGTGTTTGACGTCAACTATATGTTCTTTGACGCGGGTACAAATACTTCGCTTCGTTTGTCCTAAAATGTTGGTTTGTTTGAAAAAACATATATATACGAATTAAATCCGGAAAAATAGTTTAATTTCTTACTTGGATATGTTATTGTCTACACTGGAATAACCTTTTTTCGACAACACCATTCTTCAATCTCAAGAACCGCACACCACATCAAGTTTAAATCTGATTGCACAAAAAGTAGTGATTTAGTCGGTTAGCCGTTTTAAAGTTATAAGGAATTCTTGTATCCACATAGGAATAACCTTGTTCCAACGGCACCATTTCTCAATCTCTAGAACCAAAGTCTTTGATCTGAATGATGAATAAATCTTTTTCAAAAGTGTTACCTAACTATTTTTATTATAGAGTTTTTGTTACTGAAGGAACTTTAGTTGTTGAATAACTTCTATCATTACATCACTTGAAAGTAAGTAGCTACTTCACGTTGCAAATCATCTTATTAATTGTGATAATTTGAAACATTTTGAATGTTGTTCTCACGTTCATTCGTGCATTTTGTCGATGCGTTTTTTTTTTGGTGACTTGATGTTTATTTCTATTGATGAAAAAGAAAGGTGTCAGTTATACAGTATAATATATATTCTCATGAAGACCTAGACGATGTTACTTAGCTTAAAAAAGGGGAAAAAATTATGTCCTAAGTATTGAAGTTGACGTAATAAAATAGTTACATTATCACTATGTATACAGTCAAAAATTACGCATGCAAACTTATTGAAAGTATATTATTGTATATTTATTGAAGTCTGTTACTAAACTAGCCATAAAACAATATGGCGGAGAAGCGGTCTTTGTCCTTCTAGTGTACGCATAAGCATTATAAATTAATCTAGAATTAATATAAAAGTCGAAATATTCTAAATAATTTATTTCGTATAGGTTTTTTCTATAGTGCTTTTGTACTAAAAATTATTAAAAATGCGATTGTGTAAATAGTTTAAGATCATTTTAATTTAAAAAAATATCCATAGTTTTATAAAATTACTTTGACTTGCTTATGGTTGAAGTAAGCATGCTTTGAGATGAAATCCGAGATCATAAATGTAAACAAACAACTGTCAGACTCATAGTGATATCTCATACATCATATAATAAATGATGTGCAAATTGTGCTGCGAATCTCTGATTTATGATTTTTTAAATAAAATTGTATACCTGTTGTTTGTTATACTGTACCGTTGTACTTGTATTGTTTCGTGAAATTTTAAATGAGTGTTAATAAATAAATATTTTAATTACCAACTGACTTCTAAGAGTCTTATTTAACCCTAACCTCAATTTGTACAGTCTGTCTTTTTTGAAGACGGAGTAAAATGACAGTTAATTGCGCAAAAGTGTTGCCCGCTTGTAAGCAGATAGTGATTGCAGTCGATAAATATTCTATCGACTATCGATTGAATATTGGTCACACTTAAGGAATAAATAGCCGAATTTATTTTAATTTGAATCAACCTCCTCGACCCATTATTTGTCCAATTACTGAACATAAGTTCATTTGAATTTAGAATTTTTGTAAGTTCATACATAAGTACACTGTATTTAGAACTATGTTTAGGAAAATACAAAGAAAAGACATGTTTTAAAATTTTTCATATTAATTCAATATAAATAATCAAATCCAGCAATTCTTGTTAAAATGTATATGAATAAAAATTTATCTCGTTACTAGTAGACCAACAGTCAAAATAAGAATAAAGAAGGCAATAACGCAATTTAGTAATAATTAGAACGTAGTAATATTTACAATTCAGTTATTTTTGACAAAATTTTATCTTTTTCACAATCTATCGATAAAACTATCAGACAACAACTACATAACTATTTAAAATTTTATGAAAACTAGCAACCCTACAAATGCTATTTTACTCCGTCTTCGAAAAAGACAGACTATAGTTGTATATATTCATCGTTTAGAGAATGAAGTCATTCATTAATCGCTTAATAAATTTTAGTTACCAGACGCACTCGATGGTATCACGCTCGTCTCGCTCTTCCAGTGTAGACCAGAAGCCGAGCACAATACACATACACTAATTTAATGTCATATCTGTATAAAAATCCTAACACCATTATGCAAAAGTAGTCGTTATTTTTGGTTAATAGCTTGTACTGAAAACTGAAATAAAAATTATTAATAGTTTCAGATATTATTATTATGTTTTTAAATAAGTTTAACAAAGGCTGTGATACATGCATACATTTTTAGCAGCAGTAGAGGTCCTTGTGAAAGAGTGCGACAGGGAAGTACTGCCACCTTACCTATTGCTGCCGTTAAGCAGAAAGAATACGTGCACAAGATTCGAGTACCACAAAGGGCAATGGAACGTGCCATACTCGGAATATCTCTGAAGGACCACGTACCCAATGTACAATGTAGGAAGCTTTTCAGGGTCATGATTGCAAACTTTCAACATTCTGGGAAGTAGGGTGGCCAAATGACCTTTGAATTACTTGCCTTCGGTGAAATCTGGCTATAGTTCGTCCAAATAGTAATGGATCCATAGAGTCTACTTTAGCCAGTACATACAATCGCCATGCTTTTGATATGGTCATGTCAACCTTGTCATTGTATGTAAATAAGACCTACCACCAGATTTTTTGCCTTGATTGTCAATTCTGTAGAGCGAAATGGACTGACCATTTTGTCCACTCCACTCATCCTATTGCACATGTTTTTTCTTGGTAGCTTATTCATACACAGTATCTGAATCCCAAAGAAAGTGTAATAGTGATATCAAAATTGTGTCTATTATTTTGACATGCGTAAAAGTTGCTGAAGTCAACAATCATTTCATGCACTTTATAGTTGAACAACTTCTCAAATATTTGAATTTATAAATTTTCAGGAATTGGGTACAGATGACTGCAAATATTTGTAAATGTTTCGTTATTTGCAAAATTTGAGGTAATAAACATATAACACAAAATATATTTGACCAATCATTAACATGTACATACGTTTGTGCTGTTTCCATGTTTGAAATTCAATCATTTATTACACGTTTCCCTAAATATATTAAAAATAGTTCCGATGTACATCTAAACAATGCACTTTCATCTTTTCAACCAAGCAACAACACGTTAAATACAATCAAAGTATTTTTTATATACCCTCAATCTTAGAATAATAATGCATAGAAACCTAGTCCGCACACGCTAAGTGAGGCAAATTGAAGCGCGCCCAATGGGCCTACACGAGCGGGCGGGCCTTCAGTGCTCAAGGTCAACTTGCACCGCGAACAGCTCAAGAATTTTAGCTAAAAATGACGAAATGTGCGGTAAATGAGTGTAAAAATACGTCAGACAAACATAAAATAGATACTAACGTCACATTCCACAAGGAAGTAACGCGTTTCAACTTGTATTTTTGTATAAATATTCACTAAAACCGAAAATTAACCTACTACTAAAACTAGCCTACATGAATTTGATGTTTGCCTCACTTGTGACAGTTCGTTTGATATGAAACTATCATTCTATGCGTTATTATTCTAAGCCCTCAATAATGAAGTGTTCCCAAATTGGCACGGCGGGCAAGAATGGATTAACCAAGGTATAATGAGATGAGCATGATAACTCCATACAAACGTAGTAGCGCGGTTTGTTTGTGCTGTGTCCGGGTACATGCATGTGCATTGTGAAATTGTGCGAATGTGTGTGTACACATTCGCTTAATGCGTTGTCAACTCACCTTTCATTATTATGCGAATGTGTGCGTCCGTACACCATGTGGCGTGTGCGCTCTAGACAATTCATAGTACACACTTGGTATCATAAAAAATTTGAAGAAAGCTAGATTTTTACAAGAAAGCATTCGCTGAATTCTTTTTTAAATTAAAGCATTACATTTTTTATTGAATTGATATTCAATTATTTTTTATGTAAATTTACCCTACTTGTTTGTGTTTATAATTATTAATACAAAGATCGAACACTCAGAAAAAAATCCTTCGATCCAGACGGATTCGTACTGAAGTCTTCTAGCATACCGTGTCAGACGCTATACCAACTAAGTCTCGGAACGAACCAGCGGACCTCACAAATTTTTCTATGTGTTTGTTGTCGTATCTTTGTATTTGGTTTTTCAACGACTTGTTAGCCGTAGCGCCATCTATGAGAAATCTATGAAAGGATTTCGTCGCCCAGTTAGATAGATACCTTTACAGTTACCAGTGTATTTAAATTGGGTGTGGTTCGTAATATATAACAACAAATGACATATTTTTAGTCGATATAACACTCAACAGATATAATTAATTTATGATATACAGACATTTGACATATTCTTGCATGATATAAAGGTCACTGGGTATAATAAACGATTGATATAACAACTTTAAATCTAATATACTGGTATAATGTTCATTTTATATAAACACTTCAGATATAACATTCACTGAGTATAATGTATTATTAACATAATTCCAGTGGTGTTTAGGTGTAATGGTGAATAAACCGAATTTTGCATTTCCTAGTTGGTTCGACCTCCTTCTGTGGATTTTGGTTAGGTTAGTATATGCAATTAAATATTCTGCTTTGAAATTTTAATAAATATAAAGCTATACAAAAACAATTATATTTTTCGATTGTATAGGTATATATATTTAATGAAATAAAAAACTTCTTATCAACATAATATAGTGCGCTTCAACAAAACGTAAAACGAAACATTGTGTTATATTATTTAATACATTATACTGGTAGTACTTATACCATTTGTTCATTATGCCTCCTAATCATTATATCTAATGTTTGTTATACTAAAAGTTTTTTATATACATGGAAATTATACCTTATGTTGTTATATCTTTTGTTGATTATATACAGTGAGTGATTATATCCTTAGAAATTATATCAAATGTAACAACATTAAAAAGTGAAAATAGATTATTTGTTGTTATATCTTCCATCACAGACCTATTTAAATTTTTTTATTGAATGAATATTCAATTATTTTATATGTGAAATTACTCCACTAGTTTGTTATAATTATTAATACAAAGATCGAATACTCAGAAAAAATTCCTTCGATCCAGCCGGATTCATACCGAAGTCTTCTAGCATACCGTGTCAGACGCTATACCAACTAAGCCACGGAACGAACCAGCGGACCTCACAAATTTTTCTATGTGTTTTTTGTCGTATCTTTGTATTTGGTTTTTCAACGACTTTTTAGCTGTAGCGTCATTTACGAGAAACCTATGAAAGGATTACTTTTGATTTCTTTGAAACGCTCTTGCTAATTTCGAAACGTATAAATAACAAAGACAAAAAAATATTTTTAGATAAAGGGTTAGTTGAAGTTCAATTCAAAATATCTTTATTTCATAGGAAAAATCTCATTTGAGTGAACAATATCTTTTAGGGTTAATATTTACATTGCCGTCAATACCAGCGTCCTGATTTCAGGATCCAGAAGTGACTTTAACCATGGTGTAATGAGACGAATATGGTATAGGGATGCACATTACGATTTGATTTTTAAGAAGATCGATTCAAGTGTATACAATCTACCCATTTTTTTGTATCGATATAACATTACGGCAAATTGAATCATCTAGATCGTATTCATAATTTAAACAAAACAGTCTCTTTCTGGAGTCCTATTGAATCGTAAGGCTAATGTTATTTTATATTGGCCTGTAAGAAAAGCGGTTTTGGCAACATCTAAGTACAGATAAGCTTACGATAATTGTCCCTATTTTTGTGTCGTCTGAACATCTTTTCTCACTGGCTAATATCACTCTAAATGAAAGTCGTTACCGACTGAAGCCACAAAGGCTGCAAATTTTTTTTTATCGAAATTAATTGGAAGCATACGATCCATTACGATCCAAAAATTTAAAGCAAAAATCGTGCATCCATATAAACGTAGCAACGTGGTTTGTATGTGTGCGCGCTCGCCGCAAGCCGTGTATGAATACATACATTTGCATAATTTTGCAATGCACTCGCTTGTCTTGTCCCAACGCACCTTTCATTATTCAGCGAATGTGTGTGTCCGTACACACCGCGCGGCAGGCGTGCACACATATAAGCCGTGCTGCTACGTATGAATAAAGTTACCACACCTACTTGTCTTATGACACTATGCTTTAACACTATCAGATATTGGTCTAAGAAGACCAGAGTGCTTCTCTAAATAAAGAACTGCTAGGAAGAGTACACTCCAATGAACGCGTTGCAATTAGGACAGTAGTGGTCTGCGTTCTGGCAGGAATCCATACAATATGGAAGACAAACACAGCACCAGAGCCTGGAATAGAAGGAAACAAATTTATTGAAAAAATCAAGTTTTGTTCTACCACTTTTGATTATAAACACATTTTTCAACACGGATCTAATCAAATAGAAAAACTGCTTTTGACGCCCTAAGATACCTGTGCGTCTACCACGAGATTACAGTGACAGTTATCGCTAGAGATGCTATCTAAATTTGAATTTTTCTTTTTTATCATATCAAGTGACGGGATGATTCACGTCGTGCGCCTGGTGGTAAGCGACACGTCTACCCATAATAGTTGCAGTGGCATTCAGACATTGACTTACAAATAAATGGACGACGGGTCTAATAAAAAAACCACGAAAACAATGTCCCAAGTCAACCTATTTAAACGTAGTGACCTGTAAAGGAATATGAAAAAGCTAAAACGTTGAATTTAAATTGTTTTTTTTTGTGTTAATTTCTAATTTCTATTTTACTCTCATTTCTTCTATGGCTGAAATATATATATTTATTGTTGATTATTAATTTATATTTCTTCAAATATTTTGATTTTCATTTTGTTGATATTGTGCCAATCCGTACGTACAAAATAAGTATTTAATTATTTGTACCTTTGTACATTAAAGTCGATCCTAAATTATTTACAGGAACATTTTATGCCAGGATAACTAACGTACAGTGAAGAGTATATCAAGTTTGACGTTTCAGACTTTGGGCTGTTCTTGTTGTGAAGGGCATGTGGTTCTATGTGTTTTTGACCTTTTGTTTCCATTGTTGAAAATATTCGCTAAGACAGGAAAATGCGACGTAGCCGAATTAAATTTACAGTTGTTTTTGTTTTTGTAAAGTAGGTTTTCCCTGTTTACGTATACGCTTTTAAAAGAAACTATGTGTAATTAGGAGCAAAGGGAAAATTCAAGTTACAAATTTCAGTTTCCATTATCAAAGAAACTGAAATTTGTAACTTTTATTTTTAACACACATTTTATATTTATTAAACAATAATTGACTTTTAAGGGTATCTAACAGTCTGTTTAAATGAAACTTGTAGCAGTAATGCTCCGTGTGAAAGAGCTCGTCCAGTGAAGTACTGCCGCCTTTTCTGCCGCGTTCCGGTTTACCGGAAAGTAAGGGTGCTGGTGAAATTACAAGCACATGGCACTTGTCAATTTTTGTCTCAGCGTATTGTTAATAGGGGCAGTGCGACTCCAATCTTTGTGATTTAAGGCTTTGAGTGGCAATTCAACTGTTATCGACAGAGTAGTAACACACAGCGGTTAAAGTTAAAGGTAGACGATTAGCGACAGCTGCAAAATGTGGCCGTGTGTAACCGCTCTTAGGGACCAGATACACGACTAAAAAAACTTACCCGAAGCAACAAAGAAATAATGCCATTAAGTGAGTTTTTGTTGTTGGATTAAATTCCATTCTGGTTACAATCTTTGCTCCGCAAGAACGACATGTCATATGGCAAGGGTTCGGCCCAACGGGTGGGTTGACCATTGCAGATGCAACTGCGTTTGTTTGGATAGGGGTTTGGACGATCGCTTCACCAGAAACGGTAGCGACTGGCGCTGGTGGATGCTGATGATTAAGCTTCGGCGTCGCAGAATATGGTGGCGGGTCCACAGATTTTTCTGAAATGTGTATTAATTTTTGAGTATACTTCGTCGTTGTATAACATACAGGTTTTTTTTTTAATATTAACAATAGCTATATTACTAACATTGTAAACAACAAATAATAATAAATCCAATAATTATAACTTTTTTACTTAATAAAAACCAATCTCAAAAGTTTGCATATCGGATTTTCTAAACCGGATTCATCCCTTAGTTTGTCACCCTTATTGTGTAACATACACCCAAAAAAGTACAGCTGAATTGATAACCGGTCGGTTTGAAGTCGTTGTACTGTCTGACAGTTTTTAGATTTGTATTTCATAGTAAGGTAAGGTCAAACGTGCAAACGTCCTCCGAGCCGACTCCCACCCCCGTCCTGCTCAGTATGATTACCGCTCAGAGCGATCTGTTTAAATGTACGGACAACGGTACATCAGACTATTCATTTTTGTTCGAAAATCGCCTCCAGTGCAACGGAACAAGATACGTCAATGTGCAGCTTGACGTTAGTAGCAATAGAGGTCATTGTGAAAGAATTCGTCCAGGGTAGCACTGCCACCTTACCTATTTCTGCTGCCAAGCAATAATGTGAGCATTACCGAGTTCCGGTTTTGAAGGTTTGAGGGTGCTGATGAAATTACAGGCACTTGGGACTTGTCAACTTGTGTCTCAGGGTGACGGGCGCAGTGGATGTGCCCCTCAGATTTTTGTGTTTTAAAGCTCTAAATGGCACTGCAACTGTTATGAACAGACGTGTCGCTTACCACCAGACCCACGACCTATTCGTCCCATACCTTGGTATTATAAAAAAAATTCAAGAAATTTTATATTTCATAAATTAATTATGGACTCTGGCTCGTAACATACGGAAAACAGCCGAGTCTGTTAATTATTGTTTTCCTTCCTGGATCAGTGCATATGGACGGAGTAGGTGGCCGGCGAAATCTCCAGATCTCACACTATTGGATATAAATTCTCTGGGGAAAGATTACAACCAAAAAACAATTTAAACTACCTGCATTGCCGAGCAGTTACCATGCTGGGCTGCCATACAGAATTCCCGGGTTCAAAGTTAAATCATGTTACATACTCCACTGATCATTCGTAAGGCAAATTCTCCAGAGAAGAATGAGCAGGAAACTCTAGTGGTTGCTTTTTGTAAATATATAATTTTGAATGCATTTACTATTTACAATATTTGCAGCAAGAACTAAACGGAATTTTGTCCCTTGTCCCTTGTCCCTCCCAAACAGGAACGTGACAGAAATGGTAAGGTGGCAGTACTTTCATAAGCACTTCTACTGCTACTAAAATTTTCTTGTCCCATGTCTATGCTATGTCCCATGGCTATGCGACACAGACGCATAGCCATGGGACATCATGTATATATGACATTATTTTATAGGAAATCTGATTAACACTTCCCTAAAAATGATTATTATAAATTAATAACTTTATTACTGATGGTGAATTATAAATCAGGGTCGAAAATAAAATTCATTACACTGACCTTCCATGTCGTTGAGGTTTGTTCCACCACTTAAAAAAATATCTTTTGTTTTAAATATATATCAACAGGTCACTACGTCTGTGTGTTAAGTTTTATTTAATGCAAATGGTGCGCCGAAACAAGTCTACGCCTGCACAGGATAATTGTGTACGTGTGTGTCATAACAAAGTTTAAAAACTTCCGATAACCCGGTCAGAGTTGGATTTAATTCGAAATAATGAACCAAATCAATTAGAGTGTATTTTTATGTCGTGAATGAAATTTTAACTGAAGTTGTCCAGAAAATTTGAGAATTAAAAAAAAAAAATTTTTTTTTTGTAACCGACTCAATTCGACTGTAATTTTTTGTGTTTATGTTAGCGATAACTCCGGCAAATTTGTAAAGCGATTTTGATGATTCTTTTTTGTTGAAAAAAAGGTATCTCAGTATTGGTCCTATTTAAATTTGACGAAAATATTCTACAACTACAGATGTACTAGAGGGTGAATCGGGTTTCGCGCACTTACTGGTAACCGACTGCAGTAACATTTGGCAAATGTCATTCCACGGATGATTGGTGACGGATGATTCCAAAAAGGATGTCATGCCACGAACTTTTGAGGCCGGTTTTTTTAGCACACTATACTGAGATTATTTATTGTTAAAATTTAAGCCGCGACAATTTTAGTAGACCTCAGCTCCTAAGATATTTGTGTGATCTGAGAGTTTTCGTTAATTCATTGTAAGTTCATGTTGCAACATTGTAATGCATTCCGCGCGCCGTCTTATGTTATGTGTGTCATATACGGCTGCGTAATATGTAAAACATACAGCGTAAGATTTTAGTATCTCATTCAAAAACAGTAAAATCTCAAAAGTTGCTGTGACAGGGTACTATCCGCTCACACGATGCGCTCCTCCTACCTCAAAATGGCGGCTATTTGGTTTCGCAAATTAAAAAAGCATTCAGTTTAAATACAAGTTTTTATAAATAAAAATTATTTATTCTGCGTTGCTAAATAAATTACCTCCGTACTACCAACAAAAACATCTCAAATAAAATGCAGTAATACACCGCAAGTCCTGCACTTAAAAAGCACTAATGAAATTTTTGGTGTACTTGGATAAATATGATAAAATTCCGTTTGAGTGGTTCTAACGTTTACGATGAAATTACTCCTTAAAGTTTGGTTTATAAACATTTATATTCAGGGTAAACTTAAAAAACGCTACTTACGGTATGTTTTCAATAAATAAACACCGAAATAACCAGCCCAAACAATAACACCCACGATTGTAGTGACGTATTTTTGAAGTTGTTTGTTTTTTTAAAAGACAGACCCAGGCATTAAAAACTTTATGGTTTGCTAGAGTAGTTACCGCAATAGCAATTAATATTATTTTTTTTACCTGTCATAACTTCGATATCCGATAAATCGGTATAAAATCATCACCGGCACCTCTAGGTGTGGTATGCGTCTACGGTTGCATGTATCGCGTGAGCGGTTAGGCCTAGAGAAATCAAAATACTGTAAGTGACTTTACAGTGTATTGGTTTGCCGAAGTGGCAGTTCACGACCTCGGTGGCCTAACCATTAGCACTATGGGCACTAGACATGGAGTTCCCGGCGTGAACTGGACGAACAAGTCGTGCGCCTGATGTTAAGCGACACGCCAGTCCATAGCAGTTGCAGCGCCACTCAGAGCTTTAAATCGCAAAGATCTGAATGACACTGCGTCTGTCACTATTTTTATATATAATTTCGTTGCACTGGCACTCATAGCACAGGGAGTTTCCTAGTTTGAGACCAGGTAAATAGTGTGGTTACCCAGCAGATTATTAATGTTTTTATTAGTACAGTTCTTTACGATTTAAGGCTTGGAGTAGCGCTGTAATTGTTGTAACTGGTTATTCAAATTCAAATTCTTTATTTGCCACGTCACAAGCACGTAATAATAATATAATAATAGTACTCGAGGCAAGTGGCATGTCGCCAACAGATGACTCTCTCTCCCTTGGAGTATGGATCTCATCCCTTGGAGTATGGGCCGGGCACTGGTGTGAGACGCCACATGTGCCGACACACTTGCCCCATCCCATTGCATACCAGCAAGAGGGCTGGCTCCGCAGCTGAGCTGGCAGAGAGAATAAAAAAAATAAGTACCAGGATCTCGGCTCCGATTACCTATTTACAGCCTTTGGAGTCGAAACCCTTGGCCCGTGGGGTCCCAGTGCCCTTCATCTGTACAAAATTTTATCGAAAAAATTAATGGACTCTCTGGGAAATCCAAGGGACCTTGCCCAACGCATTAGCATAGCAATACAAAGGGGGAACGCTGCCAGCATCTTGGGCACCTTGCCGCGGGGACCCAATTTTATTCATATAATTTAAAAATCTTAGTTTTATTTTCTATTAGTTAAGCTTTTGTTGTCTTTTTTACCTTACTTGTATATATTATCTTAATTAAATAAAAATAATTTGCACGTAACATTTAGCACGTCAATAGTACAAAACTTCATATCTTGTCAGTGTCATTTACTACTAACATTTTGTATTACATAACTAAATTTACCTTAAGATTAGTTTATACACACACAATTAAAATATTAATTAAATAACAATATATTGTTATATGAAACAAACTGCATAAATAATAAATTAAATGTCATAAAATAATGGACATTTTTTTTAATGCATAAGGTCAAAATATTTGTAAGCTTTATAGAATGGATTTTCAAGTTCAAGTTTTTTATCTTTCTTCAGAATTCTGACTCGGGCAATTCGGATGTAGTCGGTGGTAGTTCATGGTATAATTTTATCTTTAGACAGTAACCTTACTTAGCAGTTCTTTTCAATCTTGTTTTTGGTACTATAAGTTTGTCTTAGTTTCTAGTATTGTTAGTGTACATCTCTGGTACTTTTTAAGTTATTCCTCTATTTGTGTACTTCTTTCAAGGAATTAAAAATAAACAATAAGGTTATTGTCATGATCCCCAATTTAACAAAAAAAAAATTATGCGGATATTCTTCTTTGGATACCACTGAGTAATGTGAACGATCTTTTCTGTAGCACTAGAACGCGTTTTACACCGGCTCCGTTGCCCAAATTGTCACAGCATAGTTTATTATCGAATGAACAAATGCATAGAACACTGTTATTACTTGTTCATCCCGTCATTTGATATCATTTCAATAAAAAATAGAAAATCGTATATTAAGTGGGTTAGAGAAAACATTTTTTTTATGATGCCCAATGATGGGACTACGGACTATCCATACACATCAGAGCCGTGGACGGGGCGTGGTAGTTTGTATGAACTGCGGGCCCGTCCCGGCGTCGGCCCGGATACGGAAGTGTGAACGAATTTATACAAAATATACGCAACGATATTTTTTAAGCCCCTCACGGAGCACGGCTCGTCCACGTCCCGGGCACGTCCCGGATATGTGTGGATAGACCTTAAGTCGTGCGCCTATTAGTAAGCGACACGTCTGTCTCTTACCCGCTCACGCGATACATGCAGCCGTAGACGCATACCACACCTAGAGGTGCCGGTAAGAATAATAATTTTTGTTTATAAAAACTTGTATTTAAACTGAATGCTTTTCTAATTTGCGAAACCAAATAGCCGCCATTTTGCGGTAGGAGGAGCGCATCGCGTGAGCGGTTACAGTGCTGCTCAGAGTTTTAACCCGTCACCCTGAGACGTAAGTTATAGAGTCTCATGTGCCTGTAATTTCACCAGCACGCATGACGGCAGAAGCAGGTAAGGGGATAAACATTTCACAAGAAGTACTACTACCAAAAACATAATTTTAATATTTTTTTTACTTGACAAATGTTACACATGTGGAGTATATTTGAATGTATAATTTTAGTTGACTAATTTGCATTCGATTAGCATTTTAGAAACAATGAAGGACAATATGGCGATGATTACAAGGTCAACATCGAGACGCCATTAAAGCGGGTCATGTTAAACAATACATTTTTATATGCTATTGTTCATTATCATCATTCACATACTTAAACAGCTGAGTGTAGGCCTTTGTCATTCACCACTACTGTCCCTCATCTACGGACTTTATAACATTATCACTAGAGCTCCTTGTGACAGATTTCGTCCACGGAAGTACTGCCAACTTACCTATTTCTGCCACCAAGCAGTAATGTTAGCAATACTGCGTTCGGGTTTGGAAAGGTAAGAGTAATACTGAAATTATAGGCACATGAGACTTGTCAACTTAAGTCTCAGGTTGCAGTGGCAGTGCCCCTCAGATCTTTCTGTTTAAAGCTCGTTGCAACTGCTATCGATAAACTGCCTCCGTGGCCTAACGGTTACCATGCTGGGCTGCCATGCAGATGTCCCGGTTTCTATTTCCGGGCCTGGAGAAATATTCGTATGGCCTAAATTTATTCATCTCACGAGTTTGGGTGTTTCTGTGTTTATTGTTGTCTATGCGTGTCCATGGGACCCATAACATAGAGTTCCTCTAGTACGGCGCTATGACTTATTTATTTATTGATATTTATTTATGGACAGGCGTGTCGCTTGCCACCAGACACACTTGTTGGTCCCTTCATTTAGTATAATAAAAAAACCGAAACAAAAAGATGGGAGTTACAAATTTGAAGCCTTTGTCCTTATGTCTGACTGTAGATCCGGATAAGTTGATAGATTGATCTCAAAATGATTTTTTTAAAGGTTATTTAATCGGGATGTTCTTACATGTATTTGATAAATATCGGTTCAGTTGTTTACTGATCATCAGTTCTATCATTCATCATTCATATACAGCCTGACTTCACCCACTGCTGGGTATAGGCCTCCAAGTTTCTGTGCCACTCCCCACGATCCTGTGCCAATCTCATCCAGGTTCGCCCCCCAATTCCTGCGATGTCATCCGCCCATCTCGCCGCTGGACGCCTGACGTTTCTGTATTCAGTCCTTGGACGTCACTCAGTTATCGCCTTACTCCATCTGTCATCTTGTCTCCATATCAGGTGCCCTACCCAGCTCCACTTTAGCTTCGTGATGCGGTTCCCCAAGTCCTTTACCTTAGTTCGACTTCGGATCTGGACGTTGGGAATACGGTCTATAAACTTGATACCGAGCATGACACGCTCCATGGCTCTCTGTGCAACTCTCATCCTATACGCAGCCTCCTGCGTGAGCGTCCATGTTCTCGGCGCCGTAAGTCATAGTAGGCAGAACACACTGATTATATAGACGGGTCTTCAGACATTGTGGAATTTTAGCTGACTTAAGAATGTCGTCCAACTTGCCAAACGCGGCCCACCCAAGCCGAATTCTTCTGGTGACCTCCTTCATTTGATGCTCCTTGCCAAAAGATAAAATATATACTTAGAGATATAGAGATAAATAGATATATATAGAGATAAACGTATTGATCGACAACCTCCAAGATCTCACTTCCAACTGTGACACTTGAATTTGCGACGTTGGAGATGTTCGCCATAACCTTAGTCTTGGACATTTTCTTCTTGATGCCCATCCACATAGAAGCATCATACAGTTGTTACAGCATACGCTGGAGATCGCTAAAGTATTCAGCGAAGAGTACTAGGTCGTCTGCAAGCCGTGAGCAGGACAGGAAGACTCCATTGATGTTAACGCCACATTTCGTCCAATCAGGTGTTTTTAGTAGGACAGCAGTAAACAGTTTTGGCGAAAGGTTGTCTCCCTGCCGCACTCCCCTTTTGATTTGGTTAGTTCATGCATTCGAACCTGTAGAGTTGCAGATGAGTACAGCTCCCGAAGTACATCTATAATAATATAATAACGCACACACTCAACATAGCCCCGCACTAGGGAAACCCTGTGTCGCGGGTGCCATGGACACACACATAGACAACCACAAATTACACCCAAACTCACGAGAGAAACAAATGTAGGCCATACAAATGTTTCTCCCGGCCCCGGAATCGAACCTGAGACCTCTGAGTGGCAGCCCGGCATGGTAACCGTTCGGCCACGAAGGCAGTTAAATGTAAATGTAAATGTAAATCTATGTCGATATTACAGCGGTAGAGAGCGTGGAACACGGCCCAATGTTCGACACTGTCGAAGGCCTTTTCATAATCAACGAAGGCCATGGCAAGGGGTCGGTTGTACTCGTGACACTTCTCCATCAACTGCTTCACCGTGTGGAAGCCACTCAATTTGGCTATATCCCCTATCTTGTGTAAAATTGTGACTAACGCGTTCTTCCATTGTCTTGGTGTTAAATCATCATATGATTTCATGTTAAAAATTACTTGATTTATTTCATAATTAATAAATATACATTAGTAAATTCTAAAACTAGTGTTTGGTTTTGGTATCCCCTTCTCTTTTAGATCGTAAATTAGTTAGTATAAATAATCGAAAGCGTTAAACTTTTGTTGATTATATAAAACATATACATAAAGTTTTTAAATCATGCTAAGGCCTAAGAAAAGCATATAACATTTGCTATCATAATTGGGTGTCCTTTTCATGACACTATTAAAACGTATTATTCTAAGCATTAACTTACAATTATATGGACGTCGGGTCCGCGCTAAAAAGTGTCCGCACTTGTAAGGCGCTAAAATCGTATACAGAGCGCCAAACTCCGCTTTAGTCTTCATTTGTTCTACTGACAGCGCGATACTGTGATGACATTACAATTTAAATTTCGAATAGGTTGACTTGGGACATTTTTTTCGTGGTTTTTGTATTAGACCCATCGTCCATTTATTTGTAAGTCAATGATTCTAAGTCAAATATTACTTCAAAATGTGAAGTATGTATTTTAAAGTTTCTATAGTGTAGGTCGAATTATAACAAATAGTGGAGTAATTTCACAAAAAATGATTGAATATTTATTCGATTAATATTACAAATTTAATTACGGTTAATAGAGACATCTCTAGCTAGGGCTGGTAGGTGTAAAGTTACATAACTGGGTGACGAAATACTTTCTAAGGGTCGTATTCCAGAACTCTACTCAATGCTCAAGTCAGGACTTGAGTATGATTTAAAGCATTAGAAATCATACTCAAGTCCTTGCCATTAGAGTCGTATTTCCAGTGCTTGAAATCATACTCAAGTCCTGACTTGAGCATTGAGTAGAGTTCTGGAATACGACCCATAGATTTATCAAAGATGGCGTTACGGGTAAAAACCAAATACAAAGATCTGACAACAAGCACATACAGAAATTTGTGAGGTCCACTGGTTCGTTCCGTGACTTAGATGGCATAGCGTCTGGCACTGGCGTTTGCTAGAAGACGCCGGTTCGAATCGGGCCGGATCGAAGGAATTTTTTCTAAGCGTAAAACATAATTGACTATCAATTCAATACAAATTTAATTAGTTAAACGAAATCGTGGTACCTTGAGTTTGGACTTAGTCCTAAGATTAATATTAATATTATGATCATATTCATTATAAATCATATTAGTATCTTCTTTCTTAATGAAATTATGTATATTTTATTTAAAATCTCTCTCCTAAAACGTTGTCATCACAGACCATATAAACATTCTTCCGTGTGCACATGTGGCCTTATTATACTAGGGGAGATATTTGTCAAAAAATCCTCATTGAAAATTAAACAATCTGTCGTACACGGAAGGTTTTCTAATATAGATGAGTGACAGTATGTGTATATGTTTATGTTTTTACATTGTGAACGTGACGTCAACGATGTACAGAACATGAGCTCAAACTTTATCGCGAGTTACTGGTGTATTGATCTTATCACATATTAAAATGTATTTTAGATTTTAGCCAGTTGGTACATTTATTAATCAAATAAATCTTTCATAATGACTCCGTACTCAAATCTTAAAACCAAATCTTCAATACAATAATATAGATTACATATTGGGTATTTCCTTGTATCCAATTTTATCGTTGATTATAGGATTGCCCCGAAACCCATATTTCTTTTTTGAGCTAACTATGATTCTAGTGAACTTAACTTGGATTCTGCCTCTGTGGCCGAACTGTTACCATGCCGTATTCTATGTGTGTGTCCATGGCTGTCGCACAGGGTTTCCCTAGTGCTATGTTGAGTGTGTGCGTTATTATTATTTAATTTCGTCAGGTGTAGAGATTCATGTGATTACGTTCATCCAGGGAAGTACTGCCACCTTACCTAATTCTGAAAAGTAAGGGGTGTTGGTGAAATTACAGGCGCATGGGGCTTGTAAACTTACGCCTCAGGGTGGCGGGACTCACATTTTTGCGTTTTAAGGCAAATTTAGGAGAAGCGGGAGAAACTGTCTTGCTTGATCAAATGTTTTAAGTATTTACTGGTCTATACCGGTTTATACCGGTCTTCCAAAAAATATACAATACACCTAAGGGTATTGATGCCTAATCAACATTTCCTTCAATATGCAATCCAGTGGCCTACTAAAGAAGTCATGCTAGAGACACTACAGCTGAATTCTGAGCCACAATAGAGTGTATGCCATCGATATGAGAAGAAGATTCTTTCATTAATCTATAGCCGTGTCTACAGCCCAATTTGTGTCATAACACCATGATCTTTTGCTAGTCTCACCCATATACGACCTGCGACTCTGACGTCATCGTCTGCCCATCCCTTTGCGTGACTTTTCACGTTGTCGTAATCTTTTCCTGGCCACCATTCTGTTGTCGTCTCACTCACTCTACCATTATGATAAAATAACAAAGTGAAGAAGTAAATAATGTATCGAGTTCTTAGGTTTTCGCACCTGTTACACATAGGAAATAAAACTATTTTTCCTGTGAGTGCGGTCTCTCTTATATTGGACAAACAAAGCGAAGTATTTGTACCCGCGTCAAAGAACATATAGCTGATGTCAAACACCGTCGCGTAAACAAGTCTGCAGTCTGCGAGCATGTCATGGATAAACCTACACATTCAATGAAGTTTGACAAACCCCAGGTCCTTGCAAAAGAAGTCCGTTATCTACCCAGGATACTGCGAGAGGCCATTGAAATTAAAAAAACATCCTAATTTCAACAGGGAAGATGGTTTCTCAGTACCACCAGTTTGGGATCCAGTATTTCCTGTAATGAAAAATCCCAAACAGACATAAAACTGCAGTCCGAATTGTACTAATTGTAGTACTAATACTAACTTAACGTTTTAGTTTATTCTAATTGCTATTATTAATTATTAATAAATTGAACTTAATAAAAACTCATTCAATAAAATAATTTGTAAAACTTAATGTAGCGTAAATTGGAATGTTTTCTTTGTAAAATTAAAAATAAGGTATTTAATTAATAACTATTGTAACTATAGTGAAAAAAATAGGGTGGTTTGCATCAATATTAGACATAACTGGTTGAAGACTGTACCACCTCAGTCAACCGTGACCATGGGACCTGTAAAGGGCCCGAAACGTCGGTTTGTTTGAAAAAACAAATATACGCGAAGTAAATAATGTGTTCCAAAAACGCTGAATTCATGTTCAAATGATTATCAGTTAATGATTTTGGTTTAGTAAGGATCTTTTAATTATTATCTAAATAAAAAATAGTTTTCTCATAAATTTGTATCCTGAGGCCGTCTGTCATATGTTAGCTTATTATGTAATACATGCATACATTACTGTCGTAATTGTAATTTTTATAATGTACAATAAAGAATGAATGAATCATTCTTCATTCAATTTTCTACAATGCCAGACTATAATACTACACTTGACAGTTAATCAATAACCTTCGAATTAGTAGAACCCCGTTTCCGTCGCACAGTTTTGTCAAATTAGCAACTGACAACAAACAAGTTTGAGTGAAAGAGACAACGCTATACAAAACCGAACTCAGCATATCGTCTTTGTCTAAAGCTCGATTTAGGTGCGGTTCATTCGATAATGATTTGATATAACAATATATTTTCGGTAATTTTCTTTTTTAACCGACTTCAAAAAAAGGAGGTTTTACAATTCCACAGTATGTTTTTTTTTGTATGTATGTTACGCGATAATTCCGGTATTTGTGAACCGATTTTCATGATTCTTTTTTTGTTGGAAAGAGGGTACCTCCATAGTGATCCCATTTAATTTTGAAGAAAATCATCCACCTATAAAGCTGGCTGATCACGCATGAACATTCATTTTTATAAATAGCGCCTAAATTTTATTTAAGGAGCAATTATTTTAATGGTTGGTTTTGCTATTAGAATAGAATAGAATAGAATAGAATAGAATAGAATAGAATAGAATA
>NW_020653611.1:1508530-1535699 GCF_003589595.1 Hyposmocoma kahamanoa | reverse complement strand
TAGAATAGAATAGAATAGAATAGAATAGAATAGAATAGAATAGAATAGAATAGAATAGAATAGAATAGAATAGACATTTATTGCAACGCCACAACACTTAGATACAAACAAAAATATTGATACTACTTAGACAAGCAAAACAAAACAAAAAGACGTAATAAACAAAATTAAAATAAAATGAAATAAGACAATAACAAACAAAGAGCAAAACAAAAAATACTAAATATAACAACTACAAATTATGTTGTACTGTCATGTGTGCGGTTGTGGCGTATGCAAAAGGACTTCATTCAGCTTATGCCACAGCCGTAATTGACTGTGGAGCTGGTTTTCAATGAGCCCTGAGCTGAGATGAGTGACGGACGTGTGTGTTGCAAAATAAAATAAACTACTTAAATAATTGCGTATGTGTTCTTTGTACGTTGTGTTAATGCTGTGTGTTATATTATAGATCGCAAAAGTACTTAAATATAGCAAATATATATATATAAATATACCTACTGTGTGCGTTTATAGTGTGGTGACGTAATTACATAATAAATAAAATTATACAACTCGTTCGCTCCGAGTTGGGTTAGACAAAAGACGCGCGGACTGACGCACGGGAGGGGTGGGGACGCTATTTGACAACCGGCACATCGCCGATCCCACGTTTGTATTGTTTAATGCAACTTACTCCGTTGCGTTGTAAACAAGTTTCGTCCTCCGTCGTCGTAGGTATTTACTACGCATAATAGCATGCAATCTCCTATACCATAACAGGTACGTACCATTTTTATCACAATAATTGTAGAATATCATACACAATTTTATTTTATATTGAATAGAATTTTAATTAAATAGTATGAGAATGAAATAGTATACATACCTATAATTGAGTAATATAATTGCGATAATAAGAAAGTCAATAACTAATTACATTTTTCAGGAACAAACAACCAAATTTATATTGCACGTGTCCCATCCCGCAAACAAAGCAAAGAGAACGATTACTGCCGCGGACCAACACCTTTAGTCGAAAACAGTGCGGTAAGTGCCCAGGTTAACTTAAACTGCATTATTTTGGATATCTAACAGATGTTTTTTATATTTGCTTTTAAACGTATGCACTGATTTCAGACTACGTAATGGCGGCGGCAGCAAAACATTCCATATTTTCGCTGCGGCAAATTTGAAACTACCGCGGAATGCGGTAGTGCGACAGCGCGGCAGAACCAGCGACCAAGCTGATGCTCTGGTGAAGGCAGTTTTTACGTCGCGGGACCACATCAACTTCTCGGCCAGATAAGGCGGAACTTTGTACTTTATGACCCCAAACAAAAGTGTAGCTAGGTGCAGATCTCTTCTCGCCTTCATTTTTAAAATATTTGCATTGTTCATGTAAGGGGTTACGTGCGTGCGTGGTGGTATGTTAAAGATGAACCTCGCGCATGCATTTTGCACTCGTTGTATCATTTGTTGCGTGCGCTGTAATAGTCGTGGCCCATACACAATGTCCATGTAATTAAATTTAGAGAGTACCAGTGATTCACATAATTTGATTCGAACGGACTCATTAAGGTGATTTCTTATATTATATAATACTTTTAATCTATAGAAACAATTTCTAATGACGCCTGACACATGCTTCTCAAAACGTAGCTGTTCATCCATAAGGAGACCAAGATTACGAGCCTCACTTACACGCTCAATAATTTCACCTCTGATCGCTAGAGAAATTCTGTAACTTGTAATTTTCGCTGTTTGTTGCCTTGTACCTAGCACCATATATTTTGATTTATTACCATTTAGTACTAGCGCATTTGATTCCGACCATGAAGCTATACGTTCTAAATCCTCATTTAACTTACACACGGCTGCATGAGTATCACCTGGTTTGCATGATATGTAAATCTGTATATCGTCAGCGTACATATGATATTTACAAAATTTAATATGGTCTATCACATCTGCACTGTAGATGATAAAGAGGATCGGGCCTAAAATAGAACCTTGCGGCACTCCGCGCATGACGTCACGTGACCTAGACAGCAGCTTTGATCCAGACTGGTTGGAAATTTCGACACACTGAGTCCGATTTCTCAGATAGCTATCAAACCACTTGATAGTAGAATGGCTAAAACCGTAGAAGTGTAATTTTACTAATAACATATTAATATTTATGCAGTCAAAGGCTCTGGAAAAATCAAGTAGCGTCAGCAATGTGCCTTGACCATTGTCTTGCGCGGATAGAATGTCGTCAACAACTTGGACCATTGCAGTTGTCGTACTATGTTTTTTTCTAAACCCAGACTGTACATTAGGAAGAAGTTTATTGCTTTCTAGAAAATTAGTGACTTGTTTGACTACAATAGTTTCCAGGACCTTCGACACGCAAGGCAATATGCTTATAGGCCGGATGTCTTTTAGGGTAGTTGGGTTATTATTTTTAGGAATAGGCCTTATTACTGCGTGTCGCCAATCTGTTGGGAAAGTGTTCGTTTCAATGGATCTGTTCACCATAGCTGTAATAACTGGTAGTATAATAGGCAAAGACAACAGTAACATGTCCCGTGATATTCCATCAAGGCCGACCGCATTCGACTTAAGCGATCGCACAGTTTGCAACACTTCAAACTCGTCCACTGTCTTTAAAGTTAATTTTGTGGAAATCTTGCAACTATCCAGAAAATACGTCTCGTCTGATAACGCAGCCTGTGCACTACCGGGTACATTTAAGAAATGGTCGTTTATCAAATCTGGATTGTCAAAAATATGTACCGGTACCTCTGGCTTATTTTTTATGTTGACATTATTTTTTATGTGTGTCCATAATACCCTAGCATCTTTTTGATTGTTTACATAATGGTCAAAGTAAGCCTTCTTTTCAGTAGATAACACTTCATTAACAATTTTTTTTAGCTCCCTGTAGTAGGTCTTTTGCGAGTCTTTGCCTTCGGTTCGTGCCACTACATGTGCCTCGTCTCGACGTTTCATAAGCTGTTTGACATTGTATGTGATCCAAGGGTATCGGTGCTGCTTTGCGTATAATGCCCGAAGTGGTGCATGAGTATCAAACAATGCGACAATTCCAGCATTGAATTGCCTCACCATGTCATTTACATCCTCTAAGTGACTTATACTCATCCAATTTACGGTAGACAGATCCATATAAAACTGTTCATGGTCAATGTTTAGCAGATTTCTACGGACTATTTTCATTGGTGGTGGTTTTGCTTTCATAATGTCTAGTGCACAGGTGATAAACGCATGTCGGCTTAGTTCATGTATATAATCGACGTGTACAATAACATTGTTTTCTATATCAGTACTTACAGTGTCAATAAGAGTCTGGCTAAATTCTGTGTAATGCGTGGGCTCAGTCACATATTGGTTCAACGAGTGACAATTAAAAAAATTTAGCATCTTCTTGGTATTGCTATCTGATTGATCCAATAGATTAATATTAAAGTCTCCGAACAATATCACACCGGTACACCATGAGAAACAACCCAAACTCTCAGCAAGAGCATCTGTGAACGTGTCCAGACTAAGCCACGGAGGTCTGTATGCAGTTCCTACCAGTAACTTTATCCCGTTTACGTTTACACATAGCCACATTTGCTCAACTATTCTCCAATTCAAGGCGTTTTTCGCTCTCAATATACTTTGAGTAGTGAGAACCAATTTTTATTATCTCCTGTGTCAAGTCCTGTATAGTGGCGAACAAGGGGACATTTCAATAAAACTTGGCAAATAGGTGTAATTCCACGTATTTTTGAGGTCGGTTTTCTTAGTACTCTGAGATTACTATGATGCCGAGTTATGGGACAAACATGTTGTGCGCCTTTTTCTGTCACACTGAGACATAAGTTGATAAGTCCCATGTGCCTGTAATTTCACCAGCACCCGTACGCTTCAAAATCCGTACACGGTAATGGTGACATTACTTCTTGACGGCAGTAATAGGAAAGGTGGCAGTACGTCTCTCGACGAACTCTTTCACAAGGAGCTCTAAATTAAAACTTCGTTTGACCGTTGATACAAGCAAAAATGGTAACAATAAATGTATTCTGGTAAGTGTGGTTTAAAGAAAA
Organism: Hyposmocoma kahamanoa; assembly: GCF_003589595.1. Taxonomy (NCBI): domain Eukaryota; kingdom Metazoa; phylum Arthropoda; class Insecta; order Lepidoptera; family Cosmopterigidae; genus Hyposmocoma; species Hyposmocoma kahamanoa. Next base: position 1,531,623 of record NW_020653611.1, on the reverse strand, counting down.
GAATTATGTAATTATCTGCCCAATAGAGTCAGAGCGGAAGAATTTGTCTGTGTTGTGTTGTTTTGATATATTCTTGCGTGATATAAAGCTTAGAATAATAACGCATAGAAACCTAGCCCGCACACGCTAAGTGAGGCAAATTGAAGCGTTCCCAAAGGGCCTACACGAGCGGGCGGGCCTTCAGTGCTCAAGGTCAACTTGCACCGCGAACAGATTAAGAATTTTAGCTAAAAATGACGAAATGTGCGGTAAATGAGCGTAAAAGTACGTCAGACAAACATAAAATAGAAACTAACATCACATTCCACAAGGAAGTAACGCGTTTCAACTTGTATTTTTATACAAATATTCACTAAAACCGAAAATTAACCTACTACTAATTCGATTTTTGCCTCATTTGTGACAGTTCATTTGATATGAAACTATCATTCTATGCGTTATTATTCTAAGGATATAAAGTATATATACCTATGGTATAATTAATTACCTAAGATTTAGAAATAAAGCAAGAAAAGAAATTTTTTGAGCACTATACGAGTAAAATAATATAGTTTTATGACTAAAGTACCGGTTTGCTATGATGGCCGTTTTGACTGATTCCAATAGAGAGATCAAATCTCAATTAATTATCGAAAATAAATACAAGCAAATGCGAGTCGCATCTATCAGTTTTTGGATTTATAACTAGTATTGCAAGGGGTAGCCGATTAAAAAGTTTTAATGAAACGAAAATAAAAATATTTACTTAATATATCGTCAATTCGAAACTGCTTTGTTTTGCATTGAGCTTTGACGCGAGTTTACCGGAGGTAGGAGTTGTGCTGGATAGCGCTCCTATAAGTGACTTTGAGTGATTTTGAGTGATTATAAATTACCCAAATTTTACTGCACGTCACTATTGACAACAATGCATGGCAATTAGCTCCTTCAATGTATGAATTAATACGAAACAAGATGCGCTCATCTTGCAAACATCAAAACGGCCATCATAGCGTGCCGGTAGTTTAAGGCTCAGCTCACACTGGCGCATAGTCGAAGGGTCGCGTCGCGTCCTGTTTTTCAACTACACCGCTGGCGACGCGCGACGACACTCGCATTAGTGCGCCGCGATCATAGTGTGGTCGGCGTCTGACGCCTCACTGCGCCCATATTTGCATGACACAAATTTGTACCTTAATGATGGAAAAATAGATATGAATATGCTATATGCGAAAAACATGACGCGTCGCGATGCTTCGACTCTGCGCCAGTGTGAGTTGGCCCAACTCAGAAAATATTGCGGTGGAACCATAGCACTGGTTTTCAGTGGACACTTTTCGAAGGGACCGATTAAAAAAATCAAATAAGTTATCGTGAAAAATATGGACGGTAGTTAAAAAGTACATAACATAATTAATTTAGAAATATAACATGTAATATGGCTACTGCGTTTTCAAGTTCACTCTGTTGTCATGGATTATGGGTTTCTGGGTGCGTTACATAAATAAAATTGCTGCAGTCGTATTTTGTAGCACAAATTTTGAGTTTATTTTTTAAAGTACTAACGGATTTCAAACCCGGAACCTCCTCATTCAGCATTTACAATGCATACTTGGGCCACCGAGGTTGTCTTTATTTTACAATTTGACTTAAAACTTACAGAACAGAACGCGTTGCTCACGTAATTATAAATAAAGAATTACACAATAATAAAATGATTAAGATAAGATAAGATAAGATAAGATAAATTTATTTCAATATTACTTAATCTAATACAATTATAATGAAAACAATGTAATTGAAGATAAAATATTAAAATAAACAGTAATAAACAAAACAAAAAAAAAAAATCTAAATTATATAAAATAATCATGGTAAAATTAAACATTTTAATCTTAGTGCCTAATAGTGCAATTGCGATGCCTAAACTAAGTACATGTGTACCTGTATTTTAGGCATAATAGTGCATTTTTCATAACAAAGCTTAAAAAAAAAATAAAGATTTTATAAATTTAACAAATTAAAGATAAGTAGTTATAAGTCGTTACAATTTATAAAAGATAAGTAGTTAAACATTACATATTATATAAATATAAATTATGACATAACTTCCAACAATTCCTCGGTATCATTGTAGGTTTTACTCTTAAGCCAAAATGTGACGGTCTTTTTACATTCAGTTTTATTCATATGAAAATAATGCAAAGTAGAGTTTATTTTAAAATAAAGGAATGTGCCAAGGAAGCAGAAGAATCTATGTGAGTGTGCTGTGCGGAGTTGTGTACGAGATGAAAAGGGATCGTGTCGTCTTTGCTTAGTTACAGTCATGTAATCATATGGAGTAATTGAGTGCTTTTTCAAAATTATTTGCAGGATAAACAGTTGCCGAACAGATAGAACATCGCACTCGTTTAGTAATTTGTGGGTTGGGTAATCGAAAGGACGAAAGTTGATCACTTTAAGAACAGCTCTCTGCGCTCTTTCCAGGTGTATCAGAGCGGTCTTATGTGCACCGCCCCAGGATGTAACGCAGTAAAGTAACAGTGATTGACAAAGGGCTAAATAAACTGATTTGAGAAGGGCGCTGCTGGCCGAGTATCTTAAATTTTTAAAAACATAAATTAATTTTCGAACTCTAGAAGTTAGCACCACTATATGCTGTTTGAAATTGAGATGTTGGTCAATTATGACACCTAAATATTTAATATTGCTTGTTCTGTCCAGTTTTGAGCAAGTACAGAGGCATCCAAGAGATCGAGGGCCAACACAATTGTGAACTACTATTGAGTAAGCATTCTCAACAGGTTGTGAGGAAATATTGTAGGAGAAAGTGATGTATTTAGTTTTGGTAGTATTAAGTGTCAGGGCATTTGCTCTAAGCCAGTCGGTTACCGAGTTAAAACCAAATTGAGCTTGTGTAAAGATTTCATTCCAACTTGGGGCACTGAATAATAGAACTGTGTCATCAGCGTAAGATATGATCTTGCCACCAGAGAGGGGGAGAGCGCATAGTTGATTAATATAGACAAGGAATAAGATAGTCCCTATGATGCTTCCTTGGGGAACACCATATTCAACCGGTAATTCAGCACTCGTTATTTTGTCAATAGTCACGCGCTGTTTTCTGTCAGAAAGATAGTCCCGTAAAAGTTTGAGCTGTATTCCTCTAATTCCAAGTGCTTCTAACTTGTTTAAAAGTATTGGTATGTTTACAGTGTCAAAAGCTTTTGCGAGGTCAAGGAATATTGCCAAACATTTATTCCTCAAGTCCAAATTTCTTACGATGTATTCCGTCAGCTCATCGACTGCGTCGTTTGTCGATAGTCCTTGTCTGAACCCAAATTGGGACGTCGAGAGAAGTTTCTTCGTTTCTAAATAGTTAACAAGCCTTTTGTAAATTATTTTTTCTAGTATTTTAGAGAGAGATGGTAATATGGCAATTGGTCGGTAATTGTTAATATTGCTCTTATCACCGCTTTTGTAAATAGATTAGTCAAGAGATTTATTATTTCAACAATTGTTTAAAGTAAATTACTATTATCGGTATGACTGTATACATATCTTATCTTGTATATTATCGAATTCTTAGAAAAGGATATAAGTACATATATATCATTACCTTTTCCCATAGGGATAGGGATAGGAAGAGACCACAGCCTTCCACTAGGTACGACCCTGACAAATATCCTTGACTTCATCAATGGAGTGCACGAAAAGAGCCTCTCATATGACGTACTATTACTTTCTTGTACGCCTGGCGCACACTGCGCAACAATCATCGAGTACCTTACATTAATTGGCAATTTCTTTCACCGGAATAGCAAACATTGTAGTGTATGCCACAGTGGCGAGGCATGAAAATTGTCGTTAGTAATGCCGGAGCAAAACCAAAACCTAAACCACCCAAACCACCTAAACGCAACATTTACTAGTACAGAAGATACTACTATCATTTTACTGGTTAAGTTGTTTTACACACCAAATTGAGCACAAAATTAAAACGTGGAAAATTTTAAGCAAGGCGTTGGGAAACGTGTTATATGGACGCCTCTCCACTGTTATGTCATCGATACGACAAGAAGAAGACCTTACCAATGAAATTAGTAGCAGTAGAGCTTCTATGAAAGAGTTTATCCAGGATAGTACTGCCACCTTATCTATTTCTGCCGCCAAGCAGTAATGTCAACATTGCGGTGTTACGGTTTCGAAGGGTGCTGGTGAAATTACAGGCACATGGGACTTGTCAACTTATGTCTCAGGGTGGCGATCGCAGTGGTGTGTCCCTCGGATGTTCGCAATTTAAAGCTCTGAGTGGCACTGTAATAGTTTGCAAAATCAACTCAAAGAATGTAAATAAATGAACAAAGTATTGTATTGGGAAATTAACGATAGCGGCCGAAAACAAGCTGCCATAAAGATTCGCTAGTCACATCTTGTTTTTCATTAGTTTCGAATAACCGGTTGTCCTTCGGTCTTGCGTAAGTATATGCTTCCCCTTGAAGTCCAACAGTAAGAGTAAGAGTTGTCTCTGGCAAATTCAAAAAGTTCTAAGAAATTTCTTATCCTGCGCTTTTTCTTCTTCCAAGTTTTGGATTTTCTCAAGTACAGCATCATATTTATCTGACATAAATTGAAGACTTTCTTGTAACTGTGTGTCTACATTTTGTTGTTTGACAACCTGAAATTGTTGTTCTACAGACATTGATGATTTAGAAAAAGGTTCTCTCATTTCATTCTTCAAGCCGCCAATATCATCCTGGTCTCGCCAGGTTTTCGTGCGTGCATTAACACTTCCACTGCCGCTTCGCTCAGATGGTGTATCAGAGTCATACGTTTAAAATGTTAATGTACTCGCGACGTCCTTATTCACTGCAGTTGTCGTCAGTGTATTCGACGGTGAGGGGCGAGAAGGGGAATGACGTAGCGGCATATTAGCAATAGTAGAATCTTGCTGTATCGGTACCAAGCAATAAGAAATAAGTAAGAGCACAGATCTTGTTTTTAAGCTTTCCATCAGGCGCACGACTTGTTTGTCCCGTCACTTGATGTTAAAAAACATTTTCCACGCATCAGTGCTTTTATACATGCTCTTCGGTTCAAGGTACTCTCGATCTGGCCTTTCTTCACAATACGCCCTAATTTTAGTACTGGCCAGTTCACCTTCAATAAAGGAGGAGATTCTTAATCCGACTTCTTTTGTTTGTACGTGTAAGTGTCGACGTACATTTGGCATTGATTAGTTTATTATGTTGTAAGCATAGATATAGAAAAAAAAGGGTGTAAGTAACACATCATGAAGGTTCGTCGAGTACCGTGTTTAGGCCTAAGTAATAGGTACGCGATTATAAGATCTAATTATGTAATAATTGCATACGATATATTTTTTCTACGAGTAAATAAAATTATGAAACAGTATCAACATTTCGCACTGTTAATACAATGGTGTATTAACTCAAAAAGTGTACTTTCTCAGAATCAATGAAAAACGAATTATTCACTTCCCGTGAGAGATCATTAAAATTTATGCATAGGTTAAGGTTTATTACACAGATCTAAACAATTTCGCACTTGCGCAAGTACATTTAAGTATAAAAGGGAAACAATTATTTAATACTTTTGAATAAGGACTGTTTCGACCAGTAATGGCTCACATAAATTGTGTCTAATTTTGAGTTAAGTAGATATCTTTTATTTGTTTTTTACAAAATTCTAATGACGGTTTTATTGACGTGTATAGAATCAAACGTTACGTTCACTATTGATAGAATCTTGAATTTCACATATTTTGAGCTTAGAATAATAACGCATAGAATGATAGTTTCATATCAAACGAACTGTCACAAGTGAGGCAAAACTCAAATTCATGTAGGCTAGTTTTAGTAGTAGGTTAATTTTTGGTTTTAGTGAATATTTATATGAAAATACAAGTTGAAACGCGTTACTTCCTTGTGGAATGTGATGTTAGTATCTATTTTATGTTTGTCTGACGTATTTTTACACTCATTTAGCGCACATTTCGTCATTTTTAGCTAAAATTCTGGAGCTGTTCGCGGTGCAAGTTGACCTTGAGCACTGAAGTCCCGCCCGCTCGTGTAGGCCCTTTGGGAGCGCTTCAATTTGCCTCACTTAGCGTGTGCGGACTAGGTTTCAATGCGTTATTATTCTAAGATTTTGAGTTACAATACTATTGTGATAGCAGTGCAATTTAATGTATATTTTGTTAATAATCCATAAAAACAAACGCATGTTTTTAAAATAAATTTTAACACAAAGCGAAGGTTCCACCATACAGCCTCTTTATAATAATCTAATTAGACGAAAACAAAACAAAAAACCAAAGAGACAGAATAGAACTGGCCGTACCGCATGAATTATAACCAATGTTTTTTTTAAATAATCTTGATTTAACCAATCAAGGGGCTGTATAGAGTTTGAGTATCGTCCTAATTGATATTTTAATTTAGCAAAAATACGAGGTTCTTTTTTTGAAACAATGGAATCTTGATTCAGAACTAAAAAGAGCGCCTTTAAAATACGGTTTATGAAATTATAATGGACAGACTAAAGTGCAGGAGTAGAAAAACGTTATTATAATATTTATATTATATATATTATATTAATAGCTTTTTTTTATTGATCATGCTACAGCACAATCTTTCTTGACGATACGTAAAAGTTATTTCAAATTTCAATTTAAATCTATCAATATAATTTAAACCAAACGACTCGTCTAGTAATTCAATTGCAATTGCAGAGACGGCTTCGGTAATTTAATGTGTATTAGATGAGGAGGTCCGGTTTCGATTCCCGGTAGGATCAGTTTGGGAAACGAACTTGCTAATTTGGTTTTCATATGGGTTATAGATAAAGGATTTCGCTGCACTGGTACCCAAAGTTCAGAGAGACCAGGAATGTGGTCTGTATGTATGTACATCAGTTTCCTCATCCTTGACTTGTTCGAAAGCCCTGAAGATGTCCCTGGAAATTTAACACTGTTTGTCGTATTAGGAACTGGTAGCTTCATAAGTAAGATGTCCATTATTTTTTTCCAGAGAGACGCTTATAAATTTATTGTTTTAAAAATAAAACACAAGTTAATGATAGTTACGAAATGTTTCATGATGAAACAAATTTAAAAAAGGACTTAAAATCATCAAGAATTTTAAAAAACTCTCGACTAATGTTATTATTCTGGTGACAATGGGCTGGCGTTATATGTTTTTAGGTATTGAGCCATTTTTTCATGGACAACGGGACACGAAATTTAAAAGCGGGATTGTCCCGCTCAAAGCGGGACGTCTGGTCCCGTTATTCACACCACCACAACTGGACCACTTATGTGTATCATTTTTTTTGTTTCTTCGTTATAAAACGCGCGCTACAGTAAAGAAGGTGATAAAAGGGTTGGATGACGATGAAGGAAAGAATCGTCACAGGTATATTTAAAAAAATGCCATAATCCATCCAATGTTGGACATAGGCCTAATTATATAACATACATAGCCATACCAAACTTAAATTGTAACAAAGATAACAGAAATAATATAATGTGTAAATTATTTATTGATAATATTATTTGCAGTATAATAATTGTATAAATTGTTTTGTTGTAATTATTTTATGGTATAAGTCATTGACTTACAAATAAATGGACGACGGGTCTAATACAAAAACCACGAAAAAAATGTCCCAAGTCAACCTATTCGAAATTTAAATTGTAATGTCATCACAGTATCGCGCTGTCAGTAGAACAAATGAAGACTAAAGCGGAGTGTCGCGCTCTATATACGATTTTAGCGCCTTACAAGTGCGGACACTTTTTAGCGCGGACCCGACGTCCATATAATTGTAAGTCAATGGTATAAGTAGTTTTTTTTTATTATTTTTTTATAATATCAAGTGACGCCTGATGGTAAGCTACACGCATGTCTGTGCCCGTCACCCTGAGACTTAAGTTGACAAGTCCCATATGCCTGTAATTTCACCAGCACCCTTACCCTTCAAAATCGGAACGCGGTAACGCTGACGTTATTGCTTTTACGGCAGAAATAGATAAGGTGACAGTACTTCCCTAGATGAACTCTTTCACAAGGAGCTCTACTGCTGCTTAGAGATATTAAATTAGGGACATAACTTTATAATTTTGACATATTTTTGCAAGTAATCTTGTTTACATATTGCATGTCAAAATGACTAAATATGTGAAACAGCATTTTGTAAACACTACCATCAAGTATTGTACTGATCACATTTAACGCAATAAATGAATTGAAAACAAATATTTTTTTTTTATTGTCTCAGTGAGTCGGTATTTAATCTAACATTTCCGTATGGCAAAAATTATCTTCATTATCTGATAAAAAAAAACTACGTACGGTCAACGTGCAAAGTTGTTGTGCATATTAAAAAATCTACCTATATATACAACTGTGGTAATAATGATTTAAGGCACGACACCGTTGCCTTGACTGTACCCAAATGAGTCACCCAATGAGATATCTATGGTCAACTATTTCAACAAGGTGTTAGTCTTCTTTATATAGCAACGCTGTGCGGACGCGTGCTCAACAAAAAAAACAATTATTTCTGGTTTAGTGACATATCAGTGAAAGGTACGTATTTGTAAAGTCTTTTTTACGATCAGTGGTAAGCAGTAAGGTAAATAAGAAAGTCCAAGGTTCGATTCCTGGTAATAAACTTTTGTTTAATTTTTTTTTAACACACACACTCAAAACCCCGCACTAGGTTAGGTTATTTCGGTTATGGTAACAACGTTACGTTGAATTTTTAATATTACGGTGATTCCTAAAGGTTAGAGAGGTTTCATTATCTGAAACAATTATGGTAACTTACAGTAGTGAGTTTAGCAGAAAATTAAACGTAACGTTTAAAAATAAACCTTTTGTGCTAGCGAGATGCGGTTCAAGTTCGTGCGCAGATTTCGTAATAGGTAACTAGATCTAAGTAACCTTGGCATTCGTTTTAACTGATTCACAAAATAAACCAATCTACAAACTAGCGCCTCAGAGTGTTTCCGAGAAATAAGTTTAAGGAAATAAGTATTCGTACACTGGCGTCACTGTTATACATTTATAAAAATAAAATTTTTGTTGTGAACAATAATAGACAGACGTAAAGTTACGAAGAGGAATAAAAATAAACCAGGCGTCCTTTATAGTCGTCTCATAACGTCACAAATTGATTGTACACGAATAAGTTTCCGGTTGATATAATGTTGATATAATGTTGATATAATGTGCTTTTCACTAAAGGTTATTTGTTATACGGCTTTTGAGTTCTTGGATGACAAAAATGGTAGTGACCTGTTTAGCTGGTTAAAATTGTTTCTACGTTTGAAAGAAATATTGTTTTATGACAAATGGGGATATAAGTCTATTTAAAAAGAGCAATCTGTGTAGTTTATTACTGCTTCTTATCATGAGTAGTATACAGTATGTTCTTTTTTTAACTGGCAAATCGGAATTTATAGGAGATATATAGGAAAACTGTCTTAGGAACTATTAATTTTTTTTTACAGAAAATTTTTTGGTCAAGCGTGAGTTCTCCATAAAAATGAATAAAATTGATTATTATTTTTATAGTATTGATCAACTCAGTTTCATGTATGGATCCTTTCATTTTATTGAAAGAAAAAATCGAAAAATTAATAAAAAAATTTATTTATACAAAATGGTTATTAATCTTTGTTAAATTTGACCAACTTCTACTGTCCCGATTTTTTTCTCCAATACAATTAAGCGATCTTTACATGCAACTGAGTTCTATTAGCACAAAAAATCTATTTTATTAGTTTTTTTGAACAACTCAAGCTTGACCAAAAAATTGACTAAGCCAAAACTATTTTCACGAAATAAAACTTAATGGTTCCTAAGACAGTGTCGCTGTATGATTTCGGATTTCCCCATAATCTACCAGTAAAAAAAACACCCTATATAGTAGCACTCTATCGTGTAAAACCTAAATACTGCAAAGCTCTATACAGTGTTATGTAACTTCATTATAACAAAAATATTTACACAAACCAGAAAAATCCTTCACGAAGCGTTTTATCAAAATGCTGTCTTTGATTTTACAGTGTTTTGGTTTGACACAGAAGTATTCTGATATATTATTATAATACTATATTATACACGGAAGTATATAAGTACCTATGAAACAAATACATTGTGAAACATTCTATTAAATAAGTTTATTGTCAATTTTTGTAGAAACAATTCATTGTTTGTTATTTCTACGGTCGTTACGGTATGCAATGTAATTTACACAAGACGATGAATATTATATTTTAGATTGTTATCGCTTATACATATTGATAAGGCTTTTCTAGGTATATTATAGAATTATACGTAGGACACTTTTTGTATACTAGGTATCTCAAAATCGAATCGAGTTTAACAATGTTTAACCTTCAATAGTAATTTCGCTTAATAAAAACAGCAATGATAACATAATGGAACAGTATAGTGTAGTCTTGCCTAACAGTAGCGCAACGCCTTTGAAGTTCGTGTGATGCCGCCACTCGTGTGCGCTGATTGATGTGCAAGGGTTGTCACACAATGAAACAAAATTGTGATTATTATTATAACGTTATCATTTATTAAGAGGGAGCAGAGGAAAGATTTTAGAGTAGTATATCCACTTTAAAGTTAAAAATAAAATATTGTATGAGTAACTACACGATATGTTCAAGCATAGACATTAATCAGAAACATAAAACAATAAAGTTTCCTTGATAGATAAAAATCACGAAATGACCTCTAATTTTCAAATTTTTTCGATTTATCCTTGAAATGCTACAGGTTATTAGGACAAAAATTAGATAATTAATTATATTTATGCATGATCGAGAACTGTTGTTTATTTAATTTCTTTAGTTTTAGAGTTATTCCGCTAAAACGAATTTGGTACTTTTAATGCGCAAAATTCAACATCTTCTGTCGCATTTCACGCGAACTTCAGGCATATATTTGTTTCACAAATTTGGGCGGAGCCAACGTCAACACTTTTTTGGCATGCTCCCTTGCTCCTATGCTCTTAATAATAATAATTATTATTTCTCAATGCTCAATTATGAAATTATTAAACACCTTTGCAATGAAAATCTTTTACAACTTCCATTATTTGGGCTTCAGTTCGTGTACTCACTGAATGTATTGAAGCAGATAGTAAGTTTAAAACGGGAATAGCAGTGCTTTTAAACCGACTTCAAAAAAAGGAGTTCTCTCAATTCGTCTGTATGTTTTTTTATGTATGTTACGCGATAACTCGATTTGTGAATCGATTTTGATGATTCTTTTGTCGTTGCAAAGAGGGTGCCTCAGTGGTGGGCCCATTTCAATTTGAAGAAAATATTCCATCTGTAAGGGTGGCAATCTAGGGGATGAATCCGGTTTCGCGCACTTTCCGGTAACCGATTTCAATAAAACTAGGCAAATAGTTGTAATTGCACGCGCTTTTGAGGTCGGTTTTTTAGTACTCTGCACTGATTTTTTTTATTATACATCCATTCTTCGAAGCGTAAGCCACATACATGTTATTTCATTGTTTAATGTTGTTATCTTTCAAGTCAGGTCTTTAACCAGCATCTATCCGTAACTGGTACCTAGAAAGAAATTATCCAATAAAAAAAATATGAGCTCATAATCTCGAAAAAACAAGATTACAATTCACACTGACACTAATGTATACAATGTCAGTACATTGTATACATTAGTGGTTAAAGATAACCAAACATCGCTATAAGAGTTCAAGAGGTCCACAGTCGTATCTTTTTATATTCAATTTGTAACACTCCCTATGCAAAGAAACTTAGTAGCATAGCAGCTTTAGAGTCATACGATTAACCAGATCTTAAATCTCTTAAAGCCGCACTACTATTTCTAAAAGCATAGATAATAATAACCAAACTATGTATTATAAAACACCTTTAAAAAAATGTTTAAATAATATCTAATAATGATAGAAGCTGATATAATCATTGGGCTTCTTTTGATATGTACTTATATTTATATTATTCGCTCGCAGTGGCCCACGATGTCCGACCCCCGTCGATATCCTCTTCGTTGCTCTGCGCAAGTACTGTTCTCATGGTTTAAACTGTGCTAATAGTTTGACCTATTGGGTCTCAAGCATAGGCCGTGTGTTCGAAGCAGGGATCGCAGCGGTTTTTGGAACTTATACGTGAAATCGATACCTCCAATGAATATTACGCCAACTTTATTTTTTGTTATTTTTGAAAACAGCCATATTTATTTACAAATATTATGCTTCCCGAAATTAAGGAACAAAAAACAAAATTTGAAAAAAAAAACAAAAAACGGATTTTGTGAAAAAAATGAAACAAAAAGCAAAATAAAAACAGAATAGGTCCAAAAATTAAAACTTGGTGTAATGTTCAGCTTTTCGGTGAAGGAAAACCTGGATGTCGAAGAAAGTTCACAACCCTCCGAAAACATGTGAACTTCCCAACCCGCATTGGGCCAGTGTGGCGGACTATAGTCTAACGGCCGCTTTCTATATTTGATCCTGAATCTAAGATTGTTTTCTATCCAGATTTTATTCGATCCATCGATCGCTGCCGAATCTGTATTTCAATATGTCTATCTCGGCTCTAGCGCCCTTAAAAAAAAAAGGATCGGTCGTAAATTTATTCCCTCTCTGACGTTTAGTTCCACGCAATCGGAGTAAAAGATCATTACATGAATTAGTGAATAAAATGGTGGCTATGTTTCTAAGATTAATTTATTTATACATGTGATTTTGGCAAAAATATAAATTAATTGCAAACTTTCAAGTATAAAATATTTAAACCGTAAGTATGGCAAGAATAACGTGTTTCAAGGAACAGAACGGAACGTCTATTGTCCAGAACGGAACGTTTATTGTCAAACGAGCGGGACGGCCACATAGGATGGAAAAAATAAAGGGACGGCGCGCGGCGGCGGCTGCGAAATGTTAGTGTCAATTTATGTTTGTTGGTATTCGTGACGTGATAAATAATCTAAATTATAAAAATACCGTTTTGATTTGACTTTGATAAACGGCATTATTTCAGTTAAAACAAATTCATCTGATGTTTTGTTCAGCCTAAATTTGGATGTAAATTCAGCGTCAGTTAAACTTACCATGAAGTTTATACGCCTAAACGTTCTTGAGGACTCAAGCTGCTCTTGGTCGCTGTCGCTATTATCCCAGTCCGATAACTGAGCAAATGTTCAAGTTCACAGTCGCTATCACTTAAAAATAACATCCATTTTTACACGATTACACAGTACAATCGGTCAAAATTGGAGGATCGCTACTATCGATCGAACACGTGCAAAATCCGATTTGTCAAAACTATGGATTGCATATTGAAAGCGCACATCTGTCACTACAATACAAATATCAATCTAAAAATGCTATACGCCCTCCCATAGATGGATTGAAACGAAACAAAAGATCGGAATAACGATCCATCGATCGGTTACTGAAATAGTAAAAATAGGATTTGGATTGATTATTCAAGGTTAGATAGCAAATTATGGATTGAGATTGAATATAGAAAGCGGCCGTAAGTCCTCGCCTGAGAGGAGACCCATATTCTGCATTGGGAACATACACGAATAATTTACGAAATGAAGTGAGAGGAAAAATAAAAGAACAAATATAGAACAACAAATCATACAAAATAAATATTTATAGAACAGATTAGGGTGTTTATTACTAAAAAACTAAAAACCAAGAAAGTTTAATTAATCAGTTGATGTTTGTTGTTGTTGAGTAATTTCGGAATCTTTACAGTAATAAGACCATATGTATAGAATGTTTAAAGATTATAAAGACGAAATTGGATGACAACTTTTATGTTTCGTTGATACTACCTTACGCACGATTTAAAATGTTTCCCGTACCTACTAATACGCTCAATTATTTTGCTTGGGTCGAGTGGCAGGCGGTCTGGCCTTATTTCGGAATTTTTTTTACAAACAAACTAAAGCCCTTTGAAAAATATATACCGTATACTATATGTATTCCATTTAAGTAGTTCGGTTGTTATAAAAAAAATCGTAGTACCTATTGAATACAGCCGTTTTCTTGTAAAATTTCGAGGTAAGTATGTGTTTTTTTTCTATCGTGAAAATGTTTAGAAAACGTGTTTCCACACCGTATACAATTGAGGACATACACTGATAAACAGTGAATGTCCTCAATTTTTAACCGACTTCAAAAAAGGAGGAGGTTCTCAATTCGACTGTATGTTCTTTTTTTTTGTATGTATGTTCCGCGATAACTCCGGTATTTGTGAACGGATTTTCATGATTCTGTTTTGTTAGAAAGGGGGTACTTCCATAGTGGTTCCACCTCGAAGAGTGGCTGTTCACGCATTAAGACTCACTTTTATAAATAGCGCCTAACTTTAATTTAGGAGCAATTACTTTAATGGTTGATTTTGCTATTTCTTCCATTCAAAGCGTTTTTCTCTCAATATACTTTGAGTAGTGTCGTAGTGTGAACCGATTTTTATTATCTCCAGTGTCAAGTCCTGTATAGTGGCGAACTAGGGGATATTTCAATAAAACTTAGCAAATAGACGTAATTCCACGTACTTTTGAGCTCGGTTTTTTAGTACTCTGTACTGAGATTATACTACCTATATATTTTTTCCATAGTGATTGAATCAACACTTTGACTTTTATGCGAATCAACCAAAGCCATTTCAGGTTGTATCCACTTTTAACTAAGAGTTCGTTATAGTTCGTATTATTTCATGTGATAAAAGCACGTTTGACGTACGATGGCACGTGATTTTATTATACCTGTAGGACGTTTAGAATGTGCCATGTTTCGGCCCAGTTTATTTAAACATGGTAATTAATTAATTAAAAATAGAGTGATATCACGCCGCGCCTCTAACCTGTTGTTATTATAAAATGCTTGGACTGTAACGCCTTGAATTTCTAGGTTTATTATTTACGTGATAAAATAGTTGGTTTTATTTGATTAAAAAATTTTGTCAAAAATTCAAATGTAGAATTGATTAAATTCTAGTTTCGAAAATTCGACTCAACGATTCAATATTTCGCAACCTTTGCGTAATAAGGCCATGTCTTCAAAGTGGCAACTTTTAAGGAGACAGGCTTATACATTCTATGAACAAAGTACTCGGTATTTTCTATGCTTATAATATAGGAGAGCTATATAATTTCCCATATACATAATTTGTTTCATGTAGTTTGGATTATTTTTATGATTTTTTTAAAATGAATTCAAAAAGGAAGAAGGTCTCGGTTCGACTTCTTTTTTTTGTATGGCAATTGTGAATCGACTTTGATGATTTTTTCTGCAGGGTGGCAAACTAGGGAATGAATGACTTATGAGGTCGGTTTTTTTAGTACTCTGTACTGAGATTATTATAACATCAAGTATCGCGGGACGAACAAGTCGTGCGCCTGGTGGTGAGCGACACGCATGTCCAAAGCAGTTGCAGTGCCACATACAGCTTTAAATCGCAAAGATCTGAGGGGCACTGCCACTGCGCTGCCTGCCACTGCGCTGCCTGCCACTGCGCTGCCTGCCACTATCACCCTGAGACATAAGTTGAAAAGTCCCATGTGCCTGTAATTTCATTGGCACCCTTACCCTTCAAAACCGGAACGCAGTAATGCTCATATTACTGCTTGGCGGCAGAAAGAGGTCAGGTGGCAGTACTTCCCTGGACAAAGTCTTTCCCAAGAAACTCTACTGCTACTAATATGTAAACTTTTAATGATAAAAGTATTTTGAAATATGATTACGTTAATTGAATTCTAGGGTTGACGATGATGAATAATAATAATTGTGGATAGATCTCAAACCAGGGCATTCCCTATACTATGAATAACGGAGCACCGAAATAACTCTAGTGTAATTCCCAGAACACGAGACAATTTATACAAGTTTCACAAATTGGTCTTCCGAAACCTTTATATCTAACGCCTGCGCTAACCGCTGAACCATCAAGGTCGTTAATGAATAAGAATGAATATAAAAAATTCAACATAAAAAATTAGGCTTATATAACATCCTGTTTCATCACTACTCTTTGAATAAAAAGATAAGACTATCTTATGGCAGGAGGCGCATGGTGTGCCGCAAACATATACAGATGTAGTGAAAAAACTTTCTTTTATCTAATTCTCTATTATTAGGTTTTCGCTATTTGTGTACGTGGAAAACCAAACTCCTTTTTCTGATCAAAATCGAGTATTTTTGTTTTTTCAAATAAACCGACGTTTCGGTCAATATATATTCGAACTAGTTTCTAAAATTATTTCCTCTGACGCCATCTCTAAACTTGACTGATTGAAATATAGGTGTGGGTCAGGAACAAGACTATACAACAGTGCAGGCGCGCGGGTCTTGGCGTCTTCCCTTTCACAGTGCTGAAGCGGCTAAGAGCGGGTAGATCCACACGTCGAAATCGCAAACAGACGCTAGACTAAGCACCGTAAAAGGTACGGGCGGACCGAGCCAATAGATCTACTGTGAACGCAAGAGGCGTCTACGTACATTTGACTAACACGCATCCGCGCCCGCCGTCACTCTGGATAACCCGAGGGTCACGAGCCGCGACGCTCCTAGCGAATTCGCTGGACGCTACAAGCGTCAGAGTCGACCGTCAACTACAAATCGACTAATCCGTAGAACAAAGACCTATGTGGAATTCTCAGGACATTATACATTTCGTTCGCTGTTCTTAGCTGTGAATATCAGAGTTGATTTTATATTTCCGAAACGAAATAATTCATTAAATTAAAAAGAAAGATCATAAACACCTATAGCTAGGCCTTATTTTGAATAAGGAAATTATGTATTTATCCTATTTTCGTTGTATAAATACATCGGACTCTGTTCTTCGGATGAGTCGAAATAATTATATGATTTTATTTTACGAGAAAGTTGCATAGTGTGCACGAAACAGTTACTCCACGCGTCAACGTTTAAAACAAATTATTTTGTTTTTATTTGCTTTTCGCTTACTTAACTATGAATATAGAAGAATTTATAACGGCAATATAAGATCGGCTTGTGTTGTGGATGAGTCACATCCACAACGTAAGATCAGGACTGTCGCAACACAATTGTGGGAAGAAATTAAAATTCTAATACGTAATGATGACGCATGATCGTAATGAACTGAATTATTCCTTCCACCATCGAAGAGCGAATTACCAACGTGTGTGTATTTTGACGCTTTGAAATTAACGCTCTCAACAAATAACGCTTCAAATGTGGCGATATGTTCGTGGCCAATACATAAGGCCTTTATTCGAACGCCTATTCACCGCTCAACTAGAGCGCGACGCTTGCCTCGCCGCCCGCGCAGCTGCTCCGTCGAGAACAGCAATAATTAAGCCTAGGCATTTTGATCAAGCCGCCGCCGCCGCCCACATCACTGGTGACTACTTTGTAGCCTTAGAGATCCATCAATGTATTTATATTGTTATCTCAGTAAGCTTCAGTATCATCTATTTAGTGGAAAGTCAAAAGTTACATCCTATGGTCCGTGAAATTACGGTACACCTTGCACGAGCTTGCTCTGAGAGAAGACAATTTATCCATGATAATTGAGACGCGTCTGCAGCGGTGCATGGATCAATGCATAGCAAGAATTGGATGGGCACGGTGTGCGGCATTGGGTTGCCATTCTGTAATTGATTAATTATTAATATGAAATGGGCGGGGTCGGTGTGGGGTTTTCGGTCGTCAGCCTTACGAGGAAACCTATAAAATCACTAAACGATATAGTTACAATTTTGACAAGATTATAAATATAAATAGTTGAATATAACTACTTGCAGCAATTGTAAAGGTACCTAGCTGGGTGACGAATCACTTGCATAGATTTCTCATAGATGTAGATCAAGATTCTACGGTTAAAAAGTCGTGAAAAATTCGCGAGGTCCGCCGGTTCGTTCCGTGGCTTAGTTGGCATTAGAAGACGTCGGTTCAAATCTGGCCTTATTGAAGGATTTTTTCTAAATGTTCGATCTTTGCATTAATAATTATAATAAACTAGTAGGCTAATTTCATAAAAACTAATTGAATATCATGGTGGTTAATCAGTCTGACATTCAATAAAATCTATATGACTACTAGTTTCTTATTTAATTGTCATTTCATAGAACTGACTGTTTCATTTATTTGCATTAACAAGGAATTTTCTATTAAAATATCCTGTAATAAACAGTCAGTGAGTCATGTTATTCATGTTATAAAATTAAATGTTTCTGATATAAAGTGATTACTTTAGTATATTTACTCTGAGTCAGTTTGTCTGTCATTTACAGTCCAATGATTGATTAAAGTAAACAGTTTATATATATCATTATGAATTATAAGGGGCAACCGACTATAACGATAATGGATGTACTACCAACGAAGTTAACACGTTAACACCTTAAAGGTTCTTCTTGCACGGTGGTCATTAGCGTCCATCAGCAGATTACTTGTTTTTGTCAACCAATGGCGTTAAAGGGCTGAATGCTATTTTTATAGTAATCAAAACTGATAGTAACAAAGAAATAAGTAAAAGTAATGACAATCGTGGTCGTAAAACCATCATCATGATGAAGATGATAAGTATTGTAATACTTACAACTGAATTGTAATTCATACAGCAACATCTTTCGTCAGGCTCTAGTAGCTACGAAGGTGCCAAAGAGTAACTTCACAAAATTTCTCTCTAGTGAGAAATTTGTGAAGTTTAGACTATCTCGGTAATCCGGTACTGTGGGCGCTAGATGTGGCGGTCGCAAGTTCGATTTCCGGTCTGAAAAAGAACTTTCCTAAATTTATTTCGGCCTGGGTATTTTAGATAGAGCCCCTGAGTTAATTTCATTAATTTCTCACTCAGTTCCCCAGAAAAGGAGATTTGTTGAAGCTTCGTGATCCCACTGATCTATTAATTTTGGACACAGCGCAGTAGGTTAGATTATCAAAGATAAATTTTCATATAATTTTTTTTTCCAGTAAACTACCACCATGACCACCATCGTCAATGTCGGACCTCAACCCGCCAACTTGCAATGTCCCTCTTGCAATGCCACAATTCAGTCGCGAGTTGAGCGCAAGGCGTCAACCAAGACGCATATAATTGCTATTCTTCTCTGCGTATGCCTGTAAGTAGCCTAGAAACTATCTTTCTATTCTTGTAACTTTGGCAGAAACTCATATTTCAGCTTCAGCCATGATAGAATCGGGACTGAAGCTGAAATATAAGGATGTTTCACGCTTTTTATTGTTTTATAATACCCACCGGACTTCTCCTTGTTGAGGGCAATCATGAAACTGCGAAATTAGCTTAAGGTTATTGCATAATAACCCATTTCATTAATTAAATATATCCTGTATTTGAAAAGTAAGTGCTGTGGCAGACACCCATGCCCATTGTCTGAGTATTAGACTAACAAAAATTAATCCCTGGATACACTAATTAGAACCAAAAGATCGAAATTCAGAGTTCATAGAAGGTCATGTCGTCAGTGCATCAGATATGTTTGCAAACAGACGATTTCTATGCAATGATTAGGAAGAAGATGAGAGAAGGCAGCATTTTTTATGATATCAAATGACAGGACGAACAAGTCGTGTGCCTGGTTTTATGCGATACGCCTGTCCATGCCAGTTGCAGTACCACTCAGAGCCTTAAATCGCATAGATCTGAGAAACACTGCCTAAGCCGTCATCTTGAAACATAAGCTGACAAATCCCATGTGCCTGTAATATCATCAACATCTGTATTGTTAGGCCACACATACGCGTCACAGCGAGAAAAGCGATTACCGGGGCATGCTACACAGCAGACCCACAGCAGAGAAGGTGGCCGGTGTGACGACAAAAGTAGCCACGTTCCATTCTCTACACAGATTTTAAAGAAAGTACCGTATCACTGTCGGATTGCGATCAAGAAAAATTCTCCAGGACCGCGCCCCGCTGCCGCCCATCTGTGTGGACGTTTGCATGGAATTCAATGGAATACAACTCTTGCTCTTGAGCCTACACACGCTCCTGGTCGATGTATTTGTCATAACGTTCGGCCCCGGTCCGTTCGGTACATAAGAACTTGCACATTACAAAAACTCCCCGGCCCGAAACGCTACCCCCTCTATGTACCACATAGAGGGTCCAAAACACAAACCTTCAAAACTGGAACACAGTAATGGTCACATAAATGCTTGATAGTGTAATACTCTAATTAAAGTTTATTCAGTATGCAAGTTTTTACATATTTTATGGTTCGCCTCAGTCGCAGAATTATCAGTTTTATCACAATTGACAATCTGCCACACTCTGATAACGTCACGTCACAATCCACCATCAATTATTTTTCATAATCCTTACTTATACGTATATACAGGCACCACGAAAACAATGGTTTTAGACTATAATTACTAGGCATATAGTTTTGTATTCACGACGTAACTGGAACCGATGGTGACAATCTGTGTCCATGATGCGTGTAGCCGCTCTTAAGTAGAAATGAAGCGGAACTCATTATTATTATTATTAGGGTAGCTTCATTCAGGGCCTATGCAACCCCTCATCACTGCAACCATTAGCTGATCTGCTGCCGCTAATTAAAGTTCCGACCCAACACCAACAGCATTAAAGAACTGAAATATTTTCTTAGCTTCCACATTTTTTATGTCCTCTCGTGGCAGAATCTACAGTCTCCATTTTCTCTCTGCTCAATATTTGACATGTCAAGCATGGACACTAACCGAGACCTTATGTAAACGGCTAGAAGTCTTTGAAAAGTGGACTTATCGAAGAATGTTATTGTAACGTTTTGCAGAGGATGCTCAGAGAATTGGAGCCCCTGAGAACAAATGGAAAAATTCAGTGCCGTAAAGGACGTACAAGTACTACATACATGATTTCATAATCTTGTGAAGTGGTTCAATGTGTGCTGACTTCCTTCATCATCATACCACCTTTTTATCGTACTCTTTTCTGGTTCCTGGCCACTTATTATAAAATTTCGAATCGTTCTCGAATTCCCTTTCCTCCACTATTCTTACGTTACTTTGATCTGTCGCATCAAAACTCTTGAAACGAAAAGACTTGCCTATTGCTAAATTTCATGTCGATTACTATTAAAATTATGTAGTTATAGGAATATTTGGGCCTTCCTTTTTCTCTTTTATCATCTCTTACAATAAATTTGTAGACCGAGCTTTCTGCATACTCATTTCAAGGCTTGGCCACAGAATGAGTACCACAAAACTCTTCCCAGCCGCAACTCTACAGGCCTAAGGGCACCAAAAAGAAGAGAAGTTACTAATCAGCCTGCATTATTTTTAACAAAATCGAGTACAAAAAATTGTTAACACGCAACTATCACAGCGACACACGAACGAGGTCAACCGATGTCTATCAGAGCTACGAGGCCAATCGATTGGAAACATCATATATTCGATACGTCTAATGATATCGAAATAGAAATTCGTGAATATGATCATTAAGTTTGTTTTCATGAAAGTAATTGAATATCCTTAATACTTTTCATGTACCTATAGATGATTACGCCCAATTTACGAGATATTATAAGTTAACTTATAATTTTTTTGTTACAGCCAATAATGTAATTCTGTCGGTGAGAGGTAAAAAATCTTAAATGCCAAATAGTATTTATTTTCTACAGAACACTGCTTGTGCATTTAGATGATGTGATTCACACATAGAACAACATGATTAACTGTCGTTCACAACTTTTTTGATGTTACTACGACAGACTGTCGTGACAATGGGAAGAGCTAGAACGACATTCGTCTGACGATAAATAAATCGTCACTATAAAAATATGACGACAGATAATCGCAACTTCAAACGATACTGTCGTCCAAACGATATGGCGGCTGCCGTTAACCGATAAATTGTCGTCACGATCTAGTGGAAACAACTAGGCACGACAGTCGTTCAACGATAAATAAAACGTTTCGACATAGGCATATAATATCAACCTTAAGGTCAAATATAATATGTTAAATTTAAAAAAAGACAATAGGACTTAATTTATTTTACCATTACATGATTTTTAGCATTTCAAAACAATGTTCGTAAATTTAATTAAAAATATGGACTTACTTTCCTTTAATGTAACAATGGCTTAACGATGATCATATAAAAAACACATCAAAGTCCTTGATGCTGGGTGCACGAGTCTCGTGGTTTCTTTGCGTTTTTCGCTTGCTTGCGTTGGCTGAGTCACGGCGTAGAGATCTGCTTTACGCGCAAAGGCGTTCACGAGTCATCCGCTTTGCGTTGCGGACAGACTTTTTTTAATTTATTTGGGTCAACAAAAAAATAGACACAATAAAAACTTTAATGTAATTTTTTTACATTAAATATGTAGTGATTGTGTCACCAATACCGTTAACCACTAGTTACTACAAAAAACTGAGAAGTGGTGATGCATTTCTAATAAACTACTGAAGAATAAATAATTAATAAATAGTTATTAATACAATGCAAAAGTGCAATACTAAACAAATTAAATCTTGATACAGTAATAATAATAATTACTACATAAGTACACATGGGTTATATACGTAACGAGTTATATTGTATGACACAAGATTCCAAGGCTTAATATAAAAGGAAAAGAAAAATAATAATTGAGTAGTAAATGACTTCATACATCTCTAAGCAAGTTCAAAATTATATTTTTAAACACACCAATGCGGGTAGATAATATGTCTACAGAGTTAAAGTGGGTATTGTAATTTTTCATTTATCAATACATGGGCGAGCGTATTCCAGCGTTTGTACGACAAACACCGGTAGCAAATGGTGAATATGCTTTGCGAACGCTGCGATAGTGCGCTCTAACAGGGACTCTGTAACGAAGCTTGTTGTGAAGAGGCATACAGTCATATCTATCATGGCACAAGTCGTAAAGCAACATGGTTTCCAGCTGTAAACGTCTTAATTTTAGTGTAAGCAAATTATATTTTCTTAATAAATTCTCATACGAGAGTTTTACATGAAAGCGTTTATAATGCATTCTTCGTAGAAATTTGCTTTGTACAGATTCGAGGGCTTCATTATATTTCTTATATATGGGATTC
>NW_020653611.1:1438579-1463530 GCF_003589595.1 Hyposmocoma kahamanoa | reverse complement strand
TAATTCATAGGCAAACTAGAGTCGACCCCAACTATCATATCGTTCGATAACAAGTAACGTGTGAAATTTGTCAAAATTGTTTGCTATTGACATCTCATTTCGAATAATAATAATAATAATAATAATAATAATAACGCTCACACTCAACATAGCCCCGCACTAGGGAAACCCTGTGTCGCGGGTGCCATGGACACACACATAGACAACCACAAATTACACCCAAACTCACGAGAGAAACAAATGTAGGCCATACAAATATTTCTCCCAGCCCGGGAATCGAACCTGGGACCTCTGCGTGGCAGTCCGGCATGGTAACCGTTCGGCCACGGAGGCAGTTAAACGAGGGTTAAAGGAGGGAGTTAGTAAAACTTCATCTCGACTGATATTAGAATAGAGGTCAAATCAAATTGTTTTGTTTTTCAGACATGTTCGAAATTTGAATGCAATAATAAAATCGAATTTGATGTTATTATGGAGCAATAATAACATTTTTACAGATAAGAAATTTGTTCTAACTTAACAGTTTATTGCTTTATATGGCAAATGACTTAATAGCTGACTACCTTCATGGGAGAACTCAATGCGTAGAAATAAACAACTTCAATACACATTTAGAGTACGTTGCATACAGATCCAAATTTAAAGTTAATAGGGTGGGGGTACCCCAAGGATCGGTCATGGGACCCCTCCTATTTATTCTCTACATTAATGATTTACCTATGATCACACAGTATCCATGTACCATGTTTGCGGATGACCTATCCATTATTGTGTACAAAAAGCCGACACTTGATTTGGAATTCGAAATAAATGAAACCGTCAGACGAGTGGTACAATGGTTGGAATCCAATAATCTTCAAGTGAACCTCTCCAAAACTACGTTCTTGCAATTTTTAAACCGTAATAAAAATCCTGTAAAACTCTCCATAATACACAACAATAGTCCCATAGTAGAGTCGACCACAGCGAAGTTTCTCGGTATCATGCTAGATACACATCTCACCTGGACAGCGCATGTAGAGTCAGTCTGTGAAAAAATCAACAGATTTGTTTTCGCACTTTACAGACTTAAAAATACCTGTGACCAGAAAACTGCTCTGATAGCTTACCACGGCTACGTGTGTTCGACTCTGCGGTATGGAATTGTAGTCTGGGGAAACTCTGTAAACATGGATCGAGTTTTCATACTACAGAAAAAGTGCGTAAGAGCAATGTGTGGTGCAGGTCCACGAGATAGCTGCAAACCTCTATTCATAAATCTAAGAATATTGTCCCTTCCTTCTTTATATGTATATATATGAAACGTGTAATTTTGTCAAAACCCATAAACAATTATTTATTGCCAATACCGCTCCTTTTTTGACCCGTTATCCCAATCGTTTGACCCAACATATACACACTACGACATTGTTCCAAAGGAATTGCTATAACATGTGCATAAAATTATATAATGTATTACCTGACGATATGAAAATGTTACCTACACCTAGATTTAAGAAATTGCTGTTTGACTTGCTTGTGACAAATTGTTTTTATAGTACGCATGAGTTCTTGACATATAAATTTTGAAGATTGTGACCCTCTATGTAAGTTTTAATTGTAATTTAATTGTATTGACATGCGTTCCTATTTTATTATATTTTGTTTTTGTTATTTGTATTCATCATTTCAACTGATTAATTATTTTATTTTTTTCTAATGTAATTTGATATGTAAAGTCAATAATATTTGCATGCCAATTGCTGGCGCAACACGCTGAACTTTTGTATTTGTACATATAATGTAATAATTGTAATCTACTTACCGTGTATGCTTGCAAATAAATATATCTCTATCTCTCTATCTCTTATTTATATGGTGTTTGCAATTTGCGGTTTTTGAACACATTATAGACAGTTTATGATATGTGTGTAGATAAAATGAGTTATTAAGTTTTTAGTCAGCCGAAACTAAACATTATTGTTGAAATGTATACAACATAATATTATTTTACACATTGAGAACAGGTACAATTGCCAATGCAGGGAAAAAAGGAAAAGAAAAAAAGGGAAAAATATTGAACCTTATATAACCCAAAACTCTCACATCTTAAAGACAGAAAACATAATAATGAGAGATAGATAATTACGTAAAGTATTGATTATGTGCCATTATATGACAACATGACTTTCTGTAATACAAAATAATTTATAAATTAATTATTTATAAATTAACGCTTCTTAATACGGACAGATGGCGCCAATCCTAAAAAAAATTATAGAATAGTCGGCACTATCCATAAAAATCTTTGCAGGAATTGTCATTTAGTCGATTTGTTTGTTATCACTAGATATAGAGTGGCTTTGATAAATTGCAGCTTGTCAATGTAAAACAAATTAGTTACAAATATAGCTATTTGATACTCGTGGCGACATCTGGTGTATCAGCAGGTACTTAATGCCCGACTAAACTGTCTTGGTGTCTATTTGGTCCATGGTTTAATGAAATTAAGGTATTTTTCATTTTAATTTTGATTGATGATATATGTAGTCGGTTATGCAGTATTTTTCATAAATTTTATTCATTTATTCAATAAGAAAAAAGTGTAAATGAGACAGTATGGGGAGATTCGCATAGAAGATACAAGGAAACTGTCTTATGGAACCATTAAGTTTTTTTTTTGATCATGCGTGAATAAAATTGATCAAATTTTCTTTTTAGTGGTGACCGATTTCACGAAGGCGTCATTTCGTTATCCCGAAAAAATGGGGACACCAGAAGTTTGTCATTCATTCATTTTATTTAAGAGCCATGCTCTTGTCGGTGTAGCCTCCTCCACTCCTCACGGTCCATAGCCAACTCCTTGACCTCCCTGTAACTGCTCACATTAACCTTTCTTTTTATTTGGTCACAGAATGCCATTCTCGGTCTTCCTCTCTGTCTCCTTCCTTCCATCTTTCCCTCAACAACAACCGTCAATAGTTCGTCGTTGCGCAACAAATGTCCAAACATTTTTCCCCTCCTATTCTCTATCGTCTCCGTCAGGCCTCTCCGTTCCCCAATCCTCTCCAGAACGTCCTCATTAGTCACTCTCTCGGTCCAGCTTATCCTCTCCAGAAGTTTGTCAAATTTCATAAAATGTTTTTCACACAAAATCAATAAAATTGGCTGTTTTTTTTAATTAGGAGACGAAAAAAAGTATGTCTGTATACCTATGGTACACTTAAAAGAAAAAAAAATTAATACCCAAATAAATATTTATTAACCACACCGTCACACAACTAGTAAGAGATGTTGATTGTACATAATGTCGTAAATATAGGCAACACATCTCAAGATCACTAATACAATTATTTCTTGTATAATAACAGCTTTGATCTATGCCAAAAGCTGATCTAGTCCACCGGCACTTAAGGCCTAATGAGAACCAATATGCAATAGTGCCTGCATACAGGCTCAAAGCAAATCCATTGTGGGAGGCTCGACTTCCACCTACCTATGCCTGTACAACTGTATGTAAGGTGTAATATATGTTTGCTAATAATGCTTTGTATTTAATTATCATAAAGAGATCAGTAATTAATACGACAACTTATAGACGAAGCGATGTTAAGCTTGTTCAAAAAAGGGAATATTATATACACTGCTTCTATTTCCTCAATGGTCTTCGGCAAACTTCGGCTGTCGTCGGGTTTTATGCAGTTGCCCTTTGCGTTTGGTACAGACCGAACGTATTCAGCCGACTTGGAAGTGTAATATAGAGTTGTTATTACATTTTTTATTTATTATACAATGGGAGAAAAGCCGCTAATGTCACAGGCTCGACAAATAATTTACAGCGTGTACTTGTATTTTTTTAGAAGAAGCCGATACGTTCAAGAAAGACAACAATGGCTATTTTCGAAAACTCCAAACGTATCTCTGTGGCTTGTGATGTTTCAATCGGAACAGTAAAGAATATTTTAAAAGAATTTTTTTAGTCACCTAAACAGGTAGGAAAGAACAATACATTTCGTTTAAATTTAGACGATTTTGACTATTGTGTCATACGTAACACTTTAAGGAACTGCCTTATTTGAGAACTTTAAAAGCGAAGTTGGTTGAGGGTATCTAATTTATATGCTGTCTGGAGGCATTAAGAAAAATTTTGAAAGGCACGGGTTTTCGATATAAAAAAAACTAAAAGCGATAGTCGTAAATAGTCCTAATGGAAAAGCATGATATTCGCCATAAAAGATTCAAATATCTCCGAGAAATTAAAAAAAATATATAAAAGAAGCACACTTCGCCAACCAAAGTTTTAGTGCTATATCATATTTAAGATCTTTAGGTGCCAATACATCTTTTCAACTTTTATAATTCAAATTCTCCACCCATGCCCAAGTGCACAAGAATAAGGTTATATGATAATATTAAACTAAATGAGTTACGTTTCTTAATATGACAAATGACAATAGAATTATGTTCTCGTAAAAATAATTACGCGAAATAACAACACGCGCAGTTATCATATTTTATTCCCGTTTCAAACTGTTCGGGCTGTTCGTATAATAAAGCAAAAGTTGATTACCATATCATGGTTTCATTGTAACAGCGGAATAAAAGACCTTTCCAAAAATATCTTACTATGTTTACGAGAATAAGATGATATCTAATTATTATCTTCGCCACTTGTACTATTGCAACCCGTAGAATAAAATTATAAGTTAACGGTGCAATACTTGTTTTCGGCTCAGACACAACGAGAATAAAATAATAATCCACAATATAAATCCAACATGATGATTGATTTTGACTAATTATTTATTAATGAAATATCTCCATTTTGGCTTAACTCACGGCTGTTTCATTTTTAATATAGAATCCACAGAAAATATTCTTCCCTTAAAGCTAACTATTAATCTATCTACGTTCAGTATTTAAGAACTTATCAATGAAAACATGTTTTTTTATTTTTACTGAAATATTACTTTGTTGCGATTATCATTTTGTTCTCCGGAGATGGCGACTTTATTTACTTTATATTTTTGTTAGTTTGCTTATTCACATAGCGTAAATGTTGAAATAGTTTTACAGCTAGTTCACATGGAAATCAAAACAAAAGAACGTACGTTGAAGAAGTACGTTGTTAAAAATTGAAATTATTATAGGTTTTAAATCTAATAATTAATGGGCATAGAAATTAATATTCGTGTGTATTCGTATATCCGATGATTGGCGAGGGACATTGCGAAAATAGACGCACTCTTAGAATAATAACGCATAGAATGATAGTTTCATATCAAACGAACTGTCACCAGTGAGGCAAAAATCAAATTCATGTAGGCTAGTTTTAGTAGTAGGTTAATTTTCGGTTTTAGTGAATATTTATATAAAAATACAAGTTGAAACGCGTTACTTCCTTGTGGAATGTGATGTTAGTATCTATTTTATGTTTGTTTGACGTATTTTTATACTCATTTACCGCACATTTCGTCATTTTTAGCTAAAATTCTGGAGCTGTTCGCGGTGCAAGTTGACCTTGAGCACGGAAGGCCCGCCTACCCTATGCGTTATTATTCTAAGGACTGAATTTTGTTGTGAGAAAAAATAATAGTAAAAAAACAACTTTTGATTCGAGAATGATATCTAATCGAATGATTCGGTTAAAATACCGAAGAATCATGCTGCTAACGAGGTTAACGATATTCTTTTTTTGAAAAAAAAATTGGTTTCCCTAATTGGTTTTACCAGTAATCGAGAATGGCGCCTCCTCATCTAGCACCTACATTGCTAAAATGTACTGGCGTGTTTTAATAATGCACTATCTACGGTATCTTGCGAATATCTACCTGTATTAATATTGTGTTGCAAAACAAACAAAAGGCACGTAGGGGGATTATTCCTACGTCGTGGTCTCGTAGCTCCTAACAAACACTGTGGGCGCAAACGTAGCACAGGTTGATAGAATAACTGGTGCTACCATCTGCAAATATTATTGTTGGCTAAACAAACGTAGTTCAGTGCTCACTCACCGCCGCCGGCGCCGCTTAGTATGAGAGCTATAATGAAACATTTATGGTGAAAGAAAACGTGACGACACCTGCATGTTGAAGAAGGTTCACAGCCTTCGGAAAATGTAACGTACAGAAAGCGTGATCCTGGACTATTACCGAAACCGACTTATAAGTGAAGGCCTGTGCTCAGCAGTGAGATGTATAATTTTTTTTAAGATACCATGTGATGGGACGAACAAGTCGTGCAACTGGTGGAAAGCGACACGCCTGTCCTTAGCAGTTGCAGTGCCATTCAGAGCTTTAAATCGCAATGCTCGGAGAGAGACACTCCGACTGCGCCCGTCACCGTGAGACAAGTCCTATGTGCCTGTAATTACACCAGCACCCTTACTCTTCAAAACCGGAATGCAGTAACGCTGACATTACTGCTTGGGGGCAGAAATAAGTAAAAGGTGCTCTGCTGCTGCTAAAGATTATTATAGTATCACATCCTCTATGTGTTATCAACAAAGTGAACCTTCTGTTGACTAAAAAATTAAAAACAACTTTTTTTACAACTAAATCAAAAGCAACATACTATAGAGAACATTGACTTACAATTATATGGACGTCGGGTTCGCGCTGAAAAGTGTCCGAACTTATAGGGCGTTAAAATCGTATACAGAGCGTCATTCACGCTTTAGTCTTCGTTTGTTCGACTGACAGCGAAGCAAGCAAAATTAGACAGTACTGCGATGACATTACAATTTCAATTCAACGTTTTAGCTTTTTCATATTCCTTTACATGTCACTACGTTTAAATAGGTTGACTTGGGACATTTTTTTCGTGGTTTTTGTATTAGACCCGTCGTCCATTTATTTGTAAGTCAATGATAGAGAATATAATAATGCACACACTCATAGCCTCGCACTAGGAAGACCCGGTACCGTGGTTGCCATGGAAACACACATAGACAACCACACATTACACCCAAACTCACGAGAAAAATAAATGTAGCTCTGCAGTCAAAAGATATTGTTCTGTCGATTGTATTTTCTCCTTAGAGGATGGAAAAAAATAAAAGAAATTTTCTCTGTTACTTTTGAAGTGAACGAAAGAGTATTACGATAAAACAGTTTTCATTCCATTTTAGAACTTGTAACTTAAATGTTACATAATCTTTTTTATTATTTATATAACAAAGAAAAGCCTATAACGTGTACCTCAAGTATATTGCAGACCGGTCATAAAACCGCCCCTGGCGTTGTAAAAAAGGCTCTCTTGACGTTTACAGGCGCTTTCTGTCACCCTCAAGTTGCTCATAAACGAAGCAAATGCTCGTTTGGACAACAGCCTATGGTGCTTCCTTTAATTAATCTTGTAGGCCTTGAAAAATAACAGTCACATGAGACTTAACAAAAAAATCATGATAGAAGCATAGTGTAGTAAGTAGTGATCGCAATTGGGGAGGCTAATAAACGAATGAACGAACGAATGAACGAACGAACGAACGAACGAACGAACGAATGAGTAAATGAATGAATGAATGAATGAATGAATGAATGAATGAATGAATGAATGAATGAGTGAGTGTATGAATGAATGAGTGAATGAATGAGTGAATGAATGAATGAATGAACGAATGAACGAACGAACGAATGAGTGACCATTACTGCGTATCGGTTTGGACGGGTAAGAGTGTTGGTGAAATTACAGGCACATGAGACTTGTCAACTTATGTCTCAGGGTGACGGGCGCAGTGGCAGTACCCATCAGATCTTTGTGATTTAAAGCCCTGAGTGGCGCTACAACTGTTATGGATAGACGTGTTGCTAACCACCACGCCCACAACTTGTCCGTCCAGTCACTTGATATCATAAAAAAATTGGATATGTATATTATTTATTAAAATTTGAGTACATTGGCGACAAATCATTGTTTCCTATTAAGAGTCATATAACACCTCAAATGGGTTTGGTTGATTTCGCATAACAGTGAAAGTGTTGAATCAATCACTGTGGGAAAAATATATATTATAATTGAGGATATCCACTGATTACTGTACAGTGTGAAAATACGATTCTTAAAAATTTTCATGATAGAAAAAAAACACAAACTTACCTCGAAATTTTACAAGAAAACCGCTGTATTTAAAAGGTACTTTATATGTATATACCAATGATTTTTTATTTCAACAGAACTTATACATAACACGTATAGTATATGTTACGTTTCTATTGGTACCTACTTATCCGCTCACGTGATACATGCAGCCGTAGACGCATACCACAACTAGAGGTGCCGGTGATGATTTTATACCGATTTATCGGATATCGAAGTTATAACAGGTAAAAGAACTAAATAAATTGCTATTTCGGTAACTACTCTAGCAAACCATAAAGTTTTTAATGCCTGAGTCTATCATTTAAAAAATAAAACAACTTCCAAAAATACGTGTGTGTTATTGTTTGGGCTAGTGATTTCGGTGTTTATTTATTGGAAACATACCGTATGTAAGTAGCGTTTTTTAAGTTTACCTTGAATATAAATGTTTATAAACTATACTATTTCATGGTAAACGTTAGAACCACTCAAACGGAATATTATCATATTTATCCAAGTACACCAAACATTTCATTAGTGCTTTTTAAGTGCAGGATTTGCGGTGTATTACTGCATTTTATTTGAGATGTTTTTGTTGGTAGTACGGAGGGTATTTATTTAGCAATGCAGAATAATAATTTTTATTTATAAAAACTTGTATTTAAACTGAATACTTTTCTAATTTGCGAAACCAAATAGCCGCCATTTTGCGGTACGAGGAGCGCATCGCGTGAGCGGCTAATTAAATACTTTAAGTTTTTACTAGTATAAAATAAGATACCGTATGATTTCAAAGATGCAGCTTTACCGTTTAGCTTTAAGATTAAGCTAAAGAAGTGGCTACTGGAAAAACAATTCTATGACGTTAAAGAATTCCTTATTAACCGTCTTCAAAAAAGGAGGAGGTTCTCAATTCGACTGCATGTTTTTTTTGTATGTATGTTACGCGATAACTCCGGTATTTGTGAACCGATTTTCATGATTCTTTTTTTGTTGGAAAGGGGGTACTTCCATAGTGGTCCCATTTCATTTTGAAGGAAATCATCCACCTCTAAGGGTGGCTGTTCATGCATGAAGATTTATTTTTATAAATAGCGCCTAAATTTTCTAAAGGAGCAATTATTTTAATGGTTGATTTTGCTATTTCTCCAGTTCAAGGCGTTTTTCTCTCAATTTTCTTTGAGTAGTGAGAACCGATTTTTACTCTCAATTTTCTTTGAGTAGTGAGAACCGATTTTTATTATCTCCAGTGTCAAGTCCCGTATAGTGGCGAATTTAAGGATATTTCAATAAAACTTAGCAAATAGACGTAATTCCACGTACTTTTGAGGTCAGTTTTTTTAGTACTCTGTACCGTGATTATTTCTTAAAATCAAATGTCACAATGTTATTTCAATCGTATCGTGATTTATCTTTGATCATTTGTTATCGTATTCATTTTATTAATTTTTTTTATAACATGTAATTTAATGTAACTGTGACTTGTAATATATTGTAAAGGAATGATACGTAATGTATTTATTTTATAATTAATCGAGACTTGAAATGTAACGTTAATGTAATGTCCGTTTGACAAATGTTGAATGGTACAGATAATTGACTAGTAACTTATAACATAATTATTAATACAAAGATCGAACACTCAGAAAAAATTCCTTCGATCCGGTCGGATACGAACCGACGTCTTCTTGGATACCGTGCCAGACGCTATACCAACTAAGCCACGGAACGAACCAACGGACCTCACGAATTTTTCTATGTGCTTGCGTCGTGTCTTTGTACTTGGTCTTTCAACGACTTTTTAGTCGTAGCGCCATCTATGAGAAATCTATTACAGATTTATCACCCAGTTAGTACCTTTACAGCTACCAGTCCTGGCGAGAGATGTCGCTATTCACTGTATTAATTAAATTTTTAATGAATTGATATTCGTAGGTCGGGTCCGACCGGATCGAAGGAATTTTTTCTGAGTGTTCGATCTTTGTATTAATAATTATAACAAACTAGTGGAGTAATTTCACAACAAATAATTGAATATCAATTCAATAAAAATTTAATTAACTTATAACATTGTTATCAATAGTTAATTTTATTTCATTTTTCATTTAATTTCTTTAACCATTTGAAAAATGGCACTTTGAACACATTATGAACGGAGTGTTTTTCTCTTAACTTATATTAAAAGATAACGATGAACAAATTTCTTTAGATAAGGTACTTTTATATTATAAAATTATGTTTAATTAAAATTGCTTATTAGTCCTGTAAAAAGGCTTACTAATAAGCGATCACGTTATAAGGTTTTGTCGTATATATGTTTGAACATTGATACAAATCACAGGAAGCATGATCTGATAATGTGTTAATTATATACCCACAACATAATCTGATCCTATTACAAATGTTACCAATTCCAAAGCGTCGGCGTTCCAAATTCTCCACGCAGTTATCCACAATGTTCAGTGATATACTTAATGTTTATGGGGTAATAACAGAAGTATTTGGCAGGAACACAAATAGATAGTGATTCCTGTTTACCAAGAAATAAAGAAGACAATAAATAGCATTAGTATGCATTGAACTGCAGCTATAACTACTTGATACTATCACTACCTACTGCGAAATACGGGTTTTGTTTATGGCGAAGATTTTATGGCTTTAGCATAAGCACAAAGGCCAATTAGAGACCAATGGATAACTTGAGGCTTGAGGAAAGTACTGAAGACATATGAGGATTACACTGGGACCCATGGCCTCAGATTTAATGTAAAAAAAAACGAACTCATTATGTTTCAGTCTGGGAATCACCACCTTAGTACCACCCGTCTATTTGGAAGGTGCTGAATTAAATAGAGTTTCGCGATTTAAGTATCAAGGCCGCTGGGTGTCGGAGAACCTGACGGACATTGAGAGAGAGCGCCGGGCGTTGACTGTTGTAAAAGCATGTTGGCTCGCAAATTTGCGCGGTGTACTGCACCTGTCAATATGATACTTTCAAAGCATTCTGCCAAACCTTTTTTACTTGTAATCTGTGGGTCAACTAACTGTTCGCAGAAGACAATTAACGCCCTGCGCATTCAGTACAACAACGCGTTTAGAGTGTTGCCGGGGTTGCCGCGGTACTGCTGCGCATCAGACACTTTCGCAGAAGCTGACGCGAATGGCTTTCATTCTATTCTTAGAAAGATGATGCTCTTCGCGTTGTGGCTGGTAGGGTCGACTGTCCAATCATGCTCCGTTGCAATAGACTGCATTCGCCTTCAATTTGAGGACCGTTTTTATTTATTTTTTGTTTTTAATATTGGTAGATCCCGATGAGACTCTATACATAATTGTGTAATTGTTATAAGATTATGGACTGTCTGTCTGAATGATGACGGATCTGTCCGATATAAATGAATTTTGATTTTTTGATAAGAGAGCGTTGCGGTGTGGAGAAGAAGATTTAGTGACAAAGGTGGAGAAAGAGATGCTTAGATGGTTTGGACATGTAGAGAGAATGAATGAAAGAAAATTAACGAAACAGATTTATAGGGCGAGTGTGAGCGGGCAAGTTGGTATGGGTCGATCAAGGCGAACTTAACATCCTACGGGCTGAGTGTGTGCGTTATTTATATCAGTGTTGTCATGAATACATACATAGATAATCACAACTTACTCCCAAACTCACTATGGAAATAAATGTAGGCCATGCAAATATTTTCCCGGGCCGGGAATCGAACCCAAGGCCTCTGTATGGCGGACCAGCATGGTAACCGGTCGGCCAATGAGGCAGTTAGTAGAAGTATCAATAGTATAAGTAATAAATTATTAAAATTAAGAGCAAATTCTAACTGCCTATACCTATATACGGAAAAGTGAAGTCTCCTAATACTGACCCTGTCAAGCCCTAATGGAGTACTAGTTCTGTTGACAGAACTACTAGTATTTTTTTCCCATTTGTTCTGTTAATAAAATAATAGACAGTTTTCTTCACAGAGCTACTGAGAATTTTCTCTCACACTAGTTCTGTTGTACAGTTCTGTTAACAGAACTACTAATACTTTTCTTCCTATTTATTCTGCCTAACAGGAACATTAGCACCTGAATTAAGCATGTGAAATTAAGAAATAAAACTTTTTTTATTATTGTTTTACCTAGTAGTAATATAATTCGAGTACATTTAGACAAACATTGCATTTTTTAAATTAGTAAAAAATTTCGAGTCGCTAATTAAGTTTGTCGAGTGTAATATTTTTAGGTTTTACATATTTTTAAAATTATAGAAAATCTGATTCCACAATTGTAAAAGTTTCTTTAATATCGAGTCACGACCGGCCACAGCCGGTTCGGGCCGGTAGTAACCGGTGACACGGGTCACGGTGCGGTTGGGAAGCCGGTTGCTAATGAAAATTCTTTCCTGAAAACATTTGTGCACGCTTTGCTGGTGAAATGTTTCTCTCAATTACACCGACGCTTTTCAAACTTTTGGTTGCGGTTTTTTATTGAAAATTCATGTGTTACATACATACACATGGAATCCCTTTGAGGTAGGCAACGACTATCGACGGCTATTTTTCCTATTATTTATATAGTGAATATTAAGTGTTTTTGAAGTCGGTTAAAATGAGAAATTTTAACCGACTTCAAAAAAAGAGGAGGCATAATTTTTTTTATGCGTGTATTACGTAATTATTCCGACGTATGTAAAGCGATTTCAATGTTTTTTTTTTATGTTGAAAAGTGGGTACCTCAGTAGTGGTACCATTCAAATTTGAAGAATATAATCCACGTCGGAGGGTCATAACTTAGGGGATGAATCCGGTTTACTGAATATCACCCACTTTTCGTTAACCGATTTTAAAAAACTTGCCACGCAATTCCAATAAAAATAAAGCAATAAGCAAATTTTTGAGGTGGGTTTTTTATTAGAAACGTACGTAATTACGTTTATATTTACGAGTTTGGATTCATATTGGGATAGGCAAGGGCTGTCGATTACTATTTAGCATGGTCCTGACAAACCTCTCTTGCCTGACCTATATTAATCAATATTTTCATACAAGCCCTCTTATTCGCTCCTCCTGTTTAAAACACTCTCGATTTGATCTGAAATATGTTGTTCGTGACTTCACCCTCTGACCTTCCATGTTGGCTCTATATATCTCTTTCGCTACTCGACTTTCATACATCCGCTCCGTGTGTCCATATTATAACATACTCTACTCTGTTTTGATTACCATTACGTCCTTTTTCAAACAGCAGTGAACTACACTCGTCCAACGACTCTGTATTTACATTGAGACGGATGCCGTCTTCTGCACGTTCGCACTGTCATTACAAATAATTACGTTTTTTTCTGAGATTTAATTTCTTCTGCGTTCTGTGTAATGTCGTGTTTCTTCTGCTGTATCTATTCCTCACTACCATAACAGCCTCTGTGGCCAAACGGTTACGGTCTACATTTATTTCTCTCGTGAGTTTGGATATAATTTGTTGTTGTCTATATGTGTGTCTATAGCACCCAGGACACTGGGTTACTCTAATGCGGGGCTATCAGTGTGTGCGTTATTATTGTTATACCTCAATGTTGCAACCAAAACAGCATTGTGATTTGCAATTCGCGCCTTCTAAAATAACCACTCTAAAATTGATAATGTCAGTAGCATATTCCGTTCCATTACTCCCCTCATGTAAGACGCGTGAAGCAGTCAAACATGTGACGTCACCCTCTCGAGTTCTGCTGACGGGGCATCCGCTGCATTGCATCTCACTTCAAGTGTTTAGGGAGGTTCGGCCTGTTTTTTATTGCGGTAAGCGAATTACTTTTCACATATATCGTGGATTTGATAGTCTTATTGTGGCTTGTATAAGATATGGGCACTGCTCGAGCCATCTGACTATAAGGTGCAATTCTCATAACTATCTGCTTATGTAATAAATTTAACATTAACAGAATTAATTATTAATAACGTTAAAATATTGGTAGCTAGTAGTTGCAAAGGTGGCTGAGTGAAGAAATAGATTTCCACAAACATACTACAAAGCTAGAAACTCGTTACAAACCTAAGCAAAGATATGCAAGAAGCATATAGAAAAAATTCTAACAACTGGTGGTTCATTCCATAGCTCAGCTGGAAGAGCGTCTGGCACGATGTACTTGAAGACGTTGGTTTGAATTCTACCGGATCAAATTTTTCTCAGTGTTTGATCTTAGCATTAATAAATTATAATAAACTAGCATTCCTACTGAGTTCCGGTTTTGAAGGGTAACTAGGGACTTTGGGACTTGTCAACTTATGTCTCAGTGCCCGTAACATATACTCCCGGACACATAATTCGAGCCACCTCGCGTTTTTGCCTTAAAGGGCTAGAATATAATAATAGTCATCGAAGAAAAAGGTTTCCCCCGGTTTTGCAAGTCTGAATTTCCAAAAAGGACATATGGAAAAGACTTTTAATATACTAGTTTCAAAATTGCGTAGGATAGTTTTTGATCAATCGAACATTGTTTAAGTTTAGAGCATTTCATACTGATGCAAGGTGGCTCGAATTATGTGTCCGGGAGTGTATTTGCGATTTAAACCTCTGGCACTGTAAATGTTATGGATAGGCGTGACACTCACCATCAGGTGCAAGACTTGTTCGTCCCATCACTCGGTATTATTAAAAAAAACTTAGTTTATCTACACACATGTGATAAACCCTCTATGATGTGTTTAAAAACCGCGAATTACGGCATTAAAATTTTTTTTTTTATTAATTTTCTATTAAAATAAAAATTAATATTTATGAAATTTAAAAAACAAAACAATTTGATTCGACCTCAATTCTAATATCAGTCGAGATCAAGTTTTATTCGAAATGAGATGTCAAAAGCAAACAATTTTTGACAAATTTCACACGTTACTTGATATCGAACGATATGATAGTTGGGGCCGACTCTAGTTTGTCTATGAATTAAATAAAAACTAGGGTTGTGTGACATGCGTGAGAAAAGTTTTTATTTGCCGCCATTTCGCCACTCGTAGTGGTAACATGCACTTCCTGAACACATTGTAGAGAGTTTATAATATGTGTATAGATGAAGCAGTGTATGTGACTGTACTTAATTAGGCATTAAAACACTCGTGTGTTGTAACCCACACTCGTATTTTAATACCTTTTGTTATGTAACAGTCACATAATCTACGGTTTATTTTAACCGGGGTGCACAAAAGGAGCCTCCCTACGCGACATACCAATTCTTTCCTGTAAGTCTGGTGCACCCTGGATAACAATCATCGAATACCTTACACCGATTTTCAAATCCTTTCCCGACGATGGCAAGCATTATAGTGTTTGCCATCTATCGATACGATTTTAACTAATACAGTAAATCCGTCCTCATGACGCTTGAACAATGATGCTTGAAGAAACTATCTAGTACTTCTTTCCTGAATATAACTAACCGCCTACAAAACATTTTAACTTAAACCTGACGGTCCATAAACCAGGGTAACGACTATCTACACAAAACTATCGAACCTTCAAAATTCTAAACGGATGCAAACATTATGAAAAGGTCTGTCCCAACTGCCGGTGACAGATAAAAACCGGTTCAAACCGAATATAACTGGATGTAAGCGGTGAAGTGCGACTACGTCAGCGTATTTGCCCGCCCTGGAGCTGTTTACTCCTCTACCCTAAACTACCTTTAGGGTAATCTGCTAAGTGAGGAGAGGGGAGCCTCCTTTGATCACATTACGGACATTACAGAGTTTGTAGATAATTTTGTAGCGACAACATGGATAAAGAGATAGGTATATATTAAATTTCAATGGAATCACCTTTCTCATTCTTCATTATTTCTTTTATAAACACTCAAAAATGTATCATGTTTATTTTTAAAATGGCTAAACTATTTAATTTGTAAGTACTTACAGAAAAATAACTATAATATTATTTTATGACACAATAATTTGTTGCAAATACTTGAAATTAAATTTCATTAAATAATACGCATATTGAAATATAATTACTTCAGCGAATTTACGGGATTTGTAGAAGGGAATGTACACATTATTGCTTAGTTTTTTTTTTGTTGTTGCTGCAGTTTCACTAAATAAACTTCCTCAATTCCGATCGCTGTTCAGTACACGAAATTGAACCATTTTTATACTCGACGATATGCAGAACGTCTGTTCCCTATTAAAGCGTAGAAGACATTCAACTACCTTCGGAATGGTGTCAAAAATAAAAACATAGTTTTTTTTCCACTTAGAGATGTACCAGGGAGACTAGAGTACTTAGGGTGGTTTTACCAGCCGCTAACTAGAGATGTCACTTTAATAATTGAAATTTTTTTATTCAACGTCAGGATGTTACACCACAATTATTTTTTTTTAAATTACTCCACTATTTTGTTATAATTATTAAACAAAGATCCGAACACTTAGCAAAAACTCACTTCGATCCGGGTGGATTCGAACCAACGTCTCGCAGCAAACCATGTCAGACGCTTTGCCATTAAAGTTAAGCAGATTTAAAAAATGGTGTGTCGTGTGCATGGTAGTGGATATTAAAAATTGGACCAGTCTATTACTTATTTAAGAAATATGATTTAAGTTTTGGTTTTAACATTGCTAATTGTTAGGTTATTTTTAATTTCTGGCAGTGGTGAGTTAATCGGTTCTGGTATTTGGTAGCTCAGTCGGTTTTTGCCATAATATAGATTATTGCATCATGGAATTTTAAGTAATTTTCTGACCACACTTCGGGTTACTATTATAAGGCTGATTTTATTTTGTAAGTTTTTAATAAAGAATTGTTCTACCAGTAGAACGTATTTAATTTTTTCATGAATTGTTAAGATTTTGCAATAGTTGAAGAGATCGTGATAGTTGTTTTGTAGTAGTTTGACTTTGTATGGAACTATTGTTTTTAGTATAATCAATTGTAGTTGGTAAATTGAATTAAGATTAGATTTACACGATCTTCCATAACTACTAAGACCTGCTAAGAACTACTTAATCAGCTTATTGAAAATTTCAAAATATTCATTAATAAATTGTCCTTGATAATATGGAATATTAGTGCTTTCACAAACAAAGTATACTTATTATAGTTTACAAAGTCTGGGATTTTGTGTTTAGTTTTATTCGTAAAATAATTTAAACTTTTTTACACATTATTTGATTTTTTATTCGGGACTTAAAGAACACATCGCGGCTGGTAAGAACCGTCAGCTCCAATAAGTCTGCAATAGGCGAGCATTTGCTAAAACCTGGACCAAACCACTCGATTGAGCTTCATAATCCCAAGATCCTTTCTACAGAACGTCATCACTATAGTAGAAATCGTACATGAAGCTATTGAAATTAAAAAACACCATAATTTCAACCGAGAAGATGGTTTTAAGCTTTCATCGTCATGGGATTCAGTTATCAGCAAGTGTAAACGACATCAAGTATCGCCGGACAAGTCGCCGGATGTCGTGAATGTTGTGTGTCGGTCTAGTGAGAACCCTAGTGCACAAATAAATAATGAAGATCAAGTGCGGGTAGTTAGAGAAACTCGCACGGCTAGAAGATGCTGACACCCGCCTCTTCAGTCCCTTCGAGACCATGGACGTTGCAACATGTCCGAAACGTCGAGGTAAACAAAATATAAAATTTTTTATACGTGATTAAGTCCC
Organism: Hyposmocoma kahamanoa; assembly: GCF_003589595.1. Taxonomy (NCBI): domain Eukaryota; kingdom Metazoa; phylum Arthropoda; class Insecta; order Lepidoptera; family Cosmopterigidae; genus Hyposmocoma; species Hyposmocoma kahamanoa. The sequence continues at coordinate 1,445,817 of NW_020653611.1, read as the reverse complement.
GAATTAAAAATCAAATAAAATAATAATAAGTAATGTCCCTTGCGTGCTCGAGCCCCCGGGCCTGAGTCGAATAGACGGTAAAAGGCCGGACGGTTTGACATTGGTTCGTTGGCGGAAAGGTCGTTGTCTTCTGTGGGACGCAACATGCGTAAGTACTTTTGCTGCGTCCCACATAAGACAAACTTCGCAGATGGCGGGTTCCGCGGCGGAAAGTGCCGCGAAACTAAAACACGCGAAATATTCTGCCTTGGAGCCTGTGTACGACTTTGTACCGGTCGCGGTCGAGACGGCGGGGCCTTGGGGTTCGGAAGCTCGGGACCTATTTAAAGAGTTGGGTAGCCGACTCAGAGACAGGGGCTGCGATCACCGCTCTGGGTCGTGGTTGGTTCAGCAGGTGTCCATTGCTGTCCAGAGAGGCAATGCTGCCAGTATAATGGGAACTTTTGCCCCGGGCACGATACAGGGCGGGATTTCTTTTTAAATGAAGTATATTTAACGTGAATCTCACTTTTTTTGTATTAGATTACCTATCGACGAAGCCTTCTGCTGATCTTTAGGTTATACATTTTATTATTGTTCATAAATGCATTTTGTAAATTTTGGAATAAATGAATTTGGAATAAAATAACATAACCAGTGAAATGAAGTATATAACTTGTTTGCTTAATATGTGTTATGTTCTGAGTCACCCGTCCATCATAATGTTGACAAGCCCCAACTGGAGTTTCATCAGCAACCTTACCTTTTAAAACCAGAACACAGCAATGCTCACGTTACTGCTTGGCGGCAAATGGTGGCAGTACTTCCTTGGACGGCCTTTTCCATAAATATATAATTTAGCACCAAGTGTTTTCAATTAGTGCCAACAAAATTGAATTTGCTTATGATTTATACCAAACAATATCTGTCATAAGCTTATTTATTAATTGCTGAATATCAGAATAGGCAAAATATAATTTACCTTTAACCTATTATAATTTTATAGACTAGATAATACCTAATGAAAAATTTGATGATCTCGGTGGCCCGATGCTTTGCGCTCTGGGGAAGCTAGAAAAAGAGCTCACGGGTTCAATATCACTGAACTTGAACTTTTTAAAACTGGGTCTGGCCTGGATAAAGGAAGTGCAACACGGTAAATATTTTTAATTTTTAATGTTACGTGGCAAATTCTTAGAGAGCGGCCGCGCTTGGTTGTTTATTTTCCAAGTAAATCTCACAAAAAGCGCATCTTGTCGCGGTCGCTTATAAAGCATTGATCAACTTTGAGTTGTGACTTGTCAAACTTACTTGACGTTTGTTCACAAAGAAACCATGATCGAGACTAGTTGATGTGATTCGTAGATAGCGTAGTAAATTGTTTATCTAACAATTAGAAAACAACACGTAATAATATTAGCTATACATCGAGTATATAACCAGAAATAAGGGCCATATATTCCTGGTAACACTTAGCGATACAGCTGTTATAAATATCAACTCTCGTTTGCGCTGAAATATAGACAGGCCAACTACTGACCTGTGTGTACGTCTCCGTATATTCCAAAAAATATTCTGTATTTATTGTAACAAAGATAATATCTCTAACAATGCCGAGCTGTTCTATTCGGTGGTGTGGGAAAAACAGCAAAACATCTAATTACAAAACAAACAGAATCAAATTTCATCGGTAATAAAATATTAAATATGTAATTTTGCAATTTATGTCCATTATAGCAAAGCTCAATTTAACTGGTCGATTTGAAGTGAAACAATTGACGACACCCATTGACGACACCCGTCAATTGTTTCGAACTTGGGCTAGCCAACTGGAGCGCAGTTGTCACAGTAATGATATGGCAGAATAGTTTTCAAACAAATTAAATGACACTTCGTCTCTATTTCTGGTTATATATAACATTATATAACTATACAACATTAAGCGACGGTACGAATGAGACATGTCTATATGACAGTTGCAGGGCTTTAAATCACTAAGTTTTGATTGGTACTGCTGACGTAAGTTGAAAAATCCGATGTGCATCTAATTTCACCAGCACCTTACCCTTCAAAACCGGAACGCAGTAATACACTACTGTTTGACGGCAGAAATATGTAAGGTACGAGAAGCAATACTTCCCTCGACGAATTCTTTTACGAGAAGTTATTGTTGCTGTTAAAGCTGAGACTTTTCGTTTTGTAAAATACATTATGTCAAAAATAAACCGAATTATGTCCCATTACATCTAAAGTTATAACAGGCTCCGGCATGTTGAAAAATATAGTTATATTTTAAGTGCCTTGACAAAAATGTCTTCTAAATACACAACTATAATAAAGGAATTGCTAGTTACTCATCAAAACTATAATATTATATGATAATAATATATTTTTGTATGAGAACTGCCTCCATGGTCGAACGGTGAGCTGGTGAGCTGTGAACGGTGGAGCTGGACTACCTCGCGGAGTTCCTGGGTTCGATGCCTAGGCCGGGAGGAATATTTGTATGGCCTACATTTATTTTCTCTCGTGAGTTTGGATGTAATTTGTTGTCTATGTGTGTGTCCATGGCACCCGCGATACAGGGTCTCCGTAGTGCGGGGCGAAGAATGTGTGCGTTATAATTATTATTATAATTTCAGGGAGAGGTATTATCTACTTTATATGTATTCCTTCATTATTACCCATCTACCACACTTTACATATCGCTTACTTGGCATTATTGTTTTGTTCAATTTACGTTGCTATTGTTATCTTCGCGTGATTTGCAGAATTGTACTTGTATTGACTTCAGAATTTAATTAACTGCCTTTGTTCTGAAATGATTTACTTTACATAATTCTAGTAATGAAAATGTAACAACGGAGAGCAGTGATAGCCTTGCGGGAGAACGATGACTTCTTATTTGAGATGTCTGTGGTTCGAATCCCTGTGGCAGCGTATATTTATGACTTTTGTTTCTAATGTTTAGTAGCGTTAATTCTCGCTAACGGTGATGATGAAATGTGTTCTTCATATTCGTTTTTACGAAGTCACAAATTAGTTTCAGGGGGACAACGTATACGCTTCTACGTATAATAAGACCGGTTGTTATTAAAAAATTTGTTCATTCACGTGGTTTAAGTGCAGTGAAACACAAAACTCTATACTATAGCTACAGCTTTTGCGTACTTAGAAGACAAAAATCTGTGTCAGTGACCCGTTTAGCTCTTGCAGGTAGTCTCGGTTTCGATGTTTGAAATAAATGTTGCAAAGATAAAACATTGTGCACAAAAAGTTTATTTCCAAAGAGCAGCACCTAGTTTCTTGCTCATTCTTCTCAGAAAAATCTGCCGTACAAATAAGCAAACATTTTACATAAGTTTTTTTTAGTGCCCCTCTCTACCAACCTCTTGGTATTGCCGGAAGGGCACTATGACTTGTGCGCGCACAGGAACCTTGTAAGTTCAGGTTCTGACCCCAGATCAGCCAGTGTACAAGGTTGTCACAGACCTCTGTCACTTGTCTTCATCTGGTTTTTCGAGAGCCTAGTGCCTCGGGTGAGCCGCCGTACAGTACACTCCCTATTTTCCAGATTGCGTTGCGCATTGCACAACTAGCGGTTGCTACCGCTAAACCGTCGACTTTGAGTCCACTGCTAAATCTTCTCATTGGTGGCGGAGCTCTAAGGCACACTCACTTCCCGACACTGAATGAACGAGCAGTAGAATTTAATCAATATAAGTATTTCCCAACCTGCATTGGGTCAACATGGCGGACTATGGCCTAAACCCTCGCCTGAGATGTGACCCATGCTCAGCAATAGGACCTTTAGGACGTGCCCAATAATGACAGGTCATTACATTAGGGAAAATCTTAACATCGCGATTCGAAATTGCGTATTTTATGCCAATGCCATCTAGTAGTAAACATCGGAATTATTGTTACAAAACACTAGCTAAATGGGTTGATGATAAATTCGAGAAATAGTTTCATTTCCTATATGCGATACGCATATTCTGTTTTTGTGCTAAATAATTGTAACTTAAAGAACAATGTCCAAGTTCCATATAGTCCTGGACAAGCTAAAGAAGTTGACGACCACAATCGCTGTAGCCGCCAGACCCAAGTAGAAGATATAGAGGATCTCGATGAGCTCGTCAAATTAAAGAAGTTGACTGTAATATATTGGCAATAGGGTACTGTTTGGAGTAGTGCCATTAATCCATAAACAGTGGTTGTTCCTTAATGGAAGTACAATTCAAAAGTGAACGTTCTTTTTGACCTTTGGTAGGGATGAAGTAACATATATGTGGTGTTAGTTGACTGGTTCAAAATAGAACCCCCGGTCTATTTAATGTGCCCTCGACGAACGTTTAATTACTGCTCCGAAAATAACATTAAATTAAATTACGTTCGCAATAATCGCAGGTACACGGCTACATTTATGTTTCCGTTAGTTCCTAATTATACCGGACTTTTTTTAAACTTGGGAAAGTTGATTTAATCAATATTTTAATTTTGGGGTTATATGTTAATAATGAACATTAACGTTTACTTTGTAGTACACAGTATAATATTATTCTAAGTATAATTGGGTACATATTAAAAGTAATATTCATTTATTTTTAATATATAATAGACACACGCTTGGTCACAATCTCACCTGATTCTAAGCGACGATGTGACCGACGATGGAACGCGTTTGCCTAAAAAATGCCTATTCACTCTAGCCTTGAATAGCCCCATATTGTACTTTTCGGGAAATGCAAATGCCGGTTGGGCATTCCATTCCTTTGCCGTACGCATCAGAAAGGAGGAAGCAAAGCGCTTAGTGCGAGTAGGTGGAATATCAACGACATAAGAATGGAGTGCTCCGGACCTTCTAGTCGACCGAAGGAGGAAAGGTGAGGGTGAAACTAAATTGTAAAGTTCCTGCGCACATTCCCCGAAATGTATCCGATAGAAAACCGACAAGCAGGCTACTTTTCTGCGATGGTCGAGATTTTGTAGCTTCGACTCCACAACAGAGAATTGTTGTTAATAAGTCTCTTTGCTTTTCGCTTCACCGAGTCCAAGGCAGCTAACTGGTAATGGGCAGAACCGTCCCAAAGGTGGCAGCAGTACTCCATACACGATCGAACTTGTGCTTTATACAGAATTAAAATCTGTTCAGGTGTGAAGTACCGCCTGACCTTGTAAAGTATGCCTAGTTTTCTGGCAGCAGTTGTTGCCAAGCACTCAATGTATCACCCAAAGTTCAGGTTGGATGATAAGTCCAGACCAAGTAGCTCAAGGTGGTCCTTCCTTACTTAAACTCACTACGACAGACGAATGTCTGAAATAAAAATGGTGCAAAAAAATAAAGTAGATAAAAATACTGTAATTAGAGCATTTATTTTTGAACCTATAGGAAAACTGACATTTTGATATTTTAATATGAAGACTCGTTTAAACTTGATATTATTTCTCCAACATTGAGACAATTTCTTCTTGAATTTTCGGATAAATTTGAAGTAAAGAGGCAAATTCAAGTTAAGGGAAAGTTATTGAGGGAAATTATTGTAATTTTAATTCATAATCATCTCAACGTTGAAGAAATCATGGCAAGTTTAAACGAGGTTCGAAATAAAATGTCAAAATGTAAGTCTTGTTGCGTTCTTAAATATTTACAATGCCTTCCTGTTTTTAAGTATTTTTAAAACCTCAACTTATTTCGAAGCATCGAGTATATAACCAGAAATAGAGACGAAATAAGGGCCATATATTCCTGGTAACACATTAGCGATGCAGCGCTTATAAATATCAACTACCGTTTGTACTGAATTATAGACAGGCCATCTACTGACCTGTGTGTACGTCTCCGTATATTCCAAACAATATTCTGTGTTTATTGTAATAAAGATAATATTTCTAACAATGCCGTGCTGTTCTATTAGGTGGTGTGGGAAAAACAGCAAAACGTCTAATTACAAAACAAACGGAATCAAATTTCATCGGTAATTAAATATTAAATATGTAATTTTGCATTTCTCGTCCATTATAGCAAAGCTCAAGTTAACTGGTCGATTTGAAGTGAAACAGTTGACGACACCCGTCAATTGTTTCGAACTCGGGCTAGCCAATCGGAACGCAGTTGTCACAGTTATGATATAGCAGAAATGTTTTCAAACAAATTAAATGACATTTCGTCTCTATTTGTGGTTATGTACTCGATGTTTATTCTTTGTGAAGATTAATAAATTTATTATTATTATTGCTTATCCTGACTATGATTGTATATCAAAACTCATATCACAAAAGAAAACAATATCATCGATTCGCTACTTCCGTTTTCATTCAGCTTGCACATCGAAAGGGAAACTTTCCGAGGTCGACCGAAGGGGAGACCCGCAAAGTTCAACGCCGAGAAAAACGTTCCATTCCACCGGCGGCTGCGGGGAGAGGCTCAAGGGATTCGCCGTCACGCTAAGCCGCGAAATCTTCACTCTTCGGATTTCATCTGTCATAATTTAACAGAGAGGGAACTTTGCGTTTTAAATTATGCTGCACTGTTTTCTTTGGCGTCTGTAGAGTTGGATTAAAATTTGTATACGTTGTATCGTTTGTTTTGTACCTATTAACCTGGATTTTATTTTTTAATGATATCAAATGACGTCAAGTAATTTTGACAAGCTCTATGTGCCTGTAACTAGGACCTTTATCCCTTCAAAACCGGAAGGTAGTAATGTTCATATTACTGCTTGGCGCCAGTTATGATGGCAGTAGTGTCCTTTGACGAGGAGTTGTACTGCTGCTAATTAATTAGATGTACTCTAATTTTAAACACAAATATATGGATGAAAAGGAGAGACCAGACAGACCAGACACCAGCGTCTTTCGAGTATAACCCGGCGTTCCCGACGTTCGGCACTATTCTACAATCGCTCAGTGGTAGCGTTGCGTAGTCGCCACACAGGCCTCGTGTCGTTCTACGTACGTTGACAAGACGCTAATGCTCGAAAAACTCTAGTATGGGGAGGAGATCTCTTAAATGGATTTACTCATTGACTTATAATTATATGCACGTCGGGTCCGCGCTAAAAAGTGTCCAAACTTATAGGGCGTTAAAATCGTATACAGAGCGTCATTCACGCTCTAGTCTTCGTTTGTTCGACTGACAGCGAAGCAAGCAAAATTAGACAGTACTGGGATGACATTACAATTTAAATTCAACGTTTTAGCTTTTTCATATTCCTTGACATGTCACTACGTTTAAATAGGTTGACTTGGGACATTTT